>NC_085084.1:73391117-73711014 GCF_963662255.1 Cinclus cinclus | reverse complement strand
TTACTCAGCCCACGCAGAGCTGAGGCTTGCTGCCTCATGTGTGGAGGCAAACTGGGGTCTTCATTCTAAAGAAAGGTCTGAACCACGGGTCTTGATTTTCACAAGAGTATACACAGGCTGCTCACCAAACCCAAAATGACAACCTTGCTCTTAAAAAAAAACGCACTATTTAACAAACTATGGACTTTTCTATCCTAATGTACCCTCGTTAGAAAAACTAGATTAAAACACCATTTTTTAGGTTGTGAAGTTTTTTCAGGAATATTTCATCAGTAGTTACAAGAGGTTTGATAGTGCTAAACATCCATGCAGTAGTAGCCTGAAGTTTACAGGACTGTCCTGCATTAGACAATCCCAGTTTGTCAAACACTCACTTTGTTTGCGTGGCTTTTTATATATTTTGGCTGACTTCTAATAACTAGTAATATTATTTTTGCCCAGTACTCTTAAACTTCCTTTCCATCTTTAAGCACTCTGCATACATTAACAGAACCCTCTTGACTAATCACTTCATTACTTATTATTGTTACAGAACAAGTTGAAGAGTTGCTGCTACAATGTTAATTTCATATCTTAAAGAAATCAGCACCAACTTCCCCAACATGCATATCAAACACTTGATTCTACTGAGTGAAAATTTACAGTACACTGAAAAAAAATTTGATCAGGCTTTCTTTTCTGCATATAAGCTCATAAAATATGAGTTTTTGAGAACAGGTTGTCTTAGGAAATTAATCTCTAAGAAAAAGATTTAGAAAATTACTCTCTAAGAAAAAGACCAAGACTTATGAAACCCTGGTGAGATATATCATGTATATTCAAAGGTTTCTTTTAAAAGATCACTGTTGTATGTGCATCATCTTGTACAAAATACTTATTATTTAAAAGCACTGCATATTGAATAAATAGATCAATTCTCTCAAATAATATATATGATGCTTTCTTCAGAGGTAAAAATGATGAATGTGGAGTTAAAAGAGAGGAAAGACTGGTTTACCAGGATAGATACAATCAAAAGTTTTTCTGAAGTTATAACTTGAGCTCAGACATAATGGATTAACTTTATAAAAACCGATGGCTTGATGCAGAAGACTTCTTTGAGGAGGAAGGGATTTTCAGAGAATTCACATGCTTGAGAAGAAAATGAAACAAGGCTAATTCAAAGAAGAGTTGGAGAGCTGAGAAAAAAACCCCTGCCTATTCTAATAACATTAAGTGCTCAGTGGGAATGTCAATTTTCTTTTGGTTATAAAACTTGGATTAGACTGGAAAATGAAGTGCTTGAATTTTAAGGGCTGAGTCAATCTTTGAATACTCTCTGCAATTATGGTCTCCCTGTAATTCTTTCTTGAACTTTATTCTGGGTAATCTTCACATGCATGCTTTGCATTCTAAATCATTAAGGGTTTTTTTTCTATGTTGCTTTGCATGGACCAAGGACCTGCTCCAATAGAGCAACTCCTGCACTCTAAATCAGTAGTTTTCAAACTATTGTTTGCAGTCATCCACGGAGAGCTGGCTTGTCACACGGTGCTGGCTGTAACCTTGTAAACAGAAATAAAAGAAACTACAAAGATGTGTTAAAAACTTTCCCACTATGTGGTCTCAGCAGATAAAACTGAAGGGACCATGCAGTGCTGTATAGCATGGGAAGGGTTCTTGGATAAATCTTGGATTCTGAATGTGATTTTTGTGTACTTCTAAAGCTTCAGACGCCTTCCACTACTTTCTTGGAGTATCAGGACTACTCACCACAGAGAAATCTGTTATGAGAATAGCAGTGAAGAGTGGTGAAACCAAGGAGAGGAAGGCAAAATGAAAACAATAAGCTTCAGGAAGGTAGATTCCAGTAAATTCAGGGAGACATTAGTTAAGAATTTATGGCAGACAAGTTCATGGGGGAAAGGATTTAAAGAGACTTGGCAATTCCTCAAAGAAATGGTATTGAGGCACAAGTACAAACTGGCCCAATGCAGAGGAAGGATGGAAAGCGTAGAAAGAGACCAGCCTGGCTAAGTCATGAGCTTGTTATTAGCCCCAAACACAGGAAGAGAGCACAGAGAAAGTGGAAATTAGGTTAGACTGCTGAGGACAAGTATTTTTCAGAAGACACAAAACTCAGGCCAAGGCACAAAGAGCTCTAATTAGCAAGGAAGACAAAGAGGAACAAGAAAGAAATATATAAGTAATATTTGCATTAGTAATGATAAGCAAAACAAGAATAATACAGCAAGAATAATACAACAAGAATAATGGGAGAGAGTTAGAAATTCAGGGCTTCAGAAGCCACTAAAGAGATCACTTGAGAACACGAAGCCAACACACTTCAATGAGTGCTAAAATACACATTGAATTTATAAATGAAGAACAAGATAGGTAATTCTTAAATATGTTTCATGTGAAAACAACTCAAAGTAAATTTCATATCTGTTTGACCCACCATCAAAATTCACTTAGCAAAATGCCTCATAAATAACCTCAGGCCATAAGCTGTCCTCTCAGTACTTGTTAAAGAAAACTGAGATAAGGCTCTAAAGACAGAAAATACAATGTATAACTTTATTTGAAGAGATGGAAAGAAGGATGAAGTGTTCAATGACTGAGAAAATCCCACTAACAATGACTCTTATAGGTCCCCTCCAACTCCAGACATTGTATCATTCTATGAATTCATGTCAAGTTTTTCTAGAAAGTAACAGGACTTGCAGGTGAGGATGCAGCAGATAATTCAGTATTTCCATTCACTATAGAAGCTTTCAACAGCTGTCCGTAAGACATCCTCATCAACAGCTTACAGAAGCTTCTTTTAATGCTGCTAAAATAGAAAGGGTCCAAATTTGTTGGAAATACATACCCATAGTGACCTTATTTATATCTAGGTGTCAAAATGGAAGGCAGTACTGAGTGATGCCATGATCTGAATGAAGCTCATGCATAAAACTACTATAGAAAGTAGGGGTAATCTACTAACTACACAAATACAATAGACAGAACAGCTGGCTAAGGAGAACCTAGGGGTAAATCACACACTGAATGTGAGCCAAGGCAGGCTTGCTCTTAGCAAAGAAGCAAAGACTCAGACTGAGTTATATAAACAGAATGTATAGCACAGAACAAGTGATGTAATCTGTCTAGTCAGAGCAGCACTGATAAAACCTCAGGGCATGCAGGATAAGGCAACCAGTGTGAGGCACTGCCCTTCAAGAAAGACTTAGATCCACTCTGATGAAAACTCTTATGGAACCACAGGATTTTCAGACATCTTGAAAACATAACCTAGATGGACTATAAATAAAAAAACTTCTGAAAATAAGCATTATAATAGTCAAGAGCATAAAAAAAGATTGTGTTTTTCTGTACCTGCATGTGACTGCTATCTGCTGATAGAATGGTTTTTCTATGTACCTGTGCACTGAAATTCCAAAATCTTAGGCACATTCCTGTAGTTCTAATCAGTTATTTAAAACAAAACAAAACAAAACAAATTGGAGAAGACAAATTGTGTTTAAACTTTCATTACTGTAATGGATATATCATACTCTATACTGCTCATACCCTCATAATCAACTCCAACACAAGGAAAATGTGGTAAACATATACAGTATTCCCAAATTGTTCTTAATTAATGCTTCTTCACTTTCCTTTTAAGACAGCACATAACCCAATACAAAATATATTCTTCTTTCTAGCTTCCTTTTCTTCATATTCCTCTATCCTATACAGTAATGACCAAAAATTCCAGCTAGATAGCTTAAATAACTTCTCTCTAATACACAGAGAAAACTCTCCTGAAATATCCCTGAAAAAATGAGTTCTGATTTTCTGATGATTATCCAAGATCTGATTTCACAAGTAAGCCTGAGCAACAAAAACAGAAATGAAAAATATGGAAAACTCACAGTATTAAAATAACTTCAACAAAACAGCTAGTCAAGTAGATCACCTGTGCAAAGCAGAGCACATGTTAAGTTTGAAAGACCTTTTGTATCTCAGAGTGCAAATCACACTGCATCTCTTGTTAGGAATAGTTCTTAGTGTTAGCTACTCCTTTTGTTTTGTTTTTTGGTTTTTTGTTGTTTTTTGGGGTTTTTTTTTGCAAGGGAATGAGAGAGTAATCTGTATCATGACAGCTAAATTACTTCAATTTACTAAACTTCTGGACTGACAGTGACACAGGCATTGGTTGATATATTATGCATTGGATGCAGGGAAAGAATTGGTGAGAAGAAACAGATTAATTACTTCTTTGAAATACTATGTTCAGAACTGGTTCATATTTCATAAAGTCAGCAAGGAAATTAGTACAGAATTAAGATTGTGTTTTGCCCACTCAAACTAAAATCTTTCCTCTTTAAAATGCCAGTCCTAGAAACTGAGATGGATTTTCAAACTGTTTTGATGAAACTTTTGGTTTTTTAACACTGTTACTCATTTATTGTCCTGATCAGAAACCAAGGTTCTCAGATATCCACTGCTACCACATTTTGAAGGTTGGTTAACAGACATCCAGTCAGGTTCTATGGAAGACTTTTGAGATTCTAAACACTATATAAACTGCTACTCTTTCCTGCTGTCACCAGCAGAGAGTAAAATTTTGTTCTCTCACATAATGTAAATTCAAGAGCACATATAAGGGCAGGTATATGAGTGCAATTCTGCAGGTACAAGACCATGATAGAGCCCTCTTTATTACTTGAGATCATATTCTGTATTTTTGAGGACAAGAGGATTTAAGTACTTAGAAAGAATACCTAAACGACAAACTAATTGGTCGGATGGTTTTGTATTTAGGAAACAGCTATAAAAACTTCACTGATGTTACAAAATTCAAACACTGAAAAGTAAGGAAATCCCCACTACAACCTTGGCTTTCACAAGTTCATAGTATTTTTCACACTAAATATCCTGCTCCAACAGGCATGTTCCTGACCCAAAAAGTTTTTGAGTTTTTGTAATGCAATGTGAGGAAAAGAATGCTGCTTCTAGTGTCATTTCTAGCAATAAGCTGATTCTCTGACAAAAAAATTCCAGTCCAAGACACTTAGAGTTGTGAAAAAGTCTAACCATTGAAAAATAAGATTTCATAAAGTTTTAATAGAAATAGAAATAGAAATAGAAATAGAAATAGAAATAGAAATAGAAATAGAAATAATAGAAATAGAAATTTAATAGTTTATTAGTAACAAATATACAACATACAGCTGCAGGCACAGATGTATATACACAACCAGTCAAGACTGGGAAAAATACTATAGAAAGTTTATATCATTCTAACAGTTACAATACTATTAAAATAAGCAAAGTATAATTTGCAATTAAAAAAAACCTGACACATATGTAACATAAACTTGTACTGTAGGTAACATCCAGACAACTGGATTTTAGTGGTGGTGCTTAAATTCTTTTGGATAGAGTATAATGCTTTTTATTTTCAGTTTAGACCAGTGAGACTTTTATCATGCACCAATCTGCACAATGCAGTGTTCACATTTTTTTGTGAGGGATTGTACTGTCTTTTCTTCTTCGTTTCAAAGTGCTTCCTTTCTCAGGGTACTGCTCTCTCTTTCATGGTGAGTCACTCGGAAGTACCCTAGAAATGCTGCATCTTGCAAATAACTGAAGGCTTATGCTTTCTCCTTTATTTTGGTGGTCTCTAATTTGGGTGGTCTCTAATTTGCATTTGGTTTAAATGTGGAGGCAGTTACTGTATGCTCAACTGATTTTTTTAAGGACGCATTTAATGATTGCCTAAGAAAGGGTAAAATCACATATCTGCTATCAAGCAGGTCCTGATAAAAAAGATCATGTTCTCCTTCAGACGTGAGAACAAGCGGTAGCTATTTCTAGTCAACAGTAATTGAAGAGAATAGCAGGGCTCATTTGAAGTTTAATTCAGGAGTATCACAGTAGCAGCACTAGTTCCAGTGTGCTGGTCATATTTCTGTCCTCAGAGTGACCCTGCAGGCTCCTGTTCCCCTTCTCAGCATCAATGCAGGCAGTCCCCGGAGGATGGACACTCCCCAGTCCACCTTCAGGAGGTTAGAAGGATTAAATAATAGATGTAAGATTTATTTACAGGTAACTGGGATGCTGCAGTGTTACATTTCTATGCCACATAGTTCAAGAGGTCTTGGAAAACAGCAGATGATAAGACTGGCAATGAAAGGAGGTAGTTTAAGCAATTTATCTATAAAGGAAGGAAATAACATTTTGAGGATGAATCACAGTTTCTGTGAAATAATTGATTCAGTGAGACCAATTATTCACTCTGGTAAGGTAACTTTAGTTGTTTGTAAAGATAGCTCTAGTGTGTATTTACTGATTGAATAAGTGCAATTGAAATTCCTAATTTATTATTTAGAATTTTTTCCAAGTTTTGGTGAATGAACACATGTGCCATCCCTTTAGACCACAGGTATTGCTTTACACACTGGACACATTTCTGAGGAAAGAAAAAGCTTCCTTTAGCAATGGAACACATCAAGTCTGAGGTGAAAAAAACTGAGTGACAGTACAGGTAACCTTTGCCTGCTCTTTCCATTCTTCTAGATTTCTTTTAGTACCACTGCTGCAGGAAAGAGTTTGACTGACAATTTTGGTGTGGCATAGAATGGCAAAAGGAAAGACAGAAAGAGAGGGATGAATTAGTCAGTGAGAGAGAGAGAGAAAAAGGAAGAGAGAAAAAGAAACCACAGTCCTGGTTTCAGCCTCAATCCAGCTGATGGGGTGTCCAGTTTTTCCCACCTTGGAGATAAATTTCTCTCTTTCTATGCAAATCAGTTCTCATGTGCAGTTCATTCTTCCAAACCTTTCTGGAAATGGGTCAGAGGCTGTGGGGGTCCTAGGTGGTCTTGATCTCCCATAGAGTCCATGCCCACTTCTTGGCCTCATTCCTGCTGTGCTGTGCTAGGTTGTGCCTACCTCCATGAAACAGAACAAGGACATTTGTCCCAAAGAATTCTGCCCATGCTGTGTATATCCATCCACATCCTGGTCTTTCTCACAGCATCTTCTAACCAACAGTCCTTGCTTGAAATTACCAAGAAATCTTAGCTGGCTCCACAGCTATGTGGTTATCTGTGTTTGATATCCCCTTAACTTCTAAGTGTTCACAAACTGAGCATGAAATAAAAAACCAGTTATAATTAAAGGGGAAGAATTTTAAGTTAATCCTAGGTTTAAAGGTCTGAATAGTCCCCAGACACATGGCTTTCATACTGACTTTTTTTCTGCAGGAGCTTCTAAAATATTTGCTCTCTTCATCTACAGTTATTGTAGTAGAATTGAGATGCATATGTAGACATTCAAAGTTATCTGCCATAACATACTACACAATTTCCAAATCAGAGATATTTAACAAAAGTAAATTAAAGAGCATAACAGCTGGAAACAGAAGATTAGGGGTTTTAGAAAGGTAAGTATTGTAAAAAGAATGTAGTCACAAGGCTCCCATGACTGGTGGGTTTAGAAAAATATTTTCCATTGCAAAGGGATCATAGTGTTCCATCTCCCAGCTAGCATACCTAGAATTTCCAGACCACAAACAATAAGAGGTAATACCTGAAGTATCCTACAGCAGTGCAGACCCTCCTCAGTCTTTGTCTTGCATCACTTAGTGTGAGACTTCTACCATTTGTTTGAATGATGTATTTGAATTGCTTCAACTGCAAACATTTGCTACCCCCAAGGCCTGCATAGCTCAGTTCCCATGGCTCTGTGTACTTTGAAAGATGTGTCATTTTTACAGTGTCACTTTTCTATGGCTGCTATGGTAGTGAAAGTACTTGTCTTTAATAACATTGCAAAGTGAAAAACAGGGATAGAAAACATGAAGCAGTGGAGTTTTAAGATAGTTACAGAGGAAAGTTTGGCTAACTATGTAATAGACATACCAGTGACTTTACTTTCTTTCTATTTAACATTAATATGAAACTGAACTAAAATAATCAAAATAACCCCTTTACCGAGACTATTCTGCCTATTTGATTTTTACATTTGTTAGAAAAGGGTCAATGGCTGACTAGTATCTCATTATTTCTGCATTTTCCTCTGCAATGTAATTGTTCAATTACCTTCTAAAGCATATCTTTATTAATGTTTTTAATGAACAATGACAGTATGTTATTTGTGTCCAAAGCTAGAGTAGAAAGCACTCCTTGAGCTATAAAATTAATATTTGGATGTCAGAATTATCCATCTAGTCTGTAATGAGGAGAGCAAAGCGCCCCTCACCAAACTTTAGTAACCTACTGAGGAAGTGAACCAACTGGGGTACTGTATTTTGCGAGGAATTAAAATATGAAAGTTGTTAGGCAAACAAAGGACAAGGACACTGAGAAAACATGAGTATAAACATGAAACAGCAAAACAGGATCTGCTTGTGGTAAGTAAAATCTAATCCACTATGGAAGAGAATCAGCATCTCACACACATACATTGTTACACACCTTCTACACAAACACATGTAAACATAGTCGTATACATGCAAATACAGTATAAACTTAAAGAGGAATGAGTGGAAACACTGACAACTGTGCCAATAACATTTTCGGCATGCCAATAACACATGAGAAATAACATCTGAGTGTGCAAAGAACTATGACTAAAACCCAATATATTTTGCATTGCATATACACAAATAGGCTGACATAAAGCAAAAAAACTCTCTGCATTTTGTACAGTTCTATTGCAATCATGGCTGTAATTCTGTGCTCACCACATATCTTAGAGTAACACATTAAATTCTTTCTCATCTGCTGGAAACAGCTTTTCAGACTGCTAGGCTCCTAGGAATATTTTCAATTATCTAGAAATACATTACCTTACACTTCATACTGACATTCTCTTACTCCAGTCTCAAGACCATTCAAATCTTTCTCCATGACCAGAATTAACACCAGGTAACTCCCAATCCTATGGCAGTGCATACAGTCATCATAGGAGTTCTTGTCTTGAGTTTATGGTTTGAAATTATTATATAAAAGAGAATATTAAAATGAGATGAGAAATTAGATAAGAACTAATGTCATTGAGTCTATTTGAGTTAACTATAGTCTCATACAACATCTGTAACTTAGACAAGATATGACCCCTGATCACCAGGGTCTCAGCTAATGTCTGAACTTCAAAGCAAAGTTTTGTGTATGGGAATAATGCAAAGCAAATTAGTCCCCAGCACCACCACTGATATGCCAACCCTTGTATTTTTCCTTCCTCTTAACAATGTCAATGGTAACAATTTTACTTGCAATGAACATTTGTCACCATATAAGCATGGTATTGCATTGTTTACATATAAAAGAAATTTTTATGCTCATTCAGATTACAGTGGCAGTGTTGCTCCCTTTAGAATTAGTTCTAGAAATTTGCTACATACTATTAAATTTCGGTCTGACTACAAAAATCTTTGCTTTCCTTGCTTTTCTCTAACACTAATTAGAACAAAATCTGAGTTGTTCATTCTTGTTAATTTACAGTTTATTCCACTCATGTGGAACGAAGGGGCCATATCACCTTACAGATACAACAGAATTGTTTGGTACAAACTTACATATTCTAGCCAATTTCTCTGAAGTTTGCATTATTTTCTAGGTTTTCCCTGAAAAGTAAATGAAAAACAGCAACCAACCAACCAAAACAAAGCCCCCAGGTTTCATCTTGAATGCCCTTTTTATTCTCTCCATTCTTCCTTGCTTTTATTATGTTTTTTTAAAATTTGTTCTTTTAAATTTTGTAAACCAAGAGAAGAAGAATTTTAATCTAACATAACAACTGTGATAAAGGAGTAAGCCATCAGTGACAGTCACTGTCCTTAGTAAGGCCCTGAGAGGCAGGATAAGTTGCAATTTGACCAGACAGTGAGCCAAATAGTAGCTAGTATCTGAGGTAGAGATAGCTCAAAGATGAGCAGTGGAACTCAGAGAACTGGGACATAAGTGTTTTGTTATGTACTCTTTTTCACATCTCCTCCTCCTTTCTCCATACTTTGTTAAGCTAAAGGATGCAAACAGTGCTGTGCAGTACGTGCCATGTATTGACAGTCACAAGTCATCCAAACATCAATGTATATTGCATTCACCCTTCATGGGGGGTTACAGTTCTAAAGATCTAAGTTATCTTAATTTCAGTCCCATTCCCCTTACCTACCCAGTCTACTACAGAACAAACTGGGTTATCATTTGTTCTCCCCTTTCCATTTTATCCATGTTTAGACTTGTAATGCATAAGCATACAAAGATAAAAACTATTCACCATTCACTTCACCATTATGAGCAACATTCCTTTGTATAAGTCAAGCCCATTTTCGGACCTTATCACTACTCTTTTGTTCCATTAAAATCCATCTTGCTTCCAGATTGTCAGATTTCTCTTCCTTGACTTTGAGCCCATGGCCCCACCATTACCTACCATTTTAGATATCCATCATTTCCCACTCAGAACAGGGTTCAAAAAAATTCCATTAAACAAGGTGCCTCAAAAAAAGGAGACCTTCTCAGTGACAGCACTTACTTCCTTCTGTGCTGTGGGCTGCATCCTCCTTCAATGCACTTTGTGTTGGAATTGGCACTTGTTGGAGCCCTTGAATAGTCACTTTAGTTTCCTAATGTTGCTTAAGAGAAACTGAGTGGAAAAGGCTGGATAGTTTCTGCTGGGTATGGTGCATTGAGGCAGCTAAGTGCCACTTACCAGTACCACAGCAAGGAATAGGACAATGTACAGAGCACAAGAAGGGGAAAGGGAGATGAGCAGGAAGGGCATGGGGATTAAAGGATATGGCACATCTTGGTTTCCTTTCATAAGGAACTGCAGCCTAAATCTTCTGTGTATCTGTATTGCTAAGCATTTTCCAGCTGCGTTTCTTGTCATTTTCCTGTCCATAATGTTGTGCTGTGTGTGTAGGTACCCCAAGGTCCAGCCCCAGTTCAGTGCTCCATTCCCCTGCCCATCCACTCCCTTCAAGTCCACACTCCAGTCCCCAGTACTTCCCTGGGTCAGTCCTTGTCTCCACTGTGTTCCTGCCAGGTATATCTGCTGCCTGTCCAGCTGGGGTGCAGGATAGACCCACGACTCCCAGCCGCTTCTTGCCTGGAGCAGAGCTGGCCCACAAGCAGCTGGGAGTGACTGTGCTGAGAGAGGTTTTGTGCCTTGGCTACTGCACAGTGTGCACAGCTGTGTTTTCAGAGTGACGTGTACAGGCTGGCCAGTGTGAGAGGCCATCTCCATCAGGCTCAAGATTAAGGTGCTGAACCCTTCTGAAGTCTTGCAGCATATTCCAGGTGAAGTAATTCAAAGTGTAATTTGGCTATGTGTGGGTGGAGCTCCATGGGAATAGCTATAAGCACTCTGCCAAGCTGCAAATACCATAGTAAAGAGATGGCTGGGCTGTTCAAAGAAGAGGTTGATGGATATCTTTCTTGATTTCAAAGAGAAAAGTTTTCTTCTATCTGAATGGAAGAAATACATACAAAAAACATGCCTCCAAATGCTCAGTTAAGGCAGACATTCAGTCTGAAATGTGAGTAAATCCCTGAAAAAGTTATAAGCAACCAATGATAGATTCTTAACAAAAATGTCAGTTAGTTTTCATAAAAGACTTCTACCAGCCCAACCCATAATTACTGTTGTATACATTATAACTACACATCTATGTGTTGTCCTCCTAGTTTTTACAAGTTACAGCTTATTTCTTGCAAGTTCAGGGAAGTGGGTCTTGTGGAATTATCTGATGGGGAAAATAATTTCACAGGAATTAGTTTAGGCAGTGCATTCAGACAAATTGGAAAAAAGCAACAACAAAAACAACCAACAAGCAAACAAAAACCACTAAAACCCCCAAACAAGAGCCATGATGTTTAAAAAAGTAGTCAAATTCATAGTAGAAGTCAAATTATCAGCACTTTTAATGGGGCAGTATAACATAAGTGTGTGGACAAACAGGATGTTTTTGAGATTATGAAATTATCAAACCATTGAAATTCTAGAATAAGAACTGTTGATCAGGGGCAGAAGTTAGTTTATGATGTTATTCCACAAGGTAAACAGTGCAGTCAGATGGTAGACTAGAAATATTTTATTAATTGCTTTGGAAACTGTAAGGGTCTACAGTGTATTTACTCAAAAGTCTCAATTTTTGCTAAAGAAATCTAGCTTAAAGCACTTTATAGTTTACATTGTAACATACAGTAGAGCTAAATGTATAGCATAGATTTAGCCTTAAAATCAGACCTTCCTCCAATTTTTAATTTTTAATTTTTTTTAAAATGAAAGTGTTTCCTCACTTTTGAACCTCTTGTTAATATAAGTTTGTTCATCCTTAAAGATTTAGTTAATGGAAACTAAACACCAATGCCAATATTTTTTGGATGGGCAAGAATGAAAGGAGAATTCCACTGACAGATATCTAGAGGTTTGGATGACAAAACTGCAATATGGTAAGGCAAAAATAAGGTAAGGCCAATAAACAAAATATGAAACACACTTATAAAAATCTCTACATTGTTTTCATAACCTCTGAAATTATTTCTTGAGTTGGACAGGTTTCCACTGAGATTAATTTTTCACTTGACACTTCATTGTCTAATTTTTCCCACCTCTATCCATTTGTTCACTTCTTATTTGGTTTAATTAAATTATTGATTGAGATATTTTGAAATTATTTAAATTAACTATATTTGGGGAAATGGTAAACAACAACTTCCTTTGCAGTTTTATGAAAGTTGTTCACCTGATAAAAGTAGCAGATGCCATACAAAACAGCAAAAGAAAACAAGAAATTTCCCAAAGATACCAAATTACTTTAAAAAATTTTATTATATTGATTACTTGAGTTCTGCATATCTCTCTTTCTAAAAATTTGTGAATTAAGAAAGCTAGCAAAGATCAGTAGTAATAGGCATTTGTTCTGAAAAGTAGCCAGCGCTGTATGTCTGAACTAATTGTTTTTTGTGTGATAAAAAACCCGTATCTTTGCAGTACTGTTGGTGAAGAATTTGATCAGAAAACAAGCAAATATAAGCTAGTCCAGTCCTTTTCTTCTGAAAATTACAGAAGTAATCATGGGCACTACACATTTCATTAACAGAGAAAAATACTATTATCCATTGTGGCCAAAATATAAACACAGATCAGATTCTCTTGAATTCCAATTTAGAAAAGAAAAAAAAAAGAGAGAGAGAGTGTGGGAGAGGAAAAAAAAGATGGAATGTAGCTGGTTTGTTTGCTTTTTAAGTAGTTTTTTCTATTTTTTTCAAACAGAATTGATAAGAACCCTCTTTCCATAGACCATGTTACGATCAGACTAGTTCAAGGAATTCCTTGCTCATAAGCCCAAAATTGTCTTTCTGGACAGCACAGAAAAAATAAATTTCCTGCCTCCTCTGTTTGCTTGTGTCACAGTATGTGAATATTTCCACCATCTCTCTGGTCTTTAGATATTTTTAATACATACACACACCTATGTCCTAATGTTCCCTGTTATACAAGACACAGCAAGAATGCAAAATCTCACACACTGATCTACAAACAGCTGGGTCTTTAGGTACTGAAAAGATAGCCTGTCATCATCCTTCATCTGCTCACATTGCAAAGCTTGAGATCACTCAGTGAGGGAAGCTGGAGTTAGTATCATATGTTAGCAGCATTTGTGCTTCAAAAATTTTTGGCAAACATTTCCAGCAAACATTTCCTTCCTAATTGGGGAAACCAGAGTGGCCTTGTTCACAGATGAGTCCAAATCATTCTCCAGGTTTTGTGTTTGGATGATGTGTCACTGTTTCAACCATCAGTCAAAGAACAGTAAGTGCACTTGTTTCCACATTTTGACTGAGTGGGCAGCAGCTCACATACCTATCAGCTTGAGTGGAGTCTCAAGGCTTCTAAGATCAAAAATGCATTCATCAGCAGTCATTCAGCATCTAGCATAACATGCCATATTTTGCCACTAATGAGCTACAAATGAAATCTTACTGTGTATTTGGCTGTTCTGGAAAAGCTAAGAGTCACTGGAAATACCTGACAGAAGTGCAGACTCAAGCTGATGCAAGTAATTAAAGTGCTGGCCAAAAGAACTTGTGAGAAAGAGAGACCCAGAGGAGCACAAATGCTGGGGAGAAAATGAGTGACTGTCGAAAAAGAAGCACCAGTCTGAGTCAGTCTGAGACCAAAGTGACATTTGAAACTGGGGTGATTTAATGGAGACTAAATGGGTTCAGAAACCACAGCATGTTCAGACATACACACGTTGTTGAATGTTTACAAATGTATCTTGCACAGAAGCCATGGCACAGCCCAGGAGAGAAGCTGGGCTGGCCAGCATGATGGTTTCTCATATGACTTCCCTGTCCTTCATCAGGGCACAATTTGATTCAGAACAAAAGTCACGGACTCAGAAATCATAGAATGGTTTGTGTTGAAAGGGACCTTAAGGATTATCTATTTCCAGCTCCCTGCTGTAAAGTCCAGTCAGGCCAGCACAGAGGTCCCAGGGGGCAGCTTGGTGATCATGGGGGCACTGAGATTTGTACTCCTTCTGCTCACAGGCTTCATTTAAGGAGTGTGGACCCTCTAAGGTGTGGAGGGCACCTTCATGTATTCTGGTTACCTTAACGAATTTTTGCCTATTGTGTGACCCATGGTGACTGACTGTTGGACTTCAAGCAGATTGATAACTGGCTTGGTAATATATTCAAAAATTTGAAAAACAAAATAACTTCATTCAAGCATGAATATATTATGTATTATGAATTAAGTTGCTTGAGACTAACCTGAACATTTCTCTTCCATATTTGAATCATAGCCAATAGTGCTGTTACACTACATAGACAATATTCAGCTTCTAATATGTATCATGAACAGCCTTATTTTCAGCTGTAAAAAACACAGCATACAATCCGAACTGTATTCATGGTTGTTGATTGCTAAATCACTGTATAACATACGAAAAATTTTCAAAGCAAGCTACAAAATAGTGGGTAATAAATTGCAATTCCTGCCATAGGAAGATGAACAAAAATTTCTTGAACCAAGACTGAAAGCCAGACACTGTACTTCCTGTCTTTTAGATCTTCTAACATGTAAATCGACCATTACAAAGGGGATTAACCACTAGAAATGTACGACTGAAGTCCAACATTCAGCCCTGCTCTTTATTCATCGCCAGAGCAGACCAGGTGTCCAGAATCCTAATGCTGGCCTCTGCAGTTGGGATTTATATGATCTGCATACTAAGCACAAGTCACCATTGTATTCTGTCTTTAATTTATTGGTGGCCTTAACAACTGGCTATTTTACTGCTAATTGTGCTTTAAATTGCTTGTTCAAAATCAAACAGAACTTGGGACTCTAAACATGCCCTTTCATGAAGCACAGTTATTTTTTAAAACTGTTTATTTTAGCAAAGAATTAGATCTATAGTAAGGTTTTCTCAGAGGAAATTGCCCTTTGTTATTTTAGTTATGTTAGTGGCTTAAGCATTTTTTTTAAGGTACTGTAAATGGGGTGATGGTGTAAGAAAACATCTTCAGTGTTTTCCAGAATCCAATCACAGGTATATCTCTGTCATTGCCCTCAGCATTTGAGAATCTCCTCTTTTTAGCATTTCTGGCAAAAATGGGACTAGGACGTTCTGACAAATTAAATCTTGGAAAATTTGTCTTATTTACCAAAAGCTAGCACATGGCTCCAGTTTGTATTTTGATGCATCTCTTGTTATGATGTCTGTGGAACAGAGCTGAGGGCTGGCAGGGAATATGGAGTTCATCTTGCCTGACTGCAGAGCTGAAGATGTGGATGTTCCCCTGGTACAGCCTAGCCCATATCTTCAAAAACGTGATTTCCTCTTGGAGAAAATGAATTTAATCTATATGGTTTTCTAATTATTTTGGGATCTATCTTGCTGAAGTGCACTGTGAAATAGTAATAGTTTACTTCTGTTCCTGGATCTCAGAACATTTTACAGATCTAGAAAAGATCTCTCTGCTTAGACCAAATTTGCAGATTAAGAGACCCTCAGGTTGAAAGGATTTAGCACCCTTGCATTAAGCGCCCCTTGCAAAGCTGGTAGCAGACACTGTATCTGTCACTTCCACTCTGTGGTCCAATAACAAACCAGTAATTTTTCTGTAAAAATTGAGAGTCATTTTGATCTAAACGAATTGTCACATAACTCAGAAACAAGATTCACTCTACAGACCACAAGACTGCATGCCTACTCTTCCAGAATCTTGCCTCATTTTTCCACTTCAAAATAATGTCCAGGCAGAGATGATGGAATACTTCTATTTCAATGTTTACCAGATGTGCAGTTGCCCATGATAAAAGTAAAATTTCTAATGTTATAGGACTGCAAGGCTAGAAAAATAGTGATAACTATGGCAGTTATACAGTAAACTCCAGGTTATGTGTGAGAAGTTGTTTGGTGTGCTCTGTATTCAATATTGCCAAGCAAGCTTAAGCACTTCTGCTGTCAGAACATTGAACAATTGTGTTTCCATCCTGTGGAGTCCTTATGTTGTCAGCTGTGGAATACCCTGTGATAATTCCAACAGCAGTGAAGTAGTGTAAAGTGCTTGAAATAAATGAACAAAATCAAAAGAAAGATATAAAGTATAATACTCAGGAAAAAAAACAAACCAAAAAAAAAACCAAAAAACCCAACAAACAGATTTTTTCTCAAATTCAGATCATAAAGGTAAAATCCTGGTTGCAAGTGCCACTTTTAAATTAAATAATTAATTTCAAGCCTCTGTCACATGATGGTATCTCATTGCTAGAAACAAGTAATCGAGAATCTTGAAAACTTAAAGCTACAGTGAAGTCTCAGTACTCTTTTTACATTTTTCAGAATTTATAAATAATGATGGTTTAATTGTTTTTGCTTTGAAAGCAGAGTAGCAGAAAGTAGGATTAATAACTTCTTTCAAGCCTAACACTGATTTTCCAGTAACACAGTTTTGCTTGCAGCTGTTTAGACCATTCTAATGTGAGAAAATGCTGTAGGTGTTGATAGATTACCCACATCCTATGTCAATCTGCAATCTAAACAGGTCCCTCAGATTATTCTGAGCAAGTGTATGTCATAGCCTGGAAAAAGCGTTCAAAGTGTTTTCTGCTGCCACATTAGCATTTCAGCTCATAACAGTTTCTCTGAGCTAATCTCCTACACAATATCAGTGATGCCACTTGAATGAAACACGGCATCAAGCCCTTGCCCCTCATCTGAACAGTGAAAATATATACAGCACTATTCTTAAAATTGCATTATTACCACTGTGTTTTGGCCAAGGTTAAAAGGGAAAAGAATGAAAAGACCATCCAGCCCGGTTACCATCTTTGCACTCTTCACCAAGTTGCTGTACATCATGAAATGACTGTGCCCTCTTCACATGTGAAAGAGATTTCTGTCTTTTTATTCTAAAATGATAACGCATTTATCTGTCACTTCCCATTGAAAGATAAATAAGAGCTTTTCAGAGAATTGCGAGCAATGGTGAAGCAGTTTCACTTCTATTTTGTTAAATAACAAGGCACAGAAAGACTGTGTTGTTGAAACATTCCCAAATAGCTGTGAATAGTTCATTTTTCAAAAAACCCCTCACCTTAAAAAAGACCATCACCACAAGCATACGTACCCTCTTACTGTTTACTGAAGTCAATATTAGAAGAGGGATGCCTTTTTTCCATAATTCTTCCCTCTGCAGTAACGCTATTTTTGATATGTTATTTGATAACTTGAAACTTGCTCTTCCTCTTAACACAGCAAAAACAATACTTCTGACATAAAATACTGGAAGCCATCTGTGGTAAAGAACACAGAGAAATATTAAGAAACAATTAACCCAAAGTCCTGGGTTTTTTATTCTCATTATGGTTTCTCCATCTGTAAAATAAAGAAAATATAATGAGTGAAATATTTTCAAATTTGCAGATGGGAATCTCTGCATGAGAACCAGGTATTTTTTATTGTAAGTAAAGCTAGCAATATTGAGTAAAATCTACATTTTGGGAAACTAGCTTACTCACAGAACTTTTGCTAATTTAGACACCCTTATAGAGATGCAGATTAAATGTAAATATACATTTATATTTATTTTCATAGTCTGTCCAAGAAGCTGTACAGCATGTGAGTATTTGACAAACTCATGTTACAGTCCTTTCCTTTTAGACTCTAATAGAAGACAGGATTCTGGATGTGTGATGATCAACATTAGACAGCCTGAAAAGACATGCCGGAAAATTTGAAACCTTAGGAAAATGGTCATGATAATCTGGATAATGCATGCAAACAGTATATACTTTTTCACTCTACACAAGTCCTCTGACATCACTCTTGGACTTTAGAATTGAAAATGAGGCCTAATAAAAGTTTCCAGATTTCAATAATGTTGCCTTCCCATAGACATGGATTTAACTGTACCTAAAATATTCCAGGAAAACTCTTTTCATTGTGTCTTGGTTTTGAATGGCCTGTTTTTGGTAGTGGGGGGGCTACAGGGGTGGCTTCTGTGAGAAACTGCCAGAAGCTTGTTCCATGTCCAGCAGAGCCGGTCCCTGGTGGCTCCAAAGATGGATGTGCTGCTGGCCAAGGCTGGGCCAACTAGAGATGGTGGCAATGTGTCTGTGATGGCATACTTTATAAAAAAAAGAGCAAAAAAGTTATTGTTCAGATGTCATTGTGACCAGAGCAGAGTGGGTGAGAACATGTGAGAGGAACAGTCCTGCAGACACCAAAGCCAGTGAAGGAGGAGGGGCAGGAGATGCTCCAGGCACTGGAACTGAGATTCCCCTGCAGCCCCTGGCGCAGCCCATGGTGAGGCAGCTGAGCCCCTGCAGCCCAGGGAGGTCCCAGGGATGCAGAGATCCACCTGCAGCCCCTGGAGGAGCCCACACCAGAGCAGCTGGGGGCCCGAGAGGAGCCTGGGAGCCTGTGGGAGACCTGTGGGAAGAGGGCCCTGCTCCCAGGCTGGAGCAGCCCGTCCTTGGAGGACTGCACCCCATGCAAGAGCGACCCACTGCTGCAGCAGTCTGAGGGGTGCTGCTCGTGGGGTGGGCTCACGTGGCAGCAGTCTGCAGGGAGCTGCTGCCTGTGAGATGCACTCACGTTGGAGAGGTTCATGGAGAGCTGTCTCCCGTGGGAAGGACCCCGGGGTGCAGCAGGGGAATTACTCCTCTCCCTCAGCAGTGAGAGAAGCCCTGGGTGATGAACTGACCACAACCCCCGTGCCCTGTCTCCTTGCACTGCTGGGTAGGAGTAGAGCTGGGAAGGAGGGAATGGGGTGGGAAAGGTGTTTTTAAGGATTTATTTTACTTCTCATTATCCTGCTCTGATTTTGTTAGTATAAATTCACCTCATATCTCTAAAGTTGAGGCTGTTTTGCCTGTGATGGTATTTGATGAGTGATCTCTCATAGTCTTATCTCAACCCATGGACCCTGCCTTACATTTTCTCTCCCCGTGCAGCTGCAGAGGGGAGTCAGAGCAGTTTGGGTGAGGGCCTGGCATCTGGCCAGCATCAACCCAAAACCTGTCTCTTCCTTTGTTCCAATATCAAAACTCTTTATTTAGTTCAGCCTACCTTTTATTAGAAGTAATCTTTCCCTTCATGTCTGACCTACAGAATAAAATACTGATTTGCTGTGGTAATGAAGTGAGTAATATTTACCTCTACAGCAGAGTATAAAACAATGTTTTAGTATCTCTTTGTATGAATGTTAATTTGTGAATATTTGTTAATTTTGACATATCATTCTTCAGGTTGTGAACAGATCTTCTTAGGGGGATTGGTATTTTTCTTTGGTATCTTGATTCTACCTATTTGCACGAAAGAAATGAGGCATCACTTGGGTTGTGCATAATTCATGGTCCATTCTTTTGCCTAATTCTTTCCTCCAGATTGACACTAATCCATGGATAGTACCACAAGAAAGTGTGGCCTACGAAATCAGTGAATAAACCAGAAAAATTCATACTATTTACTGGGACTGAAAGCTATAAATTCCATGAAGACTCAGCTGTGGGTTTGTTGCAGTTTTCAAGTAGTTGGTTACTGTGCCGGTATTTTTCCCCAGTGTCACATCTGAAACCAAAATATAAGTCAAAACGTTTTAATTCATTCACAAAGATTCATTCATTCCATTTCTTTAAAGATGTCAAAACCACTACCTTTGCCTCTTTTTTTGCCATTCTACAAATTTACTGAATGTACTTTTCTCTGAATGTGCATAAACTATTCTCTGTAAATCACATTACAAACTATATATAACATTAAACCTCATCTGAGATTCAGATTCAATTGAAGATTCAGATTACAGTTAAATTTAGATGTATTTCATGAAGTGCTTTTAATTAACATGATTCATGCTTTGGTCTTTCTGAAAAATCAAAATTTTTTCCATTTAAGAAGGCAATATTTCTAACTATATAGGTGAAGAACCAACAGCAAAAAACACAGTGAAGCTCAACCATTTCCAGCAAGAATTACCTTTGAATGATAGAGTAGTTACAGACTTCTCTGTGGTTTCTGATATTGACTGCATGGTTGCTTATAAAATTACAGATTTCACTGTTATTCTGCATCCTTCTAATATTTCTTACTAGAATAATTTTTATGACTGTTTGGAAGATAAAATACTGACTCATTTCTGGACGGATATCTCTTCTACAAAAAATGCTTTCAGGAAGCTTTGTGAATGTTCTGGGACACATATACTGGGGAAAATTGAGGCTGATATGAATTTTCTTATTACTAGAGTTTTTTAAACAAATTTTTCTGATGAACAAAGAAGAATATATTTCATGTTCCTGTCCAAGCAAACAGTACTTCATGATGAATATAAAAATAACCTTCCATATATATTGGTGATTTTTTTGGTTCATGCAAGCCTGCTTAGAAATACAGCATTTCCTTGTCACCTATTTTACTAGTGTATTGTGCTAGTAAATCTTGGGAACAAACCTAAACAGAGAACAGCAACATGCTGTCCAAAGCTGCCCTATGGCAAACCAACTCTTATTATATAAAATTACTGCAGGAATTCAATCAATGGAGCTGCCTTGCCTGCAGCTTCTAAACACAACTGAAAAACCATAAAAGGCAGGCAGAATTAAAGAGGAAAATGAAAAGGTATGCAACTTCCTTTTATGCTCTGAAGTACAACAAATACCAACAGAAGGGTGGGAATATCCTCCAGTAAACTTCAGTGCACTGACATTTTAGAAAATGAACAACACTGACAAGTGTTAGCAGAACTTGTGTTCTCCAGCAGTTCAAAGTCAATAATTTACACCTACTGCCTGATAGTCATCCAAGTAGTCAGAGATTGTATTAAAGGTGTTATATTAAGTGTAAATCACATGTGTCAGTTTTGGACACCTCCTTGATGGAGAAGTTTTACAGAATTTTATATTGTTGTAGAGCCTTGAAACCTTGGCTCTAAATGGATGAAGCAATGGGCAACTAAGGTCTTTAGAAAGAGGAAACTGGTCTTTATTAGACCAACTAGCAAAGTTGGAAAAAACAGGCAAATGCTGTACTTTGATTAACTTATTTTGAAATTATTTTTATAGAACTTTATCTGTTTCAGCCTACTAAATTTTATGATTTTCTTCTTGTTGTTTCCCTTTTAAATAACTCGGATTTTTGTGAGATCTTAATTTCAAAATTAAATTCATTAAGGTTGAAAAAGTCTCTCAGATAGAACTAATGGTGGAAAGTTTTGCCTGTGTTCAAATTCTCCAAATTTCTCTTTTTAAAAGTATTAGTACTGGCAAGTCAGAGCATGCCTCCCATTTATTACCTGACTTTTTTGACTGTAACTTCATCACAGTATTCTTCAAATTCCCATTCAACATCAACCTTCTGTCTGATTTCTTTAATAATTTAATATTTAGCATTTTAATTTCAATAGCAGGAGAAAATCTGACACTAGAGCAATCTCCATATGTAGCACTAGCACTTGAAATAATATTCAGATCAGTGGAAAAGATAGGATCACTTTCCCTTTTATCAATGGTTTTTACTTCTGAGAATCGTAGCTCTTGTTCTGGCATACTACAATGTATTTGTGGTTTCTTTTAAAACACACTTCCATGCAGACATACGTTACATTTTTGCTGGTAAAGCAAGCACAGGAATCCACAGAGAGTAATTAAGATGCCTGGTTCACACATCTCTTCCATTCCACAGAGGCCATCCAAACTGAGCAGTTCCACAGCTCCCTTCCAGCTCCAGGAAGTCAGAAAGCTGACAGAGGATGCATTGCGACTGAATTTCTTTTTCTTTTTCTTTTTCTTTTTCTTTTTCTTTTTCTTTTTCTTTTTCTTTTTCTTTTTCTTTTTCTTTTTCTTTTTCTTTTTCTTTTTCTTTTTCTTTTTCTTTTTCTTTTTCTTTTTCTTTTTCTTTTTATCTTTTTCTTTTTCTTCAGCTGAGCACTTCTGGTTTCATACTGTTATTATACCATGTTACATCTTTGATGTAATAAAGCCTTGGGCATTAATTCCAGCTAAATTACCAAGAGAATGCTAGACCTTTTTAGCTGCTTTTTTCATTTGTTTGTTGTTTGTTTTTTGTTTGGTTGGTTGATGTTATTTTTGGGGGGTTTTTTTGTGTGGATAAAAATTGCAGCTTCTGAATGTGAGCTTCAAAATTCTCAGGGAAAGGGAAAAAATGGGAAAATCATTCATAGAAACATAAAAATCTATGCTACCCTGTTGCGCAGCAATAATGAAGAACAAAATCATGAAGCAGGTTCTAATAACTATTTTTTCCTCTGTCTACTGGTGCATTACAAACAGGCCTGCATGTAATTCTAGAGAAAGGCAACAGCAGAAAGTGTGGAGGGTTTGTAAAATGACTGCAGCTTTGACCGCAGTAAAGTGAGACTCATCACGTGTAACTGAATTCTGGTCAATGGAAATTTCTGTTTATTTTTATGTGCCACTTATTGATGGCGAGTACTCATGGTTTTTGGGCTTTTTTAAAATGGCCCCTTTACTCCTTGGTAGTGACAGGAACTGCCTACAGGGCTGCTGTTTATGTGCCCTACCTCTTCCTACTTTTGGTCATATAATTCACTTGTTTACAATTACTATGGCAAAGCTGAGTACTATGGCAACGCTGAGTGCTATGGCAACTCTTAGTAAACTGACACTAGAAAAGAAAAAATAAAAGGAAAGAGAAAAAGAATAAAAGAAAACACATCTTGCACTAAATTGCAGGAAGATAAAACATTTTTACTTCAGCTCACTTGTTGCAGGACCAGATTCCATTCCCCTTTCTCACTCAGTGAGTTAAGGCTCAGGCCTGATTAAGGAGAAAAAAAGTTCGCAGAATGAATCAGACTAGCCTAATTTACCCCATGAGGTTAAGTTTCCCACTTCTGCAGAGCTCTTTTTAATTCTCATTGTACTGCTGACAAAAAAACACAACTCCTTTCAAATAGACCTTAATTTAAAATCAGGTACCATCACTGTTTTTAGAAGTTACATGGACCATTGAAGTTTTAAGTACCAGATAATTCTTAGTGTATTTAGTTTCAAAAACCTTCTGTACAGACAGTCTAATGAGCTGAGCAAATTCATTAAAGTATTGCAAAGGGAAGACTGAGATACAGAAGCCTCAGTCAGAAATACAGACACTTAGTGCATATAGTGTCATGAATTGCAGTTGACACCATAAGCATGGTAGCACATTATGCTTGATCCTAGCCCTGGCAAAAAAAACCCCAAACATTATAGTTATGAAATATTATTTGTTATAGTTCAGATATGTTCTATGAGCGACACTAACTTATCTTAAATTGTAAGTTAAGCGACATGCAACCCAAATCTATTACAGGAATATTCAATCACTGCTGTGTTCAGTCTCAGAAGGCTCAAAATAATCTGAATATATTGTGTTCATATAATAAACAGTTACCAGCATGGTCATATTTATGAATATTCTAAGTTTCAATTTAGACTTTAAGTTTCAAATTAAATTCCAGGTCACAGGGTGGCAAATAGTGTCCTACTCATTTAAAAAATGGATGGATCTTAGCAGATTGTGTTTGTTTCTTGGACCGAAAACTTTTCAACCTAGGCATTTCTGGCTTTATGTTTTTTATAAATTGTATAGTAATTATAAAGCTTCCCAAAAAATGTCACCATCCTTATAGGCTATGTTAACAGAAATCCTATCTGCAGAAGAGAGGGGCTCAGACTGAGCCTGGAGTAAGAAGACAGTTTGAGGAGAGACCAGCACGTGAAATCTGGAAGGTGTGACCCTTCTGAGAGCACCTAACTCTGTGAACATCTTAAGGGTGTCCATGAAGTAACAGGGTACTTCAGCTGTGGCATGGGTGAGCTTTTGTAATGCTCAAAAGACAGGCTGTAAGGCATGAAAGGCAGATCTTTAGGTGAATAGAGGTTCTTAGTGTGACAGTAGGGAAAGTATATAAACTCTGAAATCCTCCCCTAGAGAGTTAACAGTTAACTTGGATACAAATAGAGTGGGGCTTTTAATCTGCCAAACCAGCAGCCAAGATCTGCCAAAACAAGAACTGAGAAATGGCAACTTTTTTTTCTTCTCATCACCCTTTTCAAGAAGTCTCTATGTGGCCTGCAGAGTAAGCAGCGCAGGAGTATCAGAAATCTCTTTCTAGAAATAATGTATGCAAAAATTAAAAGTACCTATTTTACTAGTGTGTTATTTTCATGGTTCAACCCCAGCCAGCAGCCAAGCACCACACAGCCACTCACTCACTCCCCCCAGCAGGCTGGTGAAGAAAATATTAAGGGTCAAAGTAAGAAAACTCATGGGTAAAGATAAAGACAGTTTAACAGGAGATGCAAAAGCTGCGTGTGTAAACAAAGCAAAATAAGGAATTAATTCATTGCTTCCCATGGGCAGGCAGATGTTCAGCCAACCCCAGGAACACTGGGCTCCATCACATGTAATGGTGACTTGGAAAGACAAATGCCAAGTGTCCTCCCCCATTCTTCTTCTTCTTCTTCTCACAGCTTGTACTCTGAACATGACACCACATATGTCATGTGTCCTTTTCTAAGTGCTCAGTTTGTGGTCAGTTGTCCTGGCTGTATCTCCTCCCAAAACAAACTTCGTGCGCATCCTCAGACAGCTGGGGGGAAGTGAGAAGAGGCCTTGCCCTCGTGCAAGCACTGCTGAGCAACAACAAAAACATCCCTGAATTATCAACATTTATTTCAGAAACCCATACAAGATACTATGGGAGAAATTCACTTTCACCCAGTCAAAATTAGGACAGATAAGTTGATCTCAGTCATCAGCCATGGAAAGATAAAACCATTACAAAGTAAAGAAAGTAAGCAATTTAACTAGTCACAATGACAATTGACAATATTTAGCAATGTAATTATAAAATATTAGGAGTCACAGAATTGCTAGCAAATACCCAGCTTTGCAGAATTCTTGATGTGCATACAATGCAGGTTCAAGATAATCACATCAAATTTACTTTTTTTTCAAAGCACTGTGACTGAGAAGGTAATTTTTACATTAGTATCTTTGTAAACAGGAGTCAAAACTCAGAAGTTATGTCTAAAACACGGGGAATCCATTTATTCCACACAGATTAATAATATACTCTTAACAGCCAAACAAACCAATAAAAACCTAGTCGAGAAAGCATTATATTCAGCAAGGGAATCAGATAATCTTATTTTTATACATTATATATAAAGACTGTATTGTATGAGAAGACACGACATTCTGGTATGAGTTGGTATTGTCTGAAAACGTGGGCTTATTTCAAAAACTATTCTCTGAAAAACATATTTAGGTGATATCAGGTCTGAGCTGGCAAATTACCTGGACATTTTTACAGACAAAAATAATCACATGGAAATGCTTCATTCCCTTTCTCTGCCCCTCTCACCACAATAAAATAAGTGAATAAAGCATTGTGGTACTTTCTACAATCTTTCCTAAGACATTTGCTAATGACATTCATTCAGTGAGATCCAAAAAATTAGTTTGGTATTGCAATTGTTTCAGTGCCTAAAAGTAAAAATACAAGGTGCTGATAAATTCCCTATGCAGTGACTGAGAGGGAATTATGATTCCAAGTAGCAGCCAGTCTGAGAAGGAGGCAATACATCCAGAGGGCAGGAAATGCCAAGGAAAAAGAAATCCCAGAATTCTTTGCCTTCCTGTCTGAAAGTTACAGTTATGAAACTTCAGAACTCAGAGCCCTAGGACACATGTGATGCTGACACATTCACCTGGGGAGACACTTCCTAGTCATGGAGGTGACTGAGCTGAGAATTTGCAGTTTTGTTATTGATGCCACAAGTTAATTCTCAGCCAGATCAGTCCCTCAAACTGGCCAACTGTTTAGCTTGGCTAGAATTCATTCTGGCAAATAAGGCTTTGGACAGCAAGTTGAGCAAAGGCTTACAGAAATCAAGGAACTACAGATTAAGGATATAAAACGGTACAACTAAGGGCAGCTAGAGCTGCATGGTGCTAACAGGCAGAACAGCTCTCCTCTTGGCCTGTGGGTGTTTGCTCCTTCCCTTGCATTAGCAATGGTTCTTCCTTGGCACTACAGTCACACTGATCAGGAAGCTGAACTGACTTAAACCAACGTTATAGGGAGAGAAAAACTACATCTCACTGTCTCTGCCTACATAATCTGCAAAACATTGAGGAGAGCAATGGGAGTCAGAGAAGTGAGACAAGGGCAGGACAACACAGGGAGCAAAGAGGAGACAGGCTGGACTAACTGCTGGAATGTCAGAACTGTTTGATGTATAGCTTAAACCACACCAGCTGTTAACAGCAAAAAACAAAGTTGAGAATTTCAACACTGACACACAGATCATTGTTTTCTCCTAAAAGTGGAAAATTATGTGAGTAAAGACTGGTAGACTTATCTTCAGCACAGCAATCTAGTGATTCGAATACTTTCCTTGTCATTGGAAAATGGTGGTTGTGTTCTGTTTTTGGGGAGGCAGCTATTTTGGTGTTACATCACATATAAAAGACAATTGTGAAACATTTGGGGTACTTTGTGTTTTGGAGAGTCATTAAAGATGTCTACAGAAAGCATTCTGTTTTTCATCACAGGATAAATGAGGTGATTACAAAATCAGGTGGTAACAGAAATGAGATTTTAAATATATATATATATATACATACATATATATATATATATATATATATATACACACACACACATATGCAGTTAATTCTGTAAATATAAACCCTCTTTCACTTCTTATTGCTGTCTGTAATGTTTTGATACTTGCTCTGTCTAGAAATACAACCTGTCCCAACACAAGGGCAGATACATTTAAGCAGATTTTTTTTCCTCTGTCCACTTGGAGTATAGCTATGACCTTATCTTCCCCTTCTTTGGACTCTTACTTCAGTCTGGATGCACAAATCTCTGAATAGTGAGTACTAAATAGCATCTCTTTCTTTACTTTTCCTCAGTTTCAGAACTTAATATGCAACATTAGTTAGCCCTAAAAAGTTTCTCCAGGTTTTAAGGCATTCAGTCTGTTGCCTACTTATTGTTAGGACTCTTTATAGACATCCAAGTGCTAACAAATGCAAAATAAAAGAACCTGTTTTTCATGTTGCCAGAGGAAAACTTCAGACCAATTGAAAAGCATGAAAAGAAATATTTGTTCAAGATTCTCTAAATGTCACTGAGGATGTGAATTCTAGTAAATGAGTTCTGGTAATGGCATTTCCTGCATTTTCACATGCATCCCTCAGATGAAACAATTTTTATGTAAATAAAATGACAGTGTGTAGTCATTACTAAACTTGTTATGCTTGTTATGCACATACTAAAGTCACAGATTCTCCAATTTCTTATTTTGCCCATTCAGAAGAAGATGTAGCAGAGTAGAAATAAATTTCAAACATTAAATAAGCCCTGCTTTCTTTTTTGCACCTCTTATGTCTCAAAGTGTGGTTGCAGGACAAGAATCATACCCTTTCCAATGTTTGGGAAGCCTAAATAAAACTTATTAAAACCTCTTTTGTTCTTAGTCCCCATCTTTGGCAAAATCAAAAGAAAAATTTAGGCACTCAAAGTGCAGTTTTTGCAGAACTTGAATGCTTACATTTGTTTTAAGCAACATCTGCAGTATCAAATGTTTTAAACCAAAATAATTTACCTGTTCAAACTTGACATGCTCTGCATTCCAGATGTGCTTTCAGCTATGCAGCTCTCACCTGAGGCCACTTGGAACTCACAGCTAGACATCCCGTGCCTAAGTTCTTAGAAGAAAAAAAAAGGAATATAAAAGAAGAGAAAAGGGGAAAAAAATAAGGTGTGCTCTGAAGTAGAGAAAGTGAAGTTAATATTTATTCAGAAATGTAAACTCTGAGTGAAGAGAAGAATTTGTCCTGAGGGTTTATGCAGCACAGAAGTGGGTGTAAATGATATTCTTATCTTCTCCAAATTTGCCCAGTAATTTGAATTCCTTCTAGACCACTGAATTAGGATGTCTTAATACCAAATTATTCCTGTAGCTAGCATAACTAGTTTCCTAGACATTTTTATTCACAAGATCAGACTTTTCCTAAGTTGTTCCCTCACAAATTATAAATCTACACTGTTACAAAAACAGAATAGAACACTAATTCTGTCTCCTAAATCTTAATACTCTACAGGAACCATAAATAGCAAAAATTCTGCTAATTAAATCCTGTGGAAACTGGTTCTGTTCAGAGCATCAATTTTGTATATAGATAAGATTTGTCTCCTAAAAAATTTTTAATTATGTAAGCCCAATTCTGAAGTTTATGACTTTCATGTACTACTCCAAGCCTCTTCTTTTGTGATTTTAGATCCAAATTGACTCATTGTTATCCTTCATCAAATACTTGTATTACTTTAAGTTTACTAACAGGATCAAGAGATACTTTTAATAGTGATTGAATTATGATAACATTGAATAACATTGAATTCAAGAAATAATGCACCACTGCCCTGCAAGATCTGAGTGTTTTTTCTCCCTGTGCCAGCAACATCTTTGCCTCAGTATTCTTTATATGTCACATTTTACACTTTTAGAAAGAAAAGCCACTGTGTTGCTGTGTGAGAAATTCAGTTCCAGCACAAATACATCCTCTGTGGTCTACACCCTATGCCCAAGTCTGCCCGGCTGGATTTTAAGACAGAGACTGGAAGTAGACTTGAGTCTACATTATTGTGATGATGTGCATCCCAGGCCATTTCTTTAAAGACCATTACATTCATTTCAGCAAAATACAAATAAGTTTGGTAGCCAAAGATAGGGGGTTGTGATCTCCCTTACTATTAGCTGGCTTATGGTTTTTTTCTGTAGTATGCTGCGCCCGAATTTCATTGTGTTATGTCTTTTGAGATAATGCCTTCAATACAACAACTCAACCATATGTCAACACAATGACAAATCAATGTGATTTAAGGCCTTGCTGCACAAGACCTTGTCCAGTGAAATTTTGAATATCTCCACTGACAGGCCCTCCATAACCTCTCTGGTCCCTACTTCAAAAATCACCATCACATTAAAAAAAAAATCTCATATGAAGTCCCTTGTTTCCACTTCCGTCCATTGCCCTCTGTCCTTCCACTGGGCACCTCTGGGAAGAGAATGCATCAGTCTTCTCTACACACCTCCACAGATGAAATATTTCAAGATAGCAGTAAGACCTGCCTCTTTTTTTCCTCCTTTGAAGGCAGAAACATCCCAGTTCTCTCCTTGTATGTCGCAGGTGTTCCAGCCCCATGATGAGCTTCACAGTTCTCTGCTGGACTTCTCCAACCTGTCAGTGTCTTTCTCACACTTGGGAGTGCATGGCTTGACACTCACTGTAGTCCAACTGAGGTATAACCAGTGCAAAATAAAGGGGAAGAATAGGCTCCTTTGACCACTGGTTACACTCTAAAAGTCATCTTGTTAATGTGGTTGGCCTTCTGCAAGGGAACACTAACATATCTTGTGAAAATATGCTGCTCCTAACAGAGATAAAGTTCCTGTGATACTGACACTGAGTTACAAGGCCAGCAACCGCAAAGCTTCTGTTTGGACTGTGCACTTAAATTTTATCATCAGACCTCTCTTACTCTGATTTTAAACAAAATAATTAATAATTATGGATCTCTTATATTTTACCATCCACCTTAGGAGTTATTCTCCACTCAAGATGGCAACTTAACTCTTACTTCCTAAGGGAAAATAATACAAATAGTATTTTATCCCAAGGAATAGGAAGAACTGGTTCAAGGGAAGAGATGCAATGAGAAGGAGCAGGGAAAAGGAATGACATGGGAAGAAAGAAAGAGGGACTAATGAAAGGGCAAAATGGGAAATGGTAGGGGAAAGGGCAAGAGAGTTATAGTAGAGGTGAAAGCTGGGAAGAAATAGTCTTTAGTCTTTAAAAGCATCTGGAAAGTCTGGCAACACTAGCAAAGGCCTCTTCTCAAGCCCCAGAGCCTACTGCAAAAACAGACCCTGCTGACCTCCTCTTTCAAACCCTTTTAAAGTTCTAAACACTATAAAATCTTTCCTAGTGTTTCAAATAAACTCAGTGACTGCTTGCAGTGCGTGAATCCTTGATCAGTCTTTTGGCTCTGGATAATCAACTTTCCACAGTACACTGAGACTCTGGCATTGCTTCTCAGTGGCCAGTGCCAGCAGCAACCTGAGTTTCAACCATTTTAAATTTGGAAGGATTAAGAATTTAAATCTAAATTCAGTGACTTGTTTGGTCTAAGGAGACATTCTATGCCTCAAACTTATTTTTTAACAAAATCACTCAACAAGTCTAGCAGTTGTTCCTAAACCAGTTGAATTTCTGGTAATTCTGCTTTTCAGCTTTTGAGCTCTATATTCAAACTACCCTCTCATTTTTTTAGCTATTTGCCCCAACAGGATCAAACAGGGCATTTTTGTGTAATGAACTCCTTTCTCCATGACCACAGCTTTCACTGTGGACAGCAAAAACGTTGCAAATTGGGCTTTATTTATTTATTGTATTTGTTATATAACACCCATCCCCATGTATCTGGCTGCTCTACAAAAGTTAAAGGCAAGAATAAATAAAATAAGGCCATACCCAGTGGCCAGAGAGAAGCAGCTGTTCTGCCAAGAGAAGAGCCAAGAGAAAACAACTCTGAGAAAAAGAGCTTTTGAGAAAATCAAGATAAAATGATCAAAGATACACCATCCAGAAAGGTCAGCAGAGTTTATTGTTGAAGCTTTCACATGCCCAGTCTGCTTAATTGCCTTTTATAAGCATTTTACAGTGAGCCCTGGAGGCTAATGCAGGTGGAGATGGTGTGCAAACCTATCAATGTAACCAAAAAACGCTCAGCAGCTGACCCAAAGTCACAGCAATGTGAAAAAAAAGAAAAAAAGAAAAAAAGAAAAAAATTATTAAAATAATTATTACAGTCAGCTGTAACAGTTTAACAAAGATGAGGACACACTGCATTTATTTATTAGTCACCATCATAAATAGTTACATGAAAGTTACTGTGTTTGCCTAGCAGAAAGCAACCAAAAGGAAATTAAATTATCTTGACTCCTAAAAGGAAAGTCAATATCACAAGTACTGAAGAAAAGTACTTTTTTCCATAGTATACCAAAGACATCAAAATAAATAAAAAAAAAAAATTAGCACTCCATTTTTCCCACTCTGAGTCTCTTACAGAAATATTAGTAAACTACACCTGAAACATCTCTCCAAACAGTAGGGAAGTGCTCTCTGTTCTATTTCTTTAACATAGAAAGATACAAAAACATATAAATTTTGAACCCTCGTAGTACAGCCATATGATCTTAAATTCTTGCACAGTACAAATGCCAGCCAGATCTCCCTAGCTTTTTACTCAGTATGACTATATGAAGATGTTGAGCCCTTTTTTGAAGACATACAGTTTACATCTGAGCCAAACTATGTCATCTGTACCACTGGGCAGGCAGCAAGATTGCTCTGCTCTTTTGCTGTTGCTTTTTCCACATGTACTCTGCTGAGCTGGCATGCTCCCCTAAAGATACCTGCTTGTACTAGAATATATTTTAGGGCACACAGAGGCTGTGTGTCCTTTCTGGCTGCAGCTGTGCCAGCTCACACTGCTACAACCCCTGTTTGTCCTTGGCTACTCACTGGTGCACCCCTTGAAGTGTTTGCCACACTTTTTCTCTTGCGAGTAGAGCCTTCCTACAAACACCTTTGAAAACATTTCAGGCAACTTGAGTCCAATTCACAGGATTCAGTGGGAAACTTGCATGTATGTCTAGTCCAAATAATAAATTCTAACAACTCAAAGCATAGGTCCAGACTAATTTACAGTAATTGAAGTAGATAAAGTAATGACACCCTAAATAATGCCTATTGCTATAAGAACCTTGTATCTCTACTTTTTTCCTTTTATCACCAAACACAATTAAAACTTCATCTACCACGATAGTTGATAGTTGTGGTTTGAAAAGCCTGTCTCTTAAAATTGCAATAAATAACCAGATGTATTTTTATCTTCCACCAAACCCCTCTCATAAGGCCTCAGCCTCCTGGCAAATTTCCAGCTATAAAGGTCTTGTTGTTTCCCATCCTTGTATTCCTTTCAAAGGTACTTCCTCCTCAGTCTCCAGACTCAGAAGAAGAGACAGAGAGTGCATTCCATGCAAATGTTACAACAGAGCCAATTCACCAACAAATTGATTTGTTTGGTACAACCTACTCTATTCCATGTCTTCAGACAGAAAGCACTCGAGGGCACAGTCTCTCTCTTTTCTGTGCTTAAATGAGACAAAAGGCCCAACCTGCCCTGGGGACCTGGGTGCTATCTGGATTCTCTGAGGGGTTTTATCTCCCTTCATTATCAGGCCGTCCCAACAAGATATCATCAGACTGGCCATAGTCCACTGAGACTCTTCAACATTTGTCATCAGATGTTAAATCTATATAAAAATGAAGGTACATTCCTTCAATTTCATTTAAAATAACTCCTTGTCTTTAGTCTCCCCGTCAGTCTCAGCACAATTAAGCCATCTCTGAATCTGGGCACAATTTTGCACACACAGGATCCTGTAGTTGTTTGCAGCCCAAAAAAAGCTGGCCTCATAGTCAGTAGCCAAACTTCCCCATATGCACAGTCAAGTGTGGATTTTTTGAACACACAGATTCTGCAGATGCCGTGGTCATGGCGATAAGTACCTGGAACACAAATCCCTGTGAGCATTCTGCCCGTATGGAGTTATGAAATCACCATGCAAATACAGAGTGTTTTCTAAATTGCTCGTCACACTAGGACCAAACCAAACACGCGCAGAGACTGAATTACCTCTTGTCCATGAAGAAAATATTGCTTTTGATTGCAGGACTGAGGTTTTTGGCAGAGTACCAGAGAGCTCCCAGTGTGGTTGCCTGTATGACCCAGGAGTGTATGTGGCTAGAGGGCAAATATAGGATTCCTGCTGTGCCAACCTATCAACTTTTGTAAACACAAATATGGAATGGAAAGTAAGGAGCAGCACAACCATATCATGCCATAGGTAAGTGCTGTATTTATTATTCTAGTGCAAATGCTCTGAATAAAAAGATCTTTGTGGGGGTTCCATTGCCTTTTCCCTCAAAAATAAGGCATTTTTAAACCCACAACAGCTGATTAGGGAATATTTTTTCTCAACTTGAAGATCCCAGAAAGCAAAATCTAGTTTTAAAAAGTCAATTTTTTTCTTTTTGCCTTTTCAGTTTTTATTTCCATACATTGTGGTGCATGTCAAACCATTTCCAGTTATCAAAGTGTATCAATGTAGTGTTCAAGGAAAACTGCTCTCCCTGACCCCTCAGTCACCAGTTCCCTGCCAGTGAGCAGGCTGCATTCTGTAGGAATAGAATTTCACATAAAACCTGTGTGGCAAAAGAAATTCTAATAATTTTAATTGTCTGCTATAACGTAATTAGATCTTCAATTTGAAACTGATCTGAGGAAAATAGATATTTGTCTAAAGTCATTTTGATTGTCCAGTTTTTAATTTTTGATAGAAGATATTGGAATAATGAGAAATACTGAGATAGCTGTTTCAATTGAGTTTCACTCTTTCAGCTAAATTGCAACCAAGTTTCATACTAAATTTCTTCACAATAAAAGAAATTCATAGCTCTTACTGCAAGCTCTGTGAAACATAATGTTTTTTCTTTGAGTTTTTTCGGGGGATGCACACTTTTCTGAAAACAGAACAGCAAATTTCTGTACTTTATCTGAATCACAACTCTCAGATTTTCATGTGCTTAGAAACTCAACTTTTTACTCTTCATTCACAAAGAATCCACAGGCACCACCGGAATGAGAGCTGTGCCAGGGGTAAGGCAACTTCAAGATCAAAGTGCAGATTTATCAAGAAAACAATGGAGAATAGGAAAACAGAACCACTTTAACTATGCAAAGTCATTGTAGATTCATACCAAGAAGATTTCACTCATTACCACATTTGTGAACAAAAGGGAGAGGCAAGCATAAAAAGGAAAGACAGAATGACAATAATGAGGTTGCAAGAATGCAGCTGAGAGATTTCTCCCTCAAGTTTCATATGTGTGTAATATAATCAGTAACAGACTAAAAAGATGGAAGTGAGAGGTTTGGAAGTCTTCTGAATTCAGGAGAATGTCTAGTTTAAAAGTGGTGCTGTACCTGTTCTGAAGAGTCTCTCCAAAAATGTTATGGGAGTATCTATGACAAAACTATTGCAATATTAAACTTTTCTAGTAACAATTTTGTTTCACTCTTCTTAGCATTTACAGCGTTAAAATGCAGCAGTACCTACAGGGAGAAGTTAATGTTTTCCTGCCTGCAAGACTCTTGTTCAAATATACTACAGAACGCTGTAGTGAGAGGCCCAAAATACTGTAAAAAAGTCAGGGAATGATCTTACATATACTGTTAGAAAAGGAAAAAGTAGTGTTCGTAGGGGCAAGGCTCTTTTTTGATTGTTTGTTTTGGAACAAATTCAGGAATAGAAGGATATTATTAGTATTGCAATGCTGGCAGGACATAACCTCCTCAGGTCTGGCTTCTGTCATTAATTCCAAGTAAAACTGTGTCTGCTTTCTCTGCCCTGTGGTAGAACTAACATTCCTGTCCAGAGAGTGAAAGGCTTCAAAGACCTTAGCATGAGAAGAATAGTTTTAAGATTAGCACATACAAGGTTCTTTGAATATTGAAATCAGGGTTTAGAGTCACAGCTTTGGGCTCACTCTATGGCAGCATCCAGCTTTCATTTATGTTTCATTCAGGATCCTTTTCATCTGTTGATAGCAGGAAGAAGGGGAAAGGAAACATGCAGAGCCATCCATTGCTTCTCTGGAAATATTTCTATATTCTGTCCCAGTTAAGTTGAGGTGCTGGTTGAGACAGGCAGAGACCACAGCTCGTCTAAAGGGTGATCTTCTCTCAGCTCTGACTACGTTTCTACCACTAGCTGCACTTTCCTCTCTTTTATTGTCACCCATCTCTGATGCTTGTTGGATCCTTTTGTGATTTGGTCCAAGTTACAAAACAACAAGGAGTTTTGAATTAGGAAACCTCTTAATAATTTGTAGATGACCTTGCAGATCAAGTTATATTCCAGTAATCTCAATCAAATCTTTGGTTTCTCAAAGATTCATTCAAAAGCCACATATACATCTTGAAACAAAATTGCAAATTTTTCAGGCTCATAAAAGGCAAATACGGATATCAGGAAGGTTCTCTCTTCTGTGGAATTTTCCTGGAAAGTAATGTGATCAAATGTGATCAAATCACCTACAGAATATTCATGAGGGTAAAAGTCTTCTTGAAAGATCTTTCCTTAAGAATGTCCAAAGCAATCAGTGGACACCTTAATATGTTTTCTCAGATTGACGAATAACTTGTAAACAAGACTGAAATAATCTACTTAGCAGAATTTTCACAGGTTCCTCCACAGTGACAGCTTCTCAAAACATCTAGCTCCCAACATAGTCACAGATGCTGATTTATCCTGATGCTAAGTAAAATCATAAACTCTTATCTATAAGTGATCTTAACATTAGAGTGTAGAAATATGTTGATTCATCTCTAATAGAAGAATGGACAACTTCTGCTATTTTTTATGATGATTAAAAATTATCTCTGAATCTTCTGACTCAGAGTTAATTTGGCATCCGATGGAATTCATAATTAAATACTTAAAAATAAGTGAAAGATTGTGTTTATTTTGCTATTAAAAACCAACCAAAAAAAAAAAAACAGAATAAAAAACCCAGACGGAAACAAACAAACAAACAAACAAACAAAAACATTAAAAAAGTAAATCAAAAGAAAAAAGAGAGGCAGAAATTTTCTTGCTGCTTGAAGATTGCTGTTTATTCTGAGTGCTAAGACCTCACCTACACATGATGTATGAGTTCCCTATTATGTTGTACTGTATTAAAAGTACCAGTCTGAACAGAATAGTTCTGAAGTGGAGAGTCTGTGAGGGGTATTGCCATCCCCTGATGTCCTACAGGAGGAACTGAGTGTGTTCCTTCAGGAGCTTTACATGAGGCTCTCAGAGAATGAATAGGACTGTAAATTGCTCTAACAGTGCTTGGGAATCCAGAGTTGAAACCTACCTCTGAAAAGCAGTTTAGTTGTAATTTTTTTAAAAAATAAAATTCAAGAGGAAGCTATAAGATTTCTTGTGATCCTCCTTAGACAGTTTTTTAATGTAATCTACATAATCACAGTAGCAAAAGAGAGTAATTTAAGGGCAGCAATACACAGATAATTTATGAAAAGAGGTGGGATAGGTCCTTTTACACGTATCCATGTGGCTTCAGAGGAAAAAGTTCAGAAAACAGTCTGACACAATAGAAAGAAATTCTGAGTTTATTTTTACCTTTCAAACATATATGAAAATTTGTATATTTACTTTGTGTTTTCTTGAAAAAATTCGAGGAAACCAATATTTGGGATAGGAAGAAGGCCTGTGATCATTAACCTGCACCAACTACAAGAGTCCAGTAGGGAAAGATTACGTCTGGCATTAAAAAAGCACCTCAAAATCCTGTTAAAAGTAAATAAAAACCCTTCAATGACAAGAATCATCAGCAGACAGCTAATAAATAAGGATGAAGAGTGTTGAAATATTCTCTAAGAATACTATGTCTAAAGTGTTCTTACACAAGAATCCAAATGAAAACAAAACTATTGTTGATGGAAATCAGGTACCTAGATGACATCCATCCTGGATTACCAGGCAAAATGGATTGCTGAGATTATCAAGATATTCCTATTTAATACATTCTCCATTAACACATCCATCTGAAACACAAAAACTGTGATTCGTGACCCCTGCATTATACTGTCATTTCTGAGGCTTTAAGGGGTTTTTACTAAATATCTGCTAAATATTTTTAATGCAAATGAAAAAAAGTTTAGTAATGAGGCAGAGTGCTGCCCTTTCTGGATCACTGGTCCCACATCTTACAGAGCAGAAAGATGGAATTGTCTGTGGAAGATGGGATTCATTGTCAGGCAGGGTTCCTGGAGTGTCTGGTAATGAAAGTTACATATATATGTATATATATATGTGTATATATATATATATATATATATATATATATTTAGGGCTATGCCTCATACCTATTTAAAGCATAATTCTGTAGTATACTGTTGTACAATTCACAGCAGTGAAATTAGTGGGAAGGGAAATTAGTAGCATTTTACATTTATTTTGCACCACATAAAGAAAGCCCTTAGGAATAGGGAAAGAAAGGAATGAAGCTCCTCACACATCACTGATAAAACAGGCGGAATAGAAAATATAAATTTTAACCTGAGACAAAGCACATTTGATTTTCATGGTATTCACATAGGTCCATCAAAATAAAATGTTTTTCCTACACTCAAACAAGATTTCAACTGTTTAAGTTTTTTTTTGTGGAAACAGGAGTTCTGAGTTTCATTTTTTACTGAAACTCTGTAGACTTTAAACTGTTTGAATACAGCATGACAAAAGCAACTGAATGTGATCATCTCATTTCACTCATCTCTCATTCAATTCTCCTGTTTTTTGTCATTGAATCACTGGAATTCACTCTTGAATAATTTATCAGGAACTTGATCAAAGAATTAAATGCTCTCATATTCTTGGCCTAGACGAAGTCAGGAGTAACAAAACTTTATAAGAAGTATTCAGATCACAGAAAAAATACTGTTTTAATGACAGTTTTCCCAAAATGTCCTCTTCTCATAGGTGATATATTTTTTAATATTTGGTCTAAACAAAAATTACTGGGTAATTCTACAAAGACATTTATAATGATTTTACAGAATTAGTGAATCATCAGGAAAATAATATAAAAGCACAGCTGACTGGGTTCCTATTCAGCACTTCTGAATCACTGCTCATTGAGCAAAGCAATCACTGGACAATGAGGGTTTTGCCTGAGCAAAATGTGAGTCAGGGGACCTGGGCTCGCATTGTCTTCCCTGGGAGTTTTCCTGTACATGGAGTGAGCTGAGACTTCTGGTGAATGGAAACCATTCACAGTGTGGCTAAGCAAAACACCCAATGCATCACCATTCTGAAGTCAACACTAGGTGGTAGACATAACTGGAAGAAATACAGACATTTTTGGAGCCATGTGAAAGCCTTGTATAAAGCAGCATTTTCAAACGCATTGTCTCTTATTTCCCCTTTTTTTTGGCCTAAATGTCCTTTTGCTTTGAAAGGCACCTGGCTGTTCAGTCTCCCCTTTGGTTTAACAAATTAATTAAAATAATTTCCTTTCTGCATGCAGTCTGTAGTCTGTTTGGAAGGGAAGAGTTGACATCCTTGCAGTTTAAAAGGGAAATCTGTTCCACTGTCCATACCCTCTATCATTGTTTAGTTGGTGAAGGGAGAGATTTCTAGCCTGCCAGTTTTCAGCATGCAGCAGTGCAAGCACATATCCACTGTCTATAGAGACACCCCAGGCTACATTTTTATGGTACAAACCCCTCCATGGACTCACATCAGGATGAGAGAGACCTTCAAGCTGCCTCCCAAACCACTGAGAGCTGCTATAAGAGGAACACCAGTAAAAGCTAAAGGTGAAAAAGAAGATACAGTGAGCTAACAAAAAAGAGCAAGATGGCAGGACAAAAAGAGGGAGAAAATAACATGAGTGAACAGAGGGAAAAGGAGTATTACAAGCTACCCAAAGAAAACTCATAAAATAAGGAATGGTTTGGAATAGGCATCTAAGAATCAAATAGGGTCAAGGTCTAACTTTCCCTCATAATTGGATTCATTGATTCAAATTTAAAGACCTATTCTGAATAATTTTTCTCTGACTCAAAGGAAGCTAGTGGTGGGCTAAGGAGTAAATTGGAGATAGAATTAATGGAAATAAAGGGAGAAGGAGAGCAGTGAACCTGCAAAAACATGGGAAGTAGTTGCTTTACCAAGGAAAAGAGGGCAAGGGGAGGGAGGGACAAGGACATTAAATTAACTTGTCCTGGGGTAGAAGCCCACAATGGAGTGGAATGGAAGGAGTAACTAACAGCATGAAAACAAAGCTGATGTGTAGCATGCATTGATCTGTAAATGTGGGATAGGATACTATATAATGGGAGAGATACTTGATTTACATCTTTCTTTTAACAATTTCTGATCCAAAAGAAAAGACTACTGTTTGTTTTCTTTCTATAGATGCATTTATAGGTCATAAAAGCTTTCATTGTATGCCAAAGAAATCTAAATAAAAACAATGTACAGTGTATTAATCCTTTGTCTTGTTACAGAAAGACAGCATTAAAATGTGTATTCAATGTATCTTTTTGTGATTGTAATTAATATTTAATTACAATGATCTGAATTTTTTCTGTACAACAATATTTGTATCCTCTCAGAAGGTGAGTGAAGAAATGAGTGCTGACAGAAGAAACTGAGGTGCTATATCTCACCCGTGATGTGCCATTTTTTCTTTGAAGCATACTTGTTCACTCTATCTAATCCTTATTTTTTCTTTATATATAATAACAGGCATTTGATCACATTTCATAAAGAACAATGAGCAATAAATATTAAAGGACAGATCCTATTTTAAGCTAATGGCTGATTACCAGTGTGTTCTGTGAACTCTGGATCCCAACCGAGGATGGAATTTCAGAATGAAAAACACAGCAAGAAAATAAATGCTGACCACCACACAGCCTGTGTCTGGATGCCAGGGATACTATGAAACAGATATTTTGAGATCTTCCATGGCAGAAAATAGACATCCTCCAAAAGAACCCAATTGCTTTAAATCATCCTAGCCTATGTGAACTAAAGACATAGAAGCAAAACAGGCTTTCTGCTACTCTGTTTTGCAAACCTGATGTTGCTTTTTCCTTTGCTGAAAATTTGCATGTTTTCTCAGAGCCTGTTTCTTTCTCACAATAAACAATGCAAAGCCCTTGTGCCAAAAAAATGTCCAAATGCTAAACAGTTTCTATTATAGTCATTATTATAGCAGCAAATTTGAGCTGCATGCTTTTAAATTATAATTATTTCTACAAAAGATTTTTGTGTGTCTTGATTGCAGTAATTATGATTCCATAGCAGTAAATGTCTATTTAAAAAGTCATGTTAGCTTATTGCTCCAGATAAATTAGTTTCCTTAAATGAACTTCATATATATGGGTGGTTTTCTTGGTATTTATCTTACTTGCTATGCTAACAATGAAGTAGGATGTATTAAACAGCTGATAAATTACTATTTCATTATAAAAACAACTATGGACAAAGATGTCAAATGAAAAGCAATTTTTTTTATGAAAAGTACTTCATGCAGATAATATATTGTAATCCAGGAATGTCCAATTTTCTTTAGTCTTGTTTCTCACCTCTCTGCCTTAGCTTTATAAGGAGTACATGTCAAGGAAAAAGAAAAAGGGCATGGAAAAGCAAAAAATAATGTGAGACTAATCTGTTGTACAGGGTAGCACATGTTCTAGTCATAAGCCTGTACCTTGTTTGAAGAATATGTAATACAAGCAACAGCACAAGATCCAAGAAACTGGCTTCTTCAACAACAAATCTGGGAATTAAGACAGAAAACAGTTCAGGCAGTGGGACAACCAAAAATTATGTTATTATCCCAAATCAGTATCCATGTGGGACCATTGCCCTTTCCCTACCATGACAAGTAGGGATTGGAGGTCACAATTTAAAGCACCTATGGCAGTGCATATTCTCTGCTGGAGCATCCCCAGGATACTCTCAGTCTCTCTGCCAATTCACAAGCTACTGAAGTTTAGCAGCTGATTAGAGAAAAGGTTTTTTTAAAAAAGGAAATCGGGAAGAGGAAACCAAGAGGGACCTGAGCGACAGGGGGTAGCAAATTTCTGGCTCCAATGCCACGCTCTTTTGTAACTAGCCACAATGTAGTACTAACTTTTCAAATGAACCTGTCTGTCCCTCGGCACTCATTTAAGTGGTTGCCACTGGCTGTGGGAAAGCCAGTGTAGCCACAGTGTAGGGCTGTTTGCATCTGAAATGCTATCAGCTACTGACGAGAGCCCATCCGATTTCTTACAATGACACAGTCCCATCCTATCCCCAATCCTTCCTAGACAACCTTGCTTATTCTTCGGTGAGAATCACCCCATTGTACATACAGGCATTCACATCCTTGATAAGACACTTAGGGGAAAAGTTCACGAGCCACATCCTCTCTTCTGGTATAACTTCATTTCCTTTCCCCCTGGTCCCAAGAGTGAGTGCTGGTCTGACGCCCTGTGCTGAAAGGAAACAAGGTTGTCCATTCAGACACAGTCAGACATACAGTGTGTGTTAAGGCCCAGACAGCCCATGATGCTGAGTGCAGATACCAAAGGGTCGTGTTTCTCTGCTGGGAATTTTCACAGAGCAGAAAAGGAATACCGCCTTTTTTGTGTGTAACTTCTGACTGACTACTGACAGAGCTCAAAAGTGTAAAATCATATTTATTCTCATGGCACAAGACCTCGAAATGCAGGAATAAAAATGACCTAGAGGATTTGCTGGCTGGCTTGAGTTGAGCAATGTTAAGACTGTAATGGGACACTAAATAGAAGCACAGAAACAGATCACTGAAAAATCAAAGTCCTGCTGATTAGATTTCCCTGTACTACAAGTGGTTCATCCTAATCTTAGGAAAGACACCTTTACTTTTGAAATGCTTTTTAACAGAATAGTAGCATTTTCTCATATAATTCCATCCTTACCATTAACAGAACATTTAACACTGATTTTGGTGGGTTTTCATTGTTTGTTTGTTTTTTGTTTGTTTTGTTTTGTTTTATTTTTTTTGATAAATGAACTTGAGCAATGGTTTACAACATATCAAAGATAAACTGAAATTCAGTGTGACCAGTAGAGGAAGTTTCCTCTGGAGGTGGCCAAGACATGCTTGATTCATTACATGGAGTGGTCTTAGAAAGTGTGAACTGGATTCCTTTATGAGAAACAAAACCAGGTCATACAATCTAGGCACTAAAAGGTGTTTGGGGCACCAAATGAGGTTAGAAGCAATTCAGTGTAATGCTTCCAATGTAGAGATTCTGCAAACGTTGTACTCACAACCAACTATGGATCTGCAGATCTTTTCCTGCAGCACTCCATACTTGGTAGCAGAACATAACCTACGGGTTTTTGATGATTGTAGTGCACATGCTGGCCAAATTTGGCTGCCTCACATTTGGCTGGCCAAAATGGAGGTATTCATCAAATACCCCCTTAATATTTGAAAAGAAAAAAACACTAAACCTCAGTTTCTTCTACTCATCTTTGGTTGGCTCAAAAGAGCAAGAGCCAACCAAGAATGTCAGGAAGAAAACTGTGCCATCATCCTGTGGAAATATTCAGGAGCCTAAGGCTTAGCTCTGTCAAATATTTACTAAATTGTATGGATTAAATTCGACCTCTTAGAGACTGAGCTTCTTCACTGACACAACAGTGTACAATGGTAATAAACAGTTCTAAGCTGGATTGCAGCTTGAAAGGGAGTCATATATTTTCTTATTTTGTCCAACTTAATTGAAGTCTGGGACACACTGTCATGCTATTTACCATGAAAAAACATACTCTTTCACAAGAATTTTACTCCAGTCTTACCATTATGTTATCAAAAATATTTCACTGAGCTTCTAACTAAAACTCCAACACTTCAAATATTCAGCCAGTATTAATTTATAGTGCTGACTTATTAATGGGAAACCTGTGTTATTTTGAACCTGAAAGTTTGTTTCAGCTGGGATCCATGCAGTCTCATGGCCCATTTATTGCTGTCTGGGAAATTAAAGGATTGTACAGTTTGTTGCGTCATTTCCACTCTTTGCATTTGCTACAACTGGCTTCGCTAGGTTTTTGTTTGATAGCTCTAGTCAGCTGAAAATAACAATACTTTGTGTTGGAACAGCAGCTTTCACTCTAATACCTTTAGTTATTTTACAAAGGCACTCGGATACTGTGCAAAACACATTTAGTGACAGACTTTGTCAGCCACAAACAGGCAGTGCTGGGGTTTGCCATAACATAAGATTTTAGTGGGCTGAATCCACACTGCTTGGGAGGATGAGGTCCAAGTCAGAGCCAGTCCTTGCCCTGTGCTTGCAGTTCACTGCTTTTGCAAGCCACCTGGGGCATTATCAAAGAACGACTGAAACTGGAAATCAAGGCACAGATTAGAGTGTCGTGCTAGTATGTCAACACAGACAGGCTGGTCCAGGCCTTAGGTCATCCCTTGTCACTTTTTATGAAAAAATCCTGCCACCCTGAACCATGCGGAGATGATTTAATCCATGTAAAGTTGGTGTTTGCACCGATGTCTGCCACTCTGTGTTACTCTACAAAACGTAATAATGTTTTTGTATATTCTTTGCCTTGGTTGATCTAATCTAAAAAATCTAAAAAAATCTAAAATATCCAACTTCTAAATTACTCTTCCTAGAAACTAACACTGCAGAAAATGCTAACCAATAACATAATCAATAATATTTTTAATTTGTCCTAGTATTATATACTTCATACTAAGTCTGTTAAATCTATTCTATCTTTAAAAGGAAATTGCAGTGCATTTTAATTACGTGTGTTGAAGAGTGACACTATGCTATGAACTTATTTGACTTTTTTTGCTATTCAGGGATAACTAAAATGCATGGGGTTTTATAATATAAAGGATAATGCTCTTGAAAGTTAAAATCAATAAAATAATGTCAGAAGATGAAGGAGAGAGGAAAAGGACAGAAAATTTTGAGCACATTGCCATAAAACTCTTAATATTCTGTTGCTCTAAGAAGAGTGTAATGATATCTGTTGTTTTCTGAGAGTTAATAAAAGTATCATTGTTGAAGTTAAGTTGAGCTGTCTGACTGATTATTGTTTATTTTTGTTTTGTCTCAATGAGTAGTTTATTCTCTCACAGGATTATCTTCATTTCTCATACGCTCCAGGACTAATGAAAGCATTAAATTATGACATACTTTTGGATCACCTCACTTGGGGTCTGACCCTGTCCCATTAAGTCAAGTGGATCATTACTATTCATATGAGCAGAGGGCAGAACTATCTGGGAGGTTTTGCAGAAAGCAAGCCATACTCCAAAAGGAAAGATCAAACAAGCAGATTGCTACAGGGCAAAGGTTAGTTAAAAGATCAGTCTACATCTACAGAAAAAAATAGTGAAAGTATTTAAAAACTGCACTGAAAAAACTAAAAATAAGATAACATTTAAGATGCCAGGTGCAAGAAAATATAGCATGTGTTTCTGTCTTTGAAATACAAGCTGTCAATGTTTTTTTCTTAATTTTTAAAGTAAATTAATAAATTAATTTAAGTATTTTCTTTCTTACATTGGACACCAAACATCAAGATTCCATGGTACATGAATCAATCTCATACCTACATTAATCATAAGCAAATTTGAAATGATCGTTAGACTATTTTTCTCTACATTACACATCATTATTTGAATCACATTTAAATTGGAAAACACTTTAGCAAAACCACTGACTCTGTGGAAGTAAATCTACTTTTAATTTTATTTTGTACTTATCTCTTCTTTCTGTTTATCATATATAACTCTTTTTTCTGTGTATGTAAAGTTGCTTCTCAGCAAAATAATTTAAATTTCAAAATAATTTATGAACAAATATTTAAAGATTAATAGATATATATGAATTATATAGTCATGTAAAATTATATTAATTTTTATTTACAATATTTGTCTTACAAGAAAATACTTCAAATTCTGTGAAAGAACTGTGTAATATTTTAACCTGACTTTATCAATGCTTAAAATTAAAGTGTTTTTCTGAGAAAGGAAAGTTTTTTGGGAATTCCCCTGACTGCCATCAACAAATACCTTCTCATACATATACATAATTTTAAATGCTGGAAAGAATGAAGGCCATTTATTTCTCAAAAATGAACATTTCATATCTTTCCTTTCATTCATTTATTCTTTGCTATTTAAACAGGCTGAATGGGTCTTGCTACCAGTGAGTTTAAATTGCCAAACAAGAGGCAAGTCTTACTATGTATTTTAAATATCTACAAGAAACATACAAAGAATTATAACTGATCATGTTTTTCTGTTTCCTTGATAAGGCTCCAGTTGCTTCTGAAAGATATGTCTGGTTCCCCACCCTGGGAAGACTAGATCTTGGATTGCTGTCTTTAAGAATTAGAAAATACGTGATAGCTTTCACACCATGCCTGTTTTCAGAACAAAGTAGCATGCTCAGATATTTTATCATCTATTTTTAAAAGCACAGGGATAGTGTTATATAATTATGCTTAGGGTTTTCAGATGTCTGGCCTGGAATGCCCAATGAAGAAGCGCTCCAGCCTTCCCTGCCCTGTGTGTGTGTGTGTGCGATCCTTCAATTCTTCCCGGATCCTGATTTTGCATTTCTAACGAAGCTGAACTGACAAAGCGTGAAAGTGGTCTAAAAGGAAAAACAAAGAAAGTGACCCTGCTTTCACTGTGGCAAGACTAATCAATATTCCAGAAGCCCCGCTTTCCCCTTTCCCCTCTCTGCTGATGCGTGGTTCGGGGTGGGTTGGTTCCTTTTTTTTTTTTTTTTTTTTTTTTTTTTTTTTTTTTTTTTTTTTTTTTTCCCGGCGCTGCCGGGTCGGCAGTCTCCTCCCCTTTCCTTAAGTTACAGTGATAGTAAGTTGCCGTATTCCGGAGCACATGCCGATGTCAGTTTTCCCCCTGCCGCCCGCTCGGCTCCGCCGCTCCGCGCTCCCCGCCGGGAAGCTCCTGCTCCCCCCGCGCTCCTGAGCGCACGGAAGGACCGCAGAGGTGAGCCCATCCTGTCCTTCGGTGAGGGTTGGAGCGGGGAGAACTCACTTCTCTGTGCCTTTGTATCTTCATTAACGTCACCATCCCTTTGGCTGCGCCCGTATTCTTCCTTGATCTGGATGTAAATTGTACAGGACAGATTAGCTGCGTTAAACATCCTGGAAAGAAATGGCACTGTGAACGATCTCTCTCTCTCTCCTTTCTTTTTCTTTTTTCTTTTTTTTTTAAATCTTTTTTTTTTTTTTTCCCCTTACCAAAATGCTTCCACTAATCGGCAAGGGGAAAAAAAAAAAATCCTGCTTCCACACAACGGTCTTGTCCACAGAGGAACACTCACTATTTGAAGTATTTAGCTCAATCTCAGAATATTTCCACTCCTTAAACCAGCAATGTTTATAGCGTTCTGTTAAATTCAGGGAGGATATTGCACTCAAGTGCCGGTCTTGAAACATATGGTAAAAGCAGCGATCAAAATCCACCAAAATAAACCTGTTACAACATGCGACTTTGTTTAAATGGTTTTGGCTGAAACTCCTATATATTTATATTTTAGGTGTTTCCTTAAAAAAAAAATGTTTTGGCACTAAACTTATCAAAAATGAGATGTTAGAGTTGAACTGCGTATAAACAGAGACAGACAGATTTCAGCACAAGTACTTAAGTTTGTCCGCTTATTCATTACTAATTTCTTTTTAAAAAGCATGCCATTGAATATTAACTAAGACTTCAGAAAATGGGATTCTCAGTCTGGAAAATACTTTTGAGGAGGCTCCATTATTAAACAAAATCATGCCCAGCAGCCATCAAAACAAGCCCTCACCACCTAAAATAAAAAGTATTTTAAAAGTACCTTAATGAAAACCTTTTAATATTGAAACATTTTAAGGTCGATTCAGAGTGTGATTTCTTAGTCAGACATGATGTGGTTCTTGGGTTGTCCTGTACAGGTCGAGGATTTAGACTGCATGATCCTGATGTGTCCCTTCCAACTTTGTCTGTGATTCTGTGATATATACTCATAATTGCTATCAGGACAGGCCAAGCATTACTCTGCAGTGTGAGCTGGTATTACAGTCTGAAGCAACAAGTTAAGTGGGATATTACTTCTGATGTTTCACAGATGTGCTCAGAGTAGTTTATACAGTGAAAAGTTGAATGTTATCAACATAAAGCTGTTAAAGGCATATCTTCTAAATAGTGGTTGAGGAATAAATAAATTATTGCTCTGCCTTTTTGCATGTGAAAAGAAGGAGTTGAGCCAATGCATTCAATCATTAAAAACATCTGAAATATAGAACAATTTAAATTTACCAGTTTGAGCAAAATATTTCTCTTCAATGGTTAATTTGAAGGCAAGCTAAATTTCTTTTTCAAACAATAATTGCCTGATAAAACGTACAAAAGAAAGCCTGACAGATAGTTTTAAATGTTATAATACCATAAGTTGCTATGATTTGTACTGATTTTACATTCATGTATCAATAGCAAATACAAAAAAAAAGTTACTCCTGGGTTTTAGAGCATGACAGAAGTTCAGGTTAACCTCTGAAGACATGGGACACTTATCTGATCAGTCCATACAATCCTTCTTTCAAAGTCATTGAGGTTTTGCATCAAAAACTGCTTAGATATTAAGAACAATTCAGGTTTTACTGAATCATGAAGAATATTTGCTTCTATGTAAATATATAGCTAATAATTCCCCTAAAATCTTACTGCAATGCTTGCTATTTCTTGTCTTGCAGGTTTCTACAATACTTCCCACTGAAAAGAGTCCTCCACGTTTTTTTGAAGGGATACTCACAGAAGTTAATTATAAAAGAAAACTTTCAGCAAGATAAATGACTAAAGGTAACGGAGAAGATCCAAAACCTGGAAGTAGGATGGAACGAATTCAACAAGGAGTCCGGAAACGTACACTTTTGGCAAAAAGAAAAGTGCAGAGCATAACAAAGGATGATGTTAAAAGTTATTTAATGAGGAATGCCTTTGTGCTCTTCACCGTTGTTGCTGTGATTCTTGGTGAGTAATTTGTTCAATAGGAATATTCTGTTCTCCAGTGTGTTTGACAATGATGATGTGACTGGGTGATTTGCATCACAAATAAGTTTCCAAATTCTTCTGCACTGGTAAGAATGTTCTGGCTTGGAGAGTTTTGGCTTTGACAGATGCATGAAGTTTGAGGAAGAGCCATTAAATTATTCTCGTAATTCCTAAGAAGAATTTCAGTGAGAAAAACCAAACAGAACAGCTGTTTTACAAATTCTTCTCTCAAAGAATCAGATACAATGACTGAACTGATTGAATGTTTTCAATTTTGTCTTTTCCTGCCAAAGTCAGTTGCAGCAAAATACTCAGGGGGTAACTTATTCACCTAAACTATAAAAAATTTAACACTTTGCAGCGATGAACAGAAACTCTTAATGAATGAAATGAAGAGACATTTCTAAGCAGAGGCATATAATAAATACAGCCTCTGTCTTTTCTGTTTTCTCTTGATAAATGCAAACCTAACTTTATTCTCCCTCAGCCACTCACAATCTTACACATGCATCTTTGAGATGCAATTTGGGCAACAATGGCCATGTTACTTATTCAAAGGACTGAAAGATAGCACCTGATTACATGCCTTTTAAGAGTATACTGAGAGGAATCCAGTATACTCAGGAACCCATCAAACAGCCTTTAGATTTGGAATGCACCAAAATGTAAATTCAAAATATTGCTGCATACTTTGAATTATCATTAGAAAGAGAATCTGCTAAGAAAAAACATGCTATTCTTAAAATTTTCCTTTAAGCGATTACATGATCACTTATGATATTTTTTCTTTAACTAGAAATTTTCATAGTGGCACCATATTTCATTAAATAACCACTCTTTACGGGGTGAGCAAGAACTTGATGTCTTTACTGTATGGCTTGCACTTTTGTCATTAGTCTAAAATATAAAACTGTTAATCTGTTCATGAGGGTGATGAAAAACCATATGTAAGCACCTGAAGATAATGTTCTATATTCTTTGACTATTTAGGCCCTAATGTCCTTTGTAATGCTGTTCTGTATAGGTCTGCTTGCTGCTTTTCTACAACTCTTCCAGGAATTGAAATTTTAGGGCTTTACCACGATTGTTACTTGATAACATATCAGCACTGTTATTTCAAATTAATTTCTGGTTTGATGGTCTTTTTCTGGGATAAATTTATATTAATTTTCCTATTGGTAAAATAAAATACTTTTTTGCAAAAGCAGTAATTTCAGCTTCTGATATTTATAAACAGTATTTGTCAGTAAGTGTTTTTAATTCTTAACTAAGTATTTTATTGGTGTAAAAGCCCCATTAATATGAGGGGTAAAAAAAACTAGGTGTTTTATCTACAAAGGTCAGAAAAGGCATAGCAAGCCAAACACATTTTGAAATGCTGTCCAGATGCAAAGAATACAATTCTTTGAATTGTTAGTTTTCTATGCAGCATGGAAATTTTTTTTTCAATTTTTTCTCTGTTATCTACATCCAGCAGGGCTCTCACAGATTTGTCAATGTGGAAATGAAATGTAGACTGGACAAGTGTTCTTGTTGTTATTGCTGGTTCCAATTAATTTTAAGTAACTATTGACACTCTGTCCACTACTCCACTACCATCTACAGCAGAGGATCAATAGGCACTGGAACACAAGCTGTAAAACTGATAAAAATGGGTAGCCTAGGATGAGCTGGCCTCTCCAATTCTGCTCATGAACCTGTAGACATATCTAGTATAGCATGTGGAAGAAGTCTTCCTATTATTATCACAAAAAGCATTTTTCTTGCATTTGTTATTTGTGGTATAATTTTGAGGTCCCTATATATGATCAGAACAGTATTTTCATGTTTTATTGATTATAAAAGGTAATATTTGGGGCTTTTGAGAGTTTTTTGCTGTTGTGGAAATATGCAGAAGTAGGGAACAGATGGCTAAAGAGTTTGGAAAACCCTCAGTGGTTGAAGTCCTGCCTAGTTTGGCAAGGACTAAGTTATTATCATCACTCAGTTGTTTGGTGATCTGTGGAAAATTAGATGGTGGGCTTGATCCCTTTCCTAGCAGACAGTAATCAATTTTGCAGAATTAGCCCACCAATTAGCACTACTGGCTCTCCCCTTTGGGATGCTTGGATGTGAGTCCAGGTGGAAACCAAGCTAGACTCAGGCCAGGGTTGAATCATTTACAAGAAACAATGCTTAATGCTCTGTAATCTAACAGACAGATGACAGCTCAAGGAGCTGTCAGTCATGAAGTTTTCATGGAGACCATACTGAGGAAAAGATTTTATTTAGAGAGCACTTCTTCAGATACATTTTTTTCGCATCTCTTTTATCAAGGGATAAATATGAAAAAGCATTTCCTATTTCTTTGCTGAGCAGGATTGATTTTGGTGGAGGTGAAATGCATAGGATCTTACCTTAGTTCCAGTACTGTAGTTTGTGGTGGGGATTTGGGCTTGTGTTGAAGTGGGAAACTTGCACTTTGCTATGAAGTAGGTAACTACAACACACAATTCTCCCTGTTGTATACAGGTATTTTGCAAATAGAGTGAGGTTTTTCTGGTATTCACATGACAAGGAGAAATATAGACATTTATATAGCCATTCTGTTGTTACTGATTCTAAACTGAATTCTAAACTAAATTCACAAGCTACTAACATACTAGTCAATTATTCATCAAAAAAACAGAGTGATGAAGATGCAAGAAGCTTTAATTTATGTTGAAAGGTACTTAGAACTAATATCTATTCCCTAAAAAATGCATGGAATGTCCTTCAGACTATACCTTCTGCATAGGTACAGTCTGTCTAGCACATTGTCATAACCATAGTTAATATTTTTAGTGAAATTTAAACTTTCCTCAAGCCCTCTAAGAAACTTGGAGAAAAGCATAGTCAATGAGTGAATTATGATGCAATTTTTCACATTTTCATCATTCACATAAAGTTATTACGAATTAGTTTTCTGTAGTCTATCTTGTCAAGACCCAATAGATGAGTGCAATCATGTGAGACAAATTTGTGAGGCTGACCACTGGTAAATTGTGAATATCACCATGACCAGGAGCACTTTAATGCAGTGCAGGGATCATGGTGGCTCATGGAATGTCTGCAGGAAGTCTCACAAACTTTGAAGTGCTAGCCAAATTACTAGCAAAATCTCAGGCTCTCCCACGCTACTCAGAATCATCATCCTGTCCCCAAAAATTCATTCCTTTCAGGTGCACCCTATATCAGCCTGCCTTCATCCTCACATCCCATTTTCTGAAAAATGGCACAGGAGCACAGACTCTGACAGGATTCTAAATGCCAAAGAATCTCCTGTGGGTTCTGAACTTGTACTGAAGGAAAGACCAAGACACAGAGCACTGCTGATAGAGATCCTCAGAAGATGTCTGTAGGGAAAAGCTGTTTTAATGGAAGGGTTCAGTGGATCAGAGGCAGGTTGTGAAGCAAGTAATATGGAAAGCAGTTTCTGCATAGTTATTAAGCTCCAATTAGCTATCTAAAATCCTTTTGCCAGAGGTATATATTTCAGATGTCTGGTGGGACTTTCAAGTGGGAGGGGGATGGATCCAGTCCTGTTTTCTGGCTCCCTGTTTCCCCCAAGGGAAGAGGGAATGCACAGCAATGGCTGTGTCATTGAAGACAGATTCTGTAGGTGCTAGCAATCTCACACGAGGTGTGAAATATAGATAAACCCATACAAACTCTGTTCTGCCACAGCATGCACTGCGTGGGAGATTCCAAACCTTTCCAGTGTGTTTACCAAAAAAGCCTAGTTAAAAGGTACGGGAAGAAGACAAGTGAGATGAAGGCCTTGCCCCTTGTCCCTGAAGAAAAAAAGCAAAGAAATAAATAAAGGCTTGGAAGGATCCTTTGTGACACAGAAAGCCAAAAAACCAGAAAGCCCTTACAATATCTGAACAGTGAAAAGCTGTGCAAAGGGGCAGTTTCTCCTATCTTGGGGAGCCTCCCTGTCTGAACCACAGTTCAAAGACATGAGGTGCAAGTCTGTGATACGCAGGCAACAAAACCCTCGGGGTGATGTCCACAAAAACAGCAGCCTTGTGTGTTGAAGTAACATCTTTTCTGCTATTGGGACACCTCTGAATCCACTTAAGGGTGAGGCTGACATACCCAGAGAAGAGTATTTGACCTCACTATATATTGATGTTGAACACTGACAATTCCTAAGGTAGCATTGGTAAAATCTACATGAGAACAAAGTGAAGATCCATCACTGAAGGAGAAGCAGCTGTGAGATCTCAGTTTTAGGTGAAAGAATTTGTTAAACCACAAAGAGAGAAATTAAAAAAAGAAAAAGGCAAAAAAATTAAGATAGCTGAGTGCAGTTAAAGAGAAATTATTTTTATGGTGAACTGAGAGGCTGACTCTTTCTCAGGACTCTCCTAAAGAACCTGCCTGACACAACTGATTTCTCACTGAGTAACAAAACCTTCCTAATATTCTGAAAAAAATTTCTAATCAAAACCTTTTATTTTAAGTATATAATAGTTGTAATTTTGGAAGGAAAAGAAGCATAAAGGCATCATAAAACTCAGAGTGACACTTAGAACTGCAAAAGAGTCTATTCTTTTCAAAAGGAAGAAAATGTATAGAAATGCAAAGAACTTTAACTCTGTCATTAAAAAGCCAGCAGTAAAAGTCAGATTGTGAAATATGAACAGTACTCTAGTTGAACAGTTACTTGAAAAATAAAATAGTCTTAATATATTATCACAAGTCACATTTCTTACCATTCATTCAGGTGTTATTGAAATGAAACAATGATTGTTGAACTGCCATACATCGCCATAGTAGTAACAGTAAACTTGGCTACCTTGTGAATAAAAATTAAACATTCTGGAGAGAGCAGCTGTGCATAATGCACAATAAAAATGCAAAATCTGCTAAAAATCAACTCATTTCTATCCTAACATTCTAAATTGTCAAATCAGTGGATTTGCAAAGTGGTGCTCAAAAGCAGTATATCTGAATGTTCATTAAACAATCCAGAGAAATATACTTTCACTCCGCTCTTCATAAAGATTGAAAAAAAGGTTGTTGAGAGTCTCAAAAGTCTCTGTAGAAGTTAAAAACAAATGCATTTATATAATACTGCTTCGTACAAATCAAAATTCAAGGCTATTCTAGGAGAAATGTATGGCAGTAACTGTGTGGGACGTTTAAGATGCTGTTTCTCAGGGATTTGACGAGAAAATTTTCTGAATGCCATTAGAGAATGGTCATCATGCTATCAGAAGATATTTTACAACTGAAACAGTAGTTATCTCTGGGATTCTCAAGAAATCTTTAGTATTAAAAGACATATCAACATGAAAGAAACTAGAATTAGGGCTTGCCAACCCTTTCCATTTTTCAGTAGACAGGAAGTATAATTGTTGTGGTGGCTGCAAGGCAGCACAAAATCATAAGCATGATGCCAGTGATTTGTATGCTGAGTAAATATTTAACATTGTTAGATCCTTACTAGCACTTGTAAAGCTAGAACAAGATGTCATTGGAGATGAAAACTTCTGAGCTAGCCCCACTGAAGGTGTGGCTGAAGATGGTATGTTATTCATGAATTCCTGAAAATTTCATTCGTTTAGCTTAAAATTATGACAACATTTTTTGAAATAGCCAGGCGTCTGGAAGTTTCAAGAGATTATAGAAAAGATTCAAGAGATATAGAAAAAACGTTTTTGTAAAATGCCTAACCTTAAGTGCATTTGAAAAATTGTACAAATAAATCCAATATTAAAGGGAAATAAGCATAGGGGCTAGATATTCTAGGTGTTGAAAAGGCTGCTTTAAAAAAGTAAAAGACAAATGCAGGCATTGGGATAATTTTTACTGTACTGTAGCATAGACTTCTAGACCACTAGGTGAGACATAAGAAACTTTATTTTTCATGACTTGTTAAAGGGAAATCAGGTGTTTTGCAACCACCAGCTTCATGAAGTAATCCATGTAGTCACATTAGTTGTGTCTATTCTCTGACAATCCTCCCAATTCCTTCTGTTTTCTGTGCATTTCCTTAAGGTTTTGTATTTAATTTCATTTTCTATTACAACCCAGTAACCTTACAGTAAGCAAACCTAAAACAGGGCAGACACTGAGGTGCTGCAGGGAGTCCAGAGAGAGACAATGAGGCTGGGGAAGGGTCTGGAGCACAACTCCTGTGAGGAGCAGATGAGGGAGCTGCAGGTGTTTATCCTGGAGAAAAGGATGCTCAGGGGGGACCTTGTCACTCTCTACAACTGTCTGACAGGAGAGGGTAACCAGGTGGGGGTTGACCTCTTCTCACAGGAAACAGGACAAGAGGAAAAGCTCTGAAAATGTGTCAGAGGATGTTTAGTTTGGATATTAGGAAAAATTCCTTCATTGAGGTTGTCAAACAGTGAAACAGTTTGCCCTGTGAAGCAGGAGAGCCATCACCCCTGGAGATATGAAAAAGTTGTATAGATGTGGCACTTTGGGATATGGTTTAGTGGTGAATTTGGCAGTGCTGGGTTAAGAGTTGAGCTTGGTGATCTTAGAGGTTTTTTCAGCCTCAGAAGTTCTATGATTCAATGGAATTTAGCGTGTATTGAAATACATTTTTTTCACAGTGTATTACAATTCAGTTTAACTGGAGCTTTGGAGAAGTAAGGAAATGCAAGTGGTGATAAAAAAGTACTTAGGAAGACGCAATAAAAAATTTCTGCCTCCCATATCAATTTCTCCATCTCTGTTGTTCACAGAATGTTCTATGATATCTATAATATATGTTAAGCTGCTCACCAAGAAGTCTTAAATTATTCATGAATAAAAAAATATATGTGGTATGGGGTAGGAAAGAAATTATGGAAAATAGTAAAAGAATAAATAGTAATTATTTTAGAGGAATTTTAGTAAAAGCTGGATTATTGCATTTGTTATGTCAACCCATCAGATTTCAAGTTGTATAGCAAGTGTTTGCATTTTCAATCAACACAATGAAACCACAGGGTATGTAACCCTTTAAAATCCATTCAAGAGAAATTTATTTTGCTTCTAGGTTTCATGAGACTTTTTAAAATAAAAGAGCAAAATAATAGGTTTGAGGAGCTGTACAACAGTGAAAATGAAATTAATAAAATGCTGGAAAAGAAGTAAAGAATGCCAGAAGGATCACAGGGGAATCAGGACAGTAACAAAATGTTACTGCTACTCATATTCCCTGGTTAATATCCCATGTCCTTTCTCTTAGCGTGAGTTATATTCACCTTTTGAAACCTTGTTCAGTCATCTACATTTAAAAAAACCCAGTATCTTGCTTGAAACTTAGCCTGTGTACATATATTCTATTGCAATGAATAGAAGACCAGAAATAGAAATGAGTTTGAGAGTTACAAAGCATGTCCTTGTTTACACCTTTTATTGTAACTTGGTATAACTGAAAACTTATTTTTTCAAAACAAAGTCTATAAAAGATGGGGCTTAAATTTTAAGCATTATTTATACTGCAACATAATCTGGCCCTTCAAATAGGCTCTAATAAATGCTTAGGTTTTACCACACACAAGGGCTAAATCAAGGAAAAAGAGTAGAATTGCCATTGTATTACAGGACCAATAATGAGGGAATTCCTGTGAGTACTAACCAAAGGTAGTTGACAAATAAGACATATGCTTCGATGTCTTTTAAAATTTTTTTTTGCTTGGGAGTCCCTACATTCAACAGACATGGATGTGCGGTTAAGTTCTTCAAAGACTAAAATGCAAGCAAAGGAAGCTGCCCATGGAATCTAAATCTCAGAGTTGTGTGTCTTTTTAGTGTATGAGCTGGAGAAAAGAGACTCAACAAGGTAACATCACAATTCAACGACAAAAGCATGTAACTGCCTAAAACCTTCCATGAGGAACACAGGCAGTCAAACAAACAAGCAAAACCAAACAGGTTTGCATTCCTACTCCCACTTGTTTCTGAGTCAGGACCCATGGCCAGACATTTTCATCCAGTGGAGATGCAGATGTCCAAGAGTCCTCACCTTGGGAATGGTGTCAGCAGCAATTGAGGAGTTAGGTTTATTCTTTCCTTTCAAAAGGCAAGTTACAGGAGCAGGCAGCTCTACCATTCCTTTCAAAGCTGTTATTAGCAAGAAGGAAACGTAAGGACAAACGCACATGCCAAGAGAGCAAAAGGCAGTATTGTGCTTAACCTAATGACTAAAATGTTCACCTGTGACAGGAAGTCCCAGGCTGTGAAGTGATCCTTTGAGCAAGAACAGGGACCCCGGGCATCCCAAGTCCAGATGATTCTATGCACTCTATGTGACAGCTGTGTTCATTGCTAGTCCCTCAGGACTTAGCCTGGAATTTGGCAAATAGATGTTTAGGTCATGGCAGTTTGGAGAAAAACACAAGCGGAAGGATGAGAACTGAGGAGTCTTCCAAAGCAAATGGAGCCTATAAACTTTATGGATTTCTGGAATTAAGCATTTATTTTTATTTTTTTTAATCGGGAGGGACTTGAAAGGTCACTTACTGTGTAATTAAGTATTATTCCAGGTGCAAGTTTCCCTGTGCCATTTTTGTGACCTTTCAGATAGGAAAATTATGCCATTTGGAGTAACACCTAACAGTGAGGCAAGGTGTGATTACTTATATGGAGGCTATGTCTAAATTATCATATATGCTACAATGTATCTTTCAGATGACTTAACTCACAAGAAGTATGGCATGATACCTCTTTTTAATCAACTAAAATGAAACACTTCTGGAAATCCATTTGCTGGAAGAGGCTGTTGGCAATTAAAAGAAATGGATGGAAGGTTCTATTTGCCAATAGCTTCAAAGTCATATGGAGGACTTCAGGGATGAAGTGGCTCATAATCAAACAGCTAGGGACTGAAAGCATCCTAGCTATCTTTTAAAGAAAACAGTAACATGATTCCATTAATTTCAACCATGAGCCTGATTTTCTTACGGAAAGAATTCACCAAACAAATCAAACATTGGTATTATGGTAAACCTTACACCTGATTTGACAAAAATCTTGTATTCTATAAGAGGAAATGCCCACTCTGTCTATCCAGGTTGTTTGCATGTCTCAGAAAAATACTAGACAAAAAAGAAATCTATTAACAAAGTCTGCCATGTGATATGTTCCGTCATCCAAGTAGTTCTGGCATGGGCATACCTTGATTCCACAACATACTTAAACCTCAGTGTCAAACAAGTAATTTACAGATTGAGACTATCAGCACTAAGCTAAATTAACAGGTGGTTTTGTAGGAGTTGAAAGTTGGACTAGCTCCGTAGAGATATGTATACATAATTTGAATGGCCTGCTAATGATGGTGCTAAACTGCATATGGAGACAGTCAAACCTAAAATGACCTCTTTGTAGTGTGTGCCTAAGAAGGAATTTAAAAAACAAAGGCAACTGTCCATATCCAACTTCAAGATCTCTGTCAAATTGCACTAAATTTTCCTCAGAGTTGAGCTTCGTTTTCTGCACACATTTGCACAAAGTTCTTGGACTTGAGTGATCTCAGTCTCACTCTCTGCGATTCCGTTGTGCAGTCATACTGTCAAAAAGACAAAATAATGGACAACTGAAACCACAGCAGGGAGAACTAGAATTCAGTGCTGGTAAGGAATATGTCAGCTTCCAGCCAAAGAAAAAGAGGAGAGAAATGTGAAGCAGGAAAGGTACCATAGAAACTCTGAGAGTAGTTTTCTGTTTTAGTCTATATTTTGTGGGAATAAATACATTAACTTTAGTCATGAAGGTGAAGCATCTAAGTAAAGCCAGGCATGAAAGGAGCAGTTATTACAACAACTTTGTAAAGCACCGAGTAGTACCTTAATTCTAAGTAATCCTGTATAAAATATAATCTGATATATATTGTGAATGTCTGAGGTTTTGTATGTGCAAAAAGATATTATTCCTGTATTTTCATGGAATTATTTGTTATTTTTGGATCAAAAATAATTTTTTAAACATAAACATAGCTCAGAGACTAACAAGAGTACATAAACTAGGCATAGTTTGTCTTTCAATGAAGACTCTTGTCTGAGGATGAAATAATGAATAATGCTCCTATTCCATTTAAAACAGTCTGCTTCAGTGCCAGCAGCAAAAACTCTTTGTTCCAAATCTTCTACTAATGCCATGCAATTGCTTGTCCTGAAAATAAAAATTAAAAAAAAAAGGTGAGAAATCAAAGATTACAAGCAAGAGATAAAATACAAAAGCAGATCAAGGAAAACAAATAAAATACTTAAAAAACATTTAATGGCAAACAGAGAAGTTGAAGTTGGATAAAAAGAGAACAATTTTTTGGACATGTTCTCAAAGGAACAAATTTACCTCCTAATTGGGGAAGACAGGCAAATGAGCCAAACAACTAGAGACAAAAGGGAAAAGTGTATGAGTCTCACACTAGAGCAAAGAAATAGCAAAGGACAAATTTCAATGGTTTCTAGGCTTTTTAGCCTTTTTTAATCACTCAGAAGCTGTTATATCCTCAGATCTGGTGTCCAGTTTAGGCAGCATCCAGTCAAGTGGTGCTTTTGCTCACTGCTTAGTTACATTAGTTCCTTCAGCTTCATACTCCCCTTTCCACCTGCATGCTTTCTGCCCACTAAATCTAAGGAGGGGGTGCTGTGTCTGCAAGTAAGGGCAACATGCAAGTGCTTTATAGCTAAAGCCATGAAGGTGTTTCAGGAATTCAGGCTCCTCCAGAGCTGGGCAGGAGGTGTCAGGCAGTGTTTGGCTGAGGTGGGAATCAGGTGTCCATGTACCTCTATCAACCTAGCTCTAAATGCCCGCCATACACCTTTACTATAAAACACCTCTGCACTTTTTCAAATTGTAACTGAATATTGATGTGGGAGTTTTGGGGAAAACAATCTCTCTCACAGAATAAAGCAAACCTTCAGGGTCAGGTTCAGGGGCAGGTGCTCCTGAGGCACTGTGACTGTAGGACTGTGACTCTGTGTCTCCCCAGCACAGCTGTGAGCACCAGGGCACTCCTGAGCCCTGAGCAAAGGTAACACACTGACTTCTTTTTTGATGCAGTGGACAACTCTCTGACATCAATAAGACTCTTACTTTGCTATACACTTGCTTTTCTCTGGACATGTACCTTTTTGCAGATCCCAGATCTTTTCTGGATCCCAGTCATGTCTAGGATATCCAGCTCTTTGACATTATTTCTCCCATGACTCTACTCACATTATGTGTCAGGCAGAGGAAAGGTAGCTGCTTGTGTCCAAATCAACACATATTCCACTTTCGTATAGATTCTAATAGGGCAACTTGGAGCACAGGTCCTAAATCTCTCTGCTGCAGTGTCATCATGCAGTTATAACCTGGCATTTATTTTCAATAAAATGGTTTCAAAGGCACTATACCTTCCTACCTACATAAGGAAAACCAGAAAGCAAGGAAGGAGGGGGGTGATACACCAGATGTACCAGGGGGTGAAGATTCAATATAAAATTATGGAACAAAACTTAAGAAAATCAAAGTCATGCTGAGCAAATGGCGTGACTCATGGCAAGCGGGGAAAGAAATTAAGAAAGAGATTTTGCCGGCAACTTGAAGTATTTCTTATCACTAGAGAAGTAATTTACCTGTTTGTCTCAAGTAAATACAGTTGTGGACTTATCTGAAACTGGCTTTAGAAGAAAAGGTGTCAGAACAAAATGGTAAATTAAGCAATAACAAATGACTCAAAGAACAAAAGCAGTCATTCCAGAGCTCTGCAGGAAGGTAGGAATGAAATGGCTGTGCAGCGAACAAAAATATACAATGTCCCATTAAACTGGTGGAAGCCTGATTCCCTTCATGGCTCTTGCCCAATTGCTATTATAGAACAAAATGTTATTTGCTTGCTGGTTACAAGGTTTTCTGGAACTGAACTATTAACAGGTGTTAGTTTAAAACAACATTCTACTCATTGTACAATGTGTGGTGGTGGGTTTTTTTTTTGTTTGTTTGTTTTTTGTTGGGTTTTTTCCCAGTTATTTTTTAAATTTTCTATTTCCTGCTGGAAAAGAAAAATTATTCTGTACCTCATATACTAAAGGAAAGGATATTGATATAAACCTCATTTAACAGTCTTCTGAGATTTACAGTAAAAAGCAGAAGTGTATATAACTCTCAATGGTGTGCTCTGATTGAACTGGCAAGCACTGATAAAGACAAAGCTGCTTGAAAATGCAGCAGACAGCATGGGTATTGTAAATAAATATAAGTGTGAAATAATTGTATGATCTTAATTCCTATGTGGTTCTGAAATAAGATAGAGACCAGAAGTTCATAAAATTAATTTCAATAACTTAGACTTAAAACAATGAATTATTTGAAGTAATGAAGAAAGCAATCTTAGTTTTTTATTAAATTTATATATATAATTATTCTAAGTGGGCCAGAAGGATAGACTTAAGCTTCCCTGAAATTCTTGAATGAATCTTTAGATGTGGGTAAATCTCACATGTAGGTGTGCCACCCGTTTCATATATGCAACATAAGGAGTCATGTGAAACAGCCCTCTGCTAATGTGAGACCAATGCATTTTTGTGACATAATTAAGAGCTTCATTTTCTCCAATGAAGATTTTGAAGCTCATTTTCAAATTCAATTAAGGAAACTGTGTGAATTTTTTAAAATTATTTTTTAAAAAGCAGTCATCTCCATAACATATCTGTTCTGAAAAAAAAATTGTATTCCAAAAGTATTCTTATCTTGCTACTTTAGACCCTGTTTTTATTGCTTACTTCATCACACTTTGATGTTAATCCACTTAAGACACTTATATAGAAGGTTGTATGGGTTTTTTAGCAATATACGTGTGTCCATAGTTTTTAATATCTGACATGAAGACATTATTGTTTCCTTTCTGGTACCCAACACCTAGAAGTGAAGACCTTAGGCCATTCATCCATATGTTCCTAGTTTTGGAATAAAGAATTCCAACTCACAATTACCATTTTGCCATTTCCATCCCATTGCTCTAACTGCCAGAATAATTTTCGCCTTCTGCTCCTTGCAAGTTTTAAATCTCTTCACTGTATTCATACATATTGAATATAATTTTGAACTTTTACACTGGTATAAAATCAATGCAATAAAATGGTTTAGCTTGTTAGATTGTTCTGATTATCTACAAACAATTTTTTCTATATCACTGACAAGAACACCTCAAAAATCCTTTTATAACTCTAAGCTGATTTGCTTTTTCATTGTGAGCTATATAAATTATTTAACAATGTGGTTCTGTTATACACTGAACACATGTATAGAATTCGGTTTGTTAACTTAAACAGGCACTACTTCTTTTTTGTCCAGAAAAAGCCCAAATTCTGTTGATAAATCTACTCTTTCCTGCAGTGCAGAAATGGTACACTGTTAACCATCTGAGAAGTCAGCCTCTGATAGTGTTGATTAGTCGATCTTTTCTGTTACAAAGGGTGCACAGAAACTTGCACAACAGGTTGTGGGAGCTTGTTTCACATAAGGCTTTGTCTTATTACAATTTTCAGAATTAGACTGGAACTTGAAACTTTTACTAAGAAAGGCCAGTTCCAATGTGTAATCTTCCCAGTCTTGGTTGTGAAGGGCACTAAGCGCTAAAACTCCTTCCACACACAAAGTAATGGATGGTTCTTGGAATACTGCACACCTTCCAAAGGTTTAGTACCTCCTACCAGTTCTTGGTTCAGCACTTTATTTTGATGTTTTGTCATTGTGCCTATTTTTACATCATCATTTTTTGCTGGTTTCTCACTGTTTCAAGCCTGTGAATGTTGTTTCTAAGAGGCTAATTAATTCAAAGTGGACAAAGTTACCTTGCCAAATTTGAGTTTTCTGTTTCAAGAATTTTATTAATTAAACTTTGTCAAATGTGATATTATACCCACTATCTAGTTTTTTTAATTCAGAAAAGAAAATAATGTTCAATCTTAATTTATTCTAAAATCAAGAGAGATTGGTAAAATCATACTGTCCAGCATTCATTATCAAACCCTACAATTTATCTAAATTTCTTCTTGTTCTCTGTGAACACAATCAATTTTCAGAAATATCTGTGAAACAACTACTACTGTATCTGCATTTCAAGCAGGAAAACTGAGTTCAGAGACAGGTTTTCATGTCTTGGGCACAGCTGCATACAGATCAATAACAGTGCTAAGATTAAGGCTGAAGAATTAGTAGCTGTTGTGTGTTGACCCATTTCAACATAAAACACTACCAGGGCACATTTTTTTCCACATTGCAGAAATTCTTTCTGTAAACGGCAGTGCTGCGAAACCCTGTAACTATTCACAGAGCATGTTAGGACAAAAAAAAGGTAAATTTAGCTCAACAGGTTTATATGGAACTTCAGAAACTCACTCTCACTACCAGTAATATTCATTCAAACAGCCTTCTTAGCTCACTTTGTGCTGCTTGGATAGTAATGGAACTGAATCATGTCCTTACAGCACAGCATAAGGACTAGTTCTTATAGCAGCCTCAGAAGCCCTTACCAGCCTCAGTGAGGCTTTGTACTAGTGCAGGGATTAATTCATGTGGAACTAATTGCAGAACTGTGGCCTAAGTAAGAAACCAGTCTAGCTCTATTTGCTTGTTACCCAGTTGTCAAAATGTAGTGCTCATTAAGTGCAGAAACAAAAGGTCCAGATGGATTCTTTATATCTGAGAAATGTGTTTCTCATATAAAAAGAAAATAATGAGTGACATAGCAGCAGAATTTAAAGTTTTTGAAAAGAAGGGAACTTTAGGCAGGTCTTTTAAGCAAAAATAACTCAGAGGCCCTTCTTCTATGCATTTTACAATGTCATTTTACCCCAAAAACAGAAGAGTTTAAGCAAAATGCACTTTAGTTACCTGAGACTATAGACAAATGCATTCTAGTCGTACCACTCTCTCCCACAACACAAACTCCATGCTTGGTGTCATTTGTCCTCTAATTACTTTTCCCTCCATCCTGTAACACTGTTCTCTGGAACACCATTTTATTTTCTTCTCTACACGAGAGTCCTCTAGCTTAACCAACCTGCTGAAGCCCCTAAATCATGATCAAAGAGAGGTCACTAAATTGAGAGTTACAGATGTTTCCTTTCATTAGCAGATGTCCATAATGGGGTGTAGGAGACATGACAGCATATGTTAGCTAGCAAAATTTGGCATGAAGATATTATTTGCTCTATGGAAGTACCAATCCAAAAATCTGTCTTTAAATAAAAGCAAAACCCCAAAATCACTAAGAATTGGAACAAGCGGTTGTCAAAATTGTTCAATGTTACAGCATTTTCAGGGTGTACTCAAATTCTAACATGATCTAGAATGGAGCTGGAATGCTCTGCTGCCTAACATCAGTGAGGAATAGTTTCATGAAACATTCTATGAAACCTGAGTCTGCCTATCTTTCAAAAAAGAGCAATCTCATTCCTCTCTGAGGCACATATCTATCAGTGAAGACACCAACGCCTGCATAGCCATACAAAATGATTGCATCAGGGAATGGCTGAAAATTAACCCAGTAAAACAAATTCTTTTGCTGCAAATCCAGTGTGGTTTGCAGCAGGATCAATTGTCTTATCCAGCTTCCAGCACACAGTTAACCCAAGTACCAGTACTAGACAGTGGGGAAGAACACGGAGTCAAGAATGGAAAGGAGAAATAGTTAAGTTTCACCATCTGTATGGTTAATGTGCTCCAGATAAAGCCATGCGTTATTTGGCTGGTTACTGAAGTCCTACATCAGATAGGCACCAAGCCATTTAACAGTTGCAAATTGCTACCGATTCACTTAAGCTAACCAAATAACTAAATATATATGCAAACAAAGTACTTGGTGGCAAATACAGGACAAGATCTTCAAGTTGTAGCTGGGAAGTTTAGGTTTCCACATGTGAGCCCTTCTATGGCTTCCATTTGTAAATGCATCTCAAGCATCATTTATCTGTTCCCTAGCAAGATAAATGGATCCAAGCATTCCCTTGCTCCTTTCCCTCAGGCATTGAAACCCACAACTTAATCACCCAGTAAGGCCTTTCAACCCTGATTATCTGCTTCTTTGCAAGTATCAGTATTCCTGAAGGTAGGCATATGTGTAAAGATGCTTAAGTCTTGCTTCTTTTTGACTGTGAAAAGACTAAATCACCAGGAATATCTCAAATAGGTCTGTCCTGGTTATCTCATTCAATCTGAAGCACATCTGCAGGATCAGGCCCCACAGAGTAAGCAGGCACAGAGTAAACTCTTAGTAGTAGATGACTCCAGAGAAAGTAAATCAATGCTGTAAATACTACAAGTTACAATCAGGCATGTTGGGTAAGTGCTTTAGAGATGTTCATGTTCAGATGTTACTACTTGTTTAAAAGACTAATGATCTTTTTTCCCTCCCTTCAGGTGTAATCCTGGGATTTTCTCTTCGATCATATAAGATGAGTTATCGGGAAGTGAAGTACTTTTCATTTCCAGGAGAACTACTCATGAGAATGCTGCAGATGCTGGTCCTGCCACTAATTGTATCCAGTTTAGTCACAGGTAAACAAAAAACAAAACAAAACAAAACACACCCACACACACCCTCTTTTAAATAATTTTATAAAGATGCACACACCAAAATCAAAACAGTGGACATTCTATGTCCTAGAAGTGTTATGACTTGCAGAAAGACGTAGGATTGTTATTGCTGCTTTAAAGGCAATGTAGTAAGATGTTTGAATTAATATACAGAGAAACTGAAAGATGCTCTTCCAAATTCAGAGACAGGCTAACAACACAAGCTACTATATGTGGTTGTTATGTATGCTGACTGTGTACTCCACTCTGTTCTTTTACTTTCAGAACAGATATTTCCTCCACAGTGTCTTGTTGTTATCAAAGATAACATATCTCAAAAACACAGTGCCAAAACCCAAGAAGGTTGAAACTATTGATTGTGGGCAATAACACACACCTGTAACCACAGATATGGAAAACATTTGTCTGCCTCCTAGTCTCCCAGCAATAGATTAGCAAAAATGGAATCCTATAATAGAATTCTTTGGGTCGGAGGGACTTTAAAAATCTGGTCCCCATCCTCCTGCCATGGGCAGGGACACTTTCCTCTAGAACAGATTGCTCAGAGCCCCATCCAACCTATTCTCCAGCACTACCAGGGATGGGTCATCCAGAACTTCTCTGGGCAACTGTGCCAGTGCTCCATCACACTTACAGTAAAACATTAACTCCTTATATCTAATATAAACCTACCTTATTTTAGTTTAAACCACCTCCTCCTCTATCACTACAAGCCCTCTTATAGGACCTTCGGGGACTGGAAGGCGTTCTAAAGTTTCCCTGGAACCTTCTCTTCTCCAGGCTGAGCAACCCAAATGCTCTCAGTCCTCATGAGAGAGGTACTTCAGCTCTCTGATCATTTCCATTACTTTCTCTGGACTCACTCCAATGTGTCCATGTCCATAGGGGATAGATGTGATTGTATGGAAAGTTTGGAAGCAACTTAATTCCATCAGTTCTGTTTTGTTGTCTTCTGGTCAGCAGCTCTAATAAGCTCTGAATGCTCTTTACCAAGTTGTTCCTCCAACTAGTGATATAATATTTTATTTCTTACGGTGATGTATTCCTTGGCATTCCACCTAGTTCTATGGAAGACCTTTCAGTTATGAATGCTTAGAATGTACCTGTGATGTATTTATTCTATCAATTATCTGAAGAAAAGAAGGTATGGATTTTAGTCTATCAACAAATCAACTTGGAGAAATTAATTAAACTTGCCTACTGTGCAGTCCTAGGATCTAAAGCACAAATACACCACCTTGCTTGATAGAGGATCCAGAGACTATAAGTTGTTCTCTATTTAATTGATTGTCAAATATGTTAATATTAAGATCTCTTTAAAATGCAAATGAGCACAGACACATCTTCACGGAAACCTGAGATAGAATGTACGAGCATAAGCTGTTAATGCAACAGCAGAAAACTAGGGTATTCTCCATTACAAAATTCTTTGCCTTCTCACATTTCAAGAAAAAAAAAAGTGAAGTTTGTTTCTATGCACAGACATTATATGGCTACTGAAAGTTAAATGAATATGGAAACTAGGGAATATAAGTTTTGTAGGAAAAGTAATAGTAGGTTTTATTCCCACTCCCTATATAATTCTGTTACCTGTCATATATTCTCCCATCTTCTGTCCCTTTCACCTCCAGAGCTCCCTGAGTTGGTGGGATACTGATAAAGGAACCATTAAAAATAGAAAAGGAGAGATATTTAACCTTTTTCAGTGTCAACTGGCACTACTGCTCAATTTTGCAGGGTGAATTATTTCAGGAGAATTTATTTGATCAATTCTCAATTCCTTTTAACTCTGTATCATACTGGTTCTCTGAGAGAGCTCAGGTAAATAAGGAAGCTAGGTAGTTCATGCTATACAAGGATTTGAATGATTTTCAATAATCTAAGCAGAAAAACTTTGCTCAGGTAAAGGTCAGCAAATCCATCTTAGAAAGTCACAAGCATCACAAGGATCTGGACTCCTGATAAAACAAGCTCATTTTCTATGTCACCAGGTCTCAGTAGAGATTTTTGTGAAATATCAGAAAAAGGAGTTTCCAAGTAATCCTTTTCTGTAAAGAACCTTCATTCTCTGGATTCAAACAATGCCCTTCTTTTCTGATGTGTTTTTCTTTCCCTTTAAAGCCCTTTACCCTTGTTTTTCATTACAATAATTTCCTTTATTATAGAAAAGCATTTGGCAAAAAGAAAGCTTCTCTATTGGTACGATTTGCTGTATTATCATACGAGTGCCTTGTAATATTAAGTAGATTATACTGAGTTGCCTTTTTTCAAGGTGAATAAGAACATTTTAAAATTCTTTATTTGGATAGGGAGCAGTCAGAGAAAACTCAATGCAATCCACAAATGACAGATTTAATTTATTTTTAAGAATCATTCTGTAGAGCAGGACTATGCCCTTTTTCATGGGAATAAAATACTTTCCTGAATTATTCTAAAAATTGTGGAAAAAAAACTTTTCTACACTGAACCATATCTCATTTAGAGATATGTTTGTAAAAAGGATATTTTTACATATTCACTGCAGAACTATCATACACAAATGAACATACAGGCATTGATGAATATCAAAATAATAATTAAATATAACATTTGCAGGTGTACTACTGTGCAATTGTATGTATGCTGGATACTTTTTTTTAGATGTTATAGGATAATTCATAAAAGTCTTATAGTTCTCAAGTTGGTCTTAAGACCACTCAGTATATTTCTTGTATTTTTTTTGGTAAACAAAGTGGATACCTCTTACCAAATCTCAAAGTGACTCCTCCAGGTCTTCATGTTGTTACTTTTTTCTTCCAATTGTCAATTATTTGAATAAATATCTTTCTGTTTGCAGGAGTGACAGTGTCTCCTAGATATGATATTCTGGGTTTCCTTTTGTATTTATGCTAGTGTGATGGATGTAATTATGGCAAAATCATAAACTATGGTCTTGGTGTTATTAGAAATAGTCTGGGAAATTACATTCCTTTGAAAATTTTATGAATGACAAAGAAATTAGAATAAAATTCAAGTAATAGATAATGCACTGTTATACAAATAAAAGACAAATTGAGAAACTGAAGACTTCTGCTATTCAGGTAAAGAGTTCTGATGACTATTCACAGCCTCAGGAAGATAAACTATGCAAGATTAAATCAATCCAGTCACATTTCTTTACCCCTTCATGAAAGAAGTAATGCAGGATCACATTCAGAGTTTTTTAATTTGCCGTATGACTTTCCACCACTGCCTGTGGTTCAAGCAGGTGTGCAGCTTTCTTAGTGAGATTCTATCTTGTGACGTGTGTTTAACCAGGCATGTACTGACATCTGCTTGGGAGAAAATGGAGGTTGTTTGCATGCCATTCACCATCCTTTCATGTTTATAGCAAAATATGATAATATGCATGTCTATATTATTTATTTTTGTGGTCTAGACACAAATTCAGCTGCATACTCTATGCTGGGCTCTACTGTCTACAGTCTTTAAAATGAGAGAACTCCTAAGTCAGTATTCCCAATTGGGATCTCATATAAAGTCAAAGGCAAAATTAAAATTTGGTATATGAGAGGAAATGTAAGTAACCAAATAAATACATTCCTATTTGGATTGTATTATGGCCAAGTGTTTTATATGAATTTAAATATGAATTCCTATACAAACAGAGGGTTGAAAGTTTTGCTCTGTTTCTGCTTTGAATTTGAAGCAGTTATAAGATAAACAATATTTTATGTTTTCTCATTTCATTACACCTTGAAGCATTTGATATGAAAATTGCTTGACACAATTGTTTTAAAATATACATTGTCCCTGAAAGGTATATAGAACAAATATATATGCATATGATAAAAATTCAACTCATCATGAAATAAGCAAAGCCAGAGAAAATTTCACCAGCAATAAAAGCACTATGCATTATCATTTTTTGAGCTGTTAGAGCAAGACGATAATGAAATTCAAAGTCCAGTCCTTAAAACTGGCCCACAGGTTTTTCTGCATGTTTCAGCTCTTCACTGAATATAACGCTGTCAGAATGAGGTCTTAATAAAAGCATTTATTTCCTGAAATCCCTTCCACGAAAATGATTCACAACCAGCCTTTACAAAGAGCATAGTTTTAGCATAATAATAGTGAGAAATATTAAAGAGAAATTTTGTAAATTTGCAAATATTTTGCACAGTTCCAGTCATAGTTCAGATTAATAGACTGATTGCTTCTCCTTCTACAAAATTTTGAGAGATGGGAATTTACTTTTGAGAGCAGGAAAAACTACTTTTAAATGCAGGTGAACTGAGTGTTAAATTCTATGCCATTCTTTCAAATATCTTTATCTGGTAAATCACAGCAAAGCATAAAAAGCCCTTTCAAGCCCAACACTAATTTTTGCTGCACATTGCAGAAACCGTAAGTCTACTGTTTATTTACTAACATACATCAAGGTAGGAAAGGAGAATAGGAGTATGGAAGCAGTAAAACTGAAGTCTTCTGGGTCACCAGAGATTATACAGAAACCATAGGATCAAGTAAAGATCCCAGTTGTGAATACCAGTGCAGCACACTGTGCAGTAGACAATACTGGTTTTCCAAACTGTGTATGGGAGTAACACTAATATGGTGCAAATGAGCCTTTACCACTTACCAGGATTTTGTGTGCAAGGCTCTGTACAAACACAGACTGTGAATCTGCTGTCAAAAAAAAAGAAGGCTGTGTGGAAAAAGTTTAAAAGAACAAGTATGGAAAATTTACTTCAAAGAAGAAGAGCATTTTAATACGCAGTTTGTGTAATATCTTTGTTTATATTCACTCCCTCTTCTACTTCAAGTAATTATATAACTACTGTTAGTGGGTTCTGGAAGACACAGAAATTTCCTTGCCTCTGTAGGGTTTCAATAACAGCCAACAGCACCGAGTACTGCAGGAGACATAAGTGATTTTGTTTGGGGCAGACATAGAAACACAAGGTTTCTTCCTGAAATTTTATGAAAGTGTTCATAGTAGTTACTGCCACAAAAACTATAGAAAGAGTTGACAAAACACAGAAAGCTGGAATTTCCTTGAATGGAATCTTCTTAAGTAACCTCAGAAATGCACATGATGCTTTTGAGGTTCAGCTATCAAAGGAATGCAATGAATGGTGGCTGTTAAAAACATCCAGACAGGAATAAGGTCTATCCCCTCAATGAGATAAAACAAAGCACACACTATTACTTAAGCAATAAAACAAAGCACTCTCAGGGTTCACAACTAACAGGCACGTTGTAGCTGCAGTTGCTTAAAATTGCCTACAATGAGCCAGGGTAATGTTCAAATGACTGAACTTGACATAGCCTCCAAGTCACTCCCTTATCTAAGTCAGGAAAAACGCGAGGACGGACATGAGCATATGCTGCTGCAGAAAAGCCAGGGTTTTTCCCAATGTTACTTGTGGATGTAAAATGTGGAAAGTCAGTGCTGTGACAAGTTGTATAACCTTAGGGAAATAATTTTTCCCTTCTGCATCTCTGCTTTCTTTCTCCGTTCTGATATGGTGCTGGTGATGTGTTGTACAGGTCTTTTTACAGCTACTAGGCAGAAAAGAAGATGACCATATGTGTTGGAAATTTTAGTGAATGCATGTAGGTTAAGTTGCCATAGTTCAGCAGATCCATATAGCTCCTTTAGTCAAAATGATGCACTTCAATTAGTTTGTATGGCAGGGGACTGCATCAGAATGGCTCCACATCCCACATCCAGACACCAAATTTACACTGCCTTCTGAACAGACATAATTCTAGAAAATAGTCTATTAAACTTCAGAAATTAGGTTTTATAGTTGCCTTTTTAACATTGGAATGAGAGAGTAAATGATCCCTGAAGAGTAACTAGATGCAAATGCTATCAATCATATCAAACCCCTATCCTCTATTAATCATTACTTTTTAACAATAGTAATCTCCTTTATTATCATAATAAATTAATAGCAGTAAACATAAAGGGCCAGAATTTTGAATTTGCTCATTTTAACCTTTCACATCACAGCACGCAATAGGGAGGTCTCATACAGGGACCTGAGCATCATCTCTCCAAAAAAGAGGATGTGGAAACAACATGCATCTGGATTTGTGGAATCAAGATCCATACTGCTTGAGGCCTCTAAGTAATTCTTGTGTTTACCTATCTGCTGGATGACAAGTGTTCTGTGGATAAAAGGCTTCCATCTATTACAAGGCCCCAGATGCTGTCTCATATCAGCTACAACATTTATGGTAATTTAAACAGATGGAAAGTCTCTCATTCAGGCAGAATAGACCTGTGGAGCCAGTTACTGCTCTCCCAGGAAAACAAAAGACCTAGCAGTTATTCCCTTTAATTCATTCTGGCAGAACAGAGATATAACAAGTGCCTGTGAAACATCTTAGTACTCACAATTAGGCTGGAAGGTAAAAACATTAATAAAAGCCAGTCTTACGCTTCAGTGTTTAAGAAAAGTTTAAAAAAAATACAGCATTCCTGATTCAGCTCATATAGATCATAAGCAAAAAACCAAGAAGCAGTTAAATAGTGTTTGGTCAGTTTAGGTGGTTACCAGAGCAACGAATTCACTTTCCAAATTCCAAAATTTGGCACATTTACCAATTTTCAAAAAAAACCCCTATTTTTTGTGAGGTATAAAGAAAGAATTTTAGAAATCAGAATAATAAATACCCATCAAATTAATAAAAAGTTCTACATTCATCTCAGCTGACTCCAGTTATAGGGAAAAGAATTAACAAATTGTCTAAAAGTGAAGCACTTCTTGGATTGTCAGTGAATTTGAGCTGCCTGTGTACTTGTATTAGGATCTCTCTACACAGGAATCTTGCAGATAACTCCTGTAGTATGAAGCCTGCTATGATTAAAAATTTCATGGACACCTAGGGTTGTGTTATATTTTTCATTTATGGCTTTCTTTTAACACACAAAATATTATCTCAAAAGTAACTTAACATTCTTTTTAGGCAACTCTTCCATCCTTCTCTGCCATCCAAAACTTTATAAGCATGTCAATGTTGCAAAAGCTAAATTACGTGGCAGCTTTAATTTTATGCACTTGTACATTTCATTCACACGTGAGTTCATGCATTCATGCAGGTATTTGCATATTCAATTTACATAACTGGATGGCAGTTATTTAATTTGAACATTCAAATACTTTAAGAAAATGAAGGAAAACTCATGTTTTGATTTGTGTGTGTCCAAAATAGAGACTGTCTTAAAGTGTAGGCATATAAATTGCTAAATCAGTAGCAATCCCATCATCTTGAAAACAGAATATCCTATCAGGTTAAAAAAAATTAGAAAAACATTACAAATATTGAGCCATGTTCAGAAACAGTTTCATTTCAGACTAACATCTTTATGGTAGATTCAGGCCAACAGTAGCTAAAAATATACAAACATTAATCTATGATTAAACATTAATCTATAACTATTTTAAAGACCTTCTCTTCAGTAGCTGCATTTCCGTATAAAACAAATTTCCATCTACTCTGGCATATATTCTTTAATAATCATTATTCATATAGGCACTCAAAGGTGCCAAGATTTGAACCTTTTTATAATGTTACACTCTGCAGTTTTAAGGCAATGTGGGCAATATAGGCTTCAAAATTATGTCATGTAAATCTTAAATATTTTGGAAAGATATTTTTGAAGTTAAAAAACAGAGTTTAAATAGCAGGTAGCTACATTTTAAAAAATAATAACAAAAAAAGGTAGCTTAGGAAGCTTTCAGCACCTAGAAAAATCAACTTTCATGTAAAATCACTAAAGAAATTATGTGCAGATTCTGAATATGCTGGCAATCTCTTAGGAAATAAACTGTACCCAGCATTTTACTAGGCATGGAAGTCAGAAAATCATAATGAAATGTAATTAGTATTTGTAAATAAATATACCTTTGGGTGCCTCAAAAACTGCTATACATCTTGATCTATGCAAATACGAAAAGCAAAGACTTCAGAATGGCTCATAAAATTAAATTATAATTCATTATTTCTGAGCTGTTTCTGAAACAAATTGACAATATGGAATACACAGAAATCTATTTTTACAAGAGCCTAAGAGAACAATTCTTAGGGAATTCTTAGTCAGATTTGACTAAGAATTAAAATGCAATTAACTACAGAGATCCCCAACAGCATAAAATAACAGTCTGGGTAAGATAAGATTTGATTTCTCATAAAAGAGAAAACCTAAGCAGGACATAGACCATCCAAAAGCAGAAAGTACAGAGCAGTGTGGTTTTTGAAGTGTTAGTCTCTGAGAGCAGCAGAAACAGCAGGGGTGTTCAAGTACAAAGCCTACAATGACTAAAGATAGTAAAACTTAAGAGCTCTTCTAAAATAATTCAATTTTGCTAGTGGTCCTTAATTGAAGGTTGATTTAAACTTCATTGCAAAAAATATCTTTAGTTGCTGCCCAAAGTATTGAATAACAGGTTGTTATACTTCTATTCAGCTTGCATTCTGCTTAAGATTCCAGCTGAATTAACAACAGGGAGCAACCTCCCACCCACAAAGACTTCGTTTTGCTTTATATGTTAGTTCAAATGCATAACATCAATACTTTGCTTGCTGACAAAGCAAAAAACAAAAACTGTTTGAAAGAACACATAAGAATTAAAGCATCTTGCCTGAGCATTGGTGGACCATTGTAAAACCACATTGTCTCTTTCTTAACGTATCAGTCAAGGACAGAAAGGCTGAAAATCTGTTAGGAAAAACTCAAAACTTTTTTTTTTTTTTTAGTTTAATACAAACGTGTCTTGGTTACAGAAAAACAGCAGACCTGAAACTTTAAAAATGTCAAAAATATTAAAAATCAGCTATAAAGCCAGGTACATTCATTTGTAAATGGAAAATACTTGCATTTTGGACATTTTACTGTATAAAATATAAAACCAATTCTCAGCATTTTGGGAATTAGGACACTGAGAGCAAACATTTAACTCCGGATACTGAAGACTGAAACAGTAAAGAATGATGTTTTCAATAATGAACAAGTCTGTGATAACCTGACAAGTGAATTAGAATGGTGGCAAGTGCAAGGTAATACACCTGGGAAAGGGGAATGTGCTATGCCTAATCTTGAGTTCTTAAATGGGCATTAGCACAGGCAAGAGTTCTCAGACTCACTGTGAGCAGTCCAGAAAGGGTGACAGGGCTGAATGAAATTCTAGTGAAGCAGAAGGAGGAATTAAACAGAATTAATTTGTTTTTTGGCTTGACAAAGATACAACTTCAGACATTGCTGTAAAAGTCCATAGAAATTATTAATTCCTTGCAGAAGCTATAATGGAGTAGCTATTTGTCACTCTATCTCCTAACTATATTTCATAATAAAGGAAAAATAGAGTGTTCTAAGAAATAACAAGAGCATGAATTTATATTAAAGAGAAGGAAGTACCTTTTTTTCACAACACAATTCAGTTCAATTATGTTAATAGATTCAAATTAAAATTAAAGTAATTTGATTAAATAGTTCAAAATTAAATTAAATTAAATTAAAAGAGAGTTAACAGATACAGTCATCACTGGCTAATAAATTTGTGAAATTAGTAATGTAGCAAGGCCCGAGATCCCACTGCTCCCTTGTTCCAGGGTGGGCAAACAAGGGCAATTAACTCTGCCTTTTTCTGTTCTTCATAGTCTTTCAGTAAGAATTTGTTAGATAAATATGAAGAACCACTGAACTAATTTATTCCCCATAGTTTTTTGTTGTTTTACACTCCTTAGAATTTCTTAACAGATTGAAAGTATCTCTGTTTTCCCTTGCAAACATTTCGCCTACCAATTACTCTGAGGCATTGACTACTGTATACAGGTTCAGCTTTATGACAAACACAGCTCTTCAGTTCAAAAAGAATCAGTTCAAAACCTGAGAAAAACAATTCCAGAATTTAAGAACTATCTCGACTTAACCAGAGAATAACTCACTCCATTGGCATGAAATTTGACTTCAAAATAAAAGAGCTAAAGCAAGCCATCTGTCAAGGAATGGGGAAAGAAATATGCACAACAGTATTGGTAGTTCTTAATTATCTCAGTTTGGGGAAATTTACAAATAGCAACAGTGTGTAAGAGCCATTATCAAAATATCAAAATATAACCAGAAACAGCCAGAAAGCATGGCATAGTTAGGTACATGCAGGCTTCTTTCAGGCCTTATCAGCTTTTACTTTCCTACTCCTTTCACCTCCTTATCTCTTCCTTGAACACTGACTCTTATTCCCTACATTTGAATATAGCACAATTCCATTGTATTTTCTTCCTTGTCAGTCTGTCTTTGCTGTAACTTGCTTGTGAAAACTGGAAGAATACAATGAAGAAAATTCCTGGGGCTGAATTTTGGGAACACTGGGAATGTTACTGGAAGTACTTGCACACCACAAGTAACACATATCATTGTTTCATCAGCACTGTGAAATGTGACAGGACACAAAGTACCTTCTGAATAACTGCATCAGCTACATAGATCACATGCAGAACATTGTCACTTTCAGAAACATGGCTCTGTGATACTATCATCATTTCCTCTAGCCTTGTTTTCACAGTTTGTTTTTTTTTCCCTTTTTGATAATGGACAGTCATTGACCAATTAATTCAGTTTAATTCTCAAAGCTAATTGTTGGGATCTACTACATAAGGTCCTTCAGACATGTATCTGGATTATAAACTTCTATAAGGTAGATTGAGCCATCATTATCTCCATCACTGGAGGCAGACTGAAAGCCAGAATCTTGATAGCATTGGTTGAATTCTGAGCAATAGAAAGTAAGGAGAGCCACTGTGGACTACAAGACTTTCAGAACTCAAGCCTTGGGTCTGGATTCCAGTAAGTTGTTGGGCTGTCTGGAAGACGAGGAAGGCTTCCTAGGTAATTGCTCATCCTAATATTCTAGCTACATCTCACCGCTCTCACTGGCAGAGAATCAGAAGAAGAAAACAGAAACACTCAGAACAAAAATCTCTAGAAATTTGTTGAGGCTACATATATAACTGAGGACCAGCAATATCTGGGATTTGAGTTAATGTCAGGGAGTGAAAAAGCAGTCCCTGCATGTGCTAGAATTCTTTCCATCCAGACAGTCCTGGTAGTACATATTTTTTTCTTTACTTGCAGGATGCTTCTGAGTATATTCTATATCATTTAGTTCAGATCTTGAGAAATTAATGCAACAAAATATAAATGATGCTGTTGTATATGGTGTGGAGAATGTTTCAGAAGATAATAATTGCAAAAATGTAAGAGCTGACCTCATTGACAGGAATTGCTTTCCAGTTGTATCATAGTTCCTTTCCATAGTTCTTAGCTTTTTGCAGAGAAATGGTAGAATACCTTCTCTTTATTCTTTTGTTGCAATGCTATCTCCAGATGAATGCCTGAGACTGTCATGAACATTGCAAAGTATTTGCTGCAGCCTGGAACCTCTTCACAGAATTGCCAATCATCTTAATTGGGTGGGATGTCTCAGTGCAAAGTTTTCAGACTTACAGAGGTAGATCTGGTGAGTCTAGGGTTCAGACATTGCACTGCCAAAGTTGGGTGAAAAACCCTTGTGACCCCAGAAATGACTGGGGTTTTGTGATGGTGGCTTATCCCAGAAAGCTTCATTTTGGGCCAAGTCTGGGCATACTCTGCCACTTCTATGTGCTGCATCAGACAGTTCACGTGGGCCTCCCTGGAGGCACATTTCTCCATTTCACAAGGCCTTTTTCCTTTGATACTCTCTAGGACTTGTTCTTCCCAGGTTCGACTGAATGATACCACTGATACACACTGCAGAAAAGCCACACCAGTTTACCTAAAATCACATCTATTAGAGACATCTATTAATCTCTGCAACGTAGCAAGTGCCATTTGAATTCCAGAAATGGCCCAAAAGAAATTTACAGGCCTTGACCTGTCCTCAAGGTAGTCCTTTCTTGAGCTGTCTGACTGTACCTCAGGTCAACAGAACTTGTATTTTTAGTGGTTTTGATTTTGGAGAGGTGCACGTTGTTGCAGAACAAACCATTTCCAAAGGAAAGAGGGACACGTCCAATCAATACAAACACCAATTCCTCAAGGGTTTCTGCACTCAATAAAAAAAGGCAGTTTAGTACACCCCAAACATTCAGTTCCTGCTGGTGTGGGCACCCTTATATTTAGGAAACTAGCAAGAAAGGCACCTGGAATGACAAGCTTTAAAAATTTGGTTCGTTTTGTTACCAGGCACAGATCTATGTATCCCTTCTATCAATAGCATCTTGAAAAGACCCTTTTCTCTGCAGGAGTCTATCAAAGGAAGACATACTAATGATCATCTACAAAGATAAAAACTACAGAGAGACTTGGGCAAAAAATTAAAGAAAAACAAGTACTATAATGTAGAAAGCAAAAGACTAAGTTCTTTACAGTTTCACACAGTTGAAAAGAAACTCAATTCTACGACTGAGGAATTAACATGCAAATAAAGAAACTGAACATTTGTGCCAACAGAAGCTTTCAGATCTTAATGCTATTCTTAATGAAGCATCATCTCCAGAAGTAAAAAATCAAAGTAAAGTAAATTCTGGGCCTCTGGTTGTAAAAAGAAGCTTGCAATAGATCCTGAATATCTTCTGAAAACTCAAGAGTCACACAACAGAGAGGACTTAGTTGAAAAAATTTTGGGGTTTATCCAAAACCAGTATTCCAGTATTTGGAGAATATGATTCTAGTTTCTTATTTATCAGATCTGGCATTAATCTTCCAGCAGTATTCATCTTCTCTACTTCACGGAAGATCTTGAAGGGCTTCAAGTGTATCTCAAGTTGTGAAGAGGTTTTTGGGACTATGTACATTATCAGGCTAAACCTGATGGCCCAAGAAATACTTTCAAGCATGGATTACTGTCATATTTTTGTAACAATTAAAATGCACTGACATCAAAAAGTAAGATTCATAAAGTGAAGCTATTTTACTGAAAGAAATATTTATTTATATGCCTCAGTTCATCACATTTTCAGAATCAGACCTGATTTGTTAAAATTGTATACTTAAACAGGATGAACTCTTTTTCAGATAAATGCATTTTTTCATCCTCAGAATATGGTACAAGTAGCTCCTTACTGATTGTAGATAAGAAAAACAAAAGTACAGCATAATACTATAAATACACTATTTGCACCACAGTTAACATAATGGTTCTGATTCTTCTCTCCATAAACAGCTCTCTCATTTTCTCTTTACTTACATGCAAATCAGAATACTTGATTCTGATGTTTCACCACCCACTTATTTCTGAATACTTAGATAATATCAGAGCTTCTCCAGTGAATACGGTTTCTTTTCAGAGCTAGAGGGAAAGTAGGTTTTGGTCAAGAGTTCACCTAATGAATGGCTATTTCATTAATGCACTAATTCATTCTTGCACTGACAATCAGCTTTGTCCAGATTTTGCAATTTCACTATGTCTTAGTTCCCAAAACTCTGAAAATCAAGTTACGTGATCTTACTAAGCCTGGCAAACATCTGTCTCATGGCCAATGAATCTGTGCATTGGACCATCATCCATTAAGAAAATCAATCTTTCAAATTCAAGACAGGATGATTGCTAGTTTTTTTTTTTTAAAAAAAAAAAAAAACAGCTAATTTTCTGTTCTGCAGAACATCACGGTTCAGTAGTAAGAGTAACAAAAAACCCCCTCTCTTCTCTTTCATGTGTTTAGCTTGAAATCAGCTGGTATTTTCTTTCTCTGTGACCTGTCATAGAGATTCATATTCTGAATCCAACCAACAAGCCAATAATGCCCAGATGGCAACTGTATAGCACTTGAATTGTGGATGCCAAACCCTCTTTTTCATCTGTACTTAGCCCTGTAACATCCTGAAAAGAGCGTAGTAGTATTATTAAAAAGTACTGATTGCTACTGTCAGGCATTCCAGAGTAAGTATTAACTTCTTTCCATTCCCTCCTACAAGTCTGTAAGATGAAGAAATACAAAGAAAAAAATGTACGTCTTTGATGTTGCAAGGCTGTAACTGAATCAGTGACCCAAAGTTCAAGAGGTCATTGAAACAAAAGAGAGAAAAGAAGGAAAACAAAAGCCTGTTCACATGAAACTCCAATTCCACACTTTCTTAATGAGTTCTCAGAAGAGCCTTAACATCATTACTGAATTGTGAAAAAAGCCCTCCAAATTATAATGACAATTTAAAACATAAGAGACTAATTGCAGCTAAAGTAATGACTCCTTAGTATTCATATGGCATATTACCAGAGGATCTTAAATTCACAAATAGAAATTATTTTCTTCTTAAACTTGATTTGATTGTTATTAATTAAATTCTTGGGGGGAACTTAGAATGTAATTTGGTTCTGATTTACTCCTATGAGAAAAAGGAAAAATGCTATCATGCATTAGAATATTCTCATTTTTATTAACATATTAACTGATGGATTGCAAGTGGGGTTTTAATTGCTACAAGTTCATAAATATAATAATGTTGATACAATTTTTTTCAAATAATTTCTGTGTCTGATCCCATTCTCTTTAAATAGACTTGATTATATGCTATAAAAGACATCCCAGATTGTTTCTAGGTTCTTTATCAACATGGGATTCATTTTTTTAACAGAAAACTTAATGTGCATTATTTGTTTTGTCAAATGCAAGTTCTTGTGATTCTTTAAAAAGAAGAACCCTAAAGTAGTCTGTATTGTCTAATTAGTTACTACTCTGCAGTTTCTAGTTCAAGTAATGACTTAGAGGCATGAAAGGGCTCTGTGTATTTACTTTTGACATGGAAAGATACTGTGTAATTGTGCATCTTCTTGGTGCCTCAATGCCCAGAGAAACTGAGGCATCACTACATTAGGTCCTGCACAAATGCCAGCACAGCCTTGGGTATGATGTCTTTCAGGACAAACCTCCCCAGACTGCAAAGCTGTTCTACCAAGATCACTGTCATAGAGAGATAACTGAACTAACTTTTATCACTGTGGGGAGCAGAATAGCAGTAGTACCATGGAGTTTCACTGGAAGTGATTTATGTTGCTGCAGTGCAGATAGCAACCAAACTTGCTGGGATTTAAAATTATGCTTGGAGTGTGAAAGGAGAAAAGACAGCAAACAAAGTGTGAGTCCATCAAGAACAGCTCATGGAAGCATACACAGTGCTGCAAAACAGTACAGACTGAAAAAATGAAGGGCACATGGGGAGGAATGAAATAAACTAGAAGAAATACAAGGAGAAGTGAACACCAGCAGAGTGTGTGCAACATAGATGAAAAGAGAGCACTAGCTCCATGAGCAGCTCATGGAAGATCAATGGGTAAAACAGCAGCAGATGAATGAACTGATAGCTTGAAAGGAAAATGAACACTTAGAACTTCTAAGTCGGACACGGATGCACAAAGCAGTGTTGTACCACTGACAAGATTTATTTTTAAAAAAGCAAAACAACAAAGCAGAGCTATTTTTTTAATAATAAAATTTCAAAATAGATAGTTGGTACTGCAGTAACAAAATCTGTGAAAGGTTCTTTAGTGAGTAAACAGTTATTAGAGGAACTTCAGATTACTCGAAAAAGCCAAGTCTCATTATACATACCTAAAGGCAACATCACACCATTTGTTTCCAAATTATCTTAGTATAGATGGATTAACAAACCATTCTGTCAATGTTTTAAAAATTGTACTAAAATCAAAAATCCAAACAGAAATCTAAAGGCTAGGCTGTTATCTGATGCATTAGTCACATACTACCATTGACTCAAACATTTTTCAGGTCACACCCAACTGGGCAAAACTTCCTTTCCAATGATGGCTGCTGCACGAACTCTATAAAATTAACTTAACTAGTGTCAGATCCTAGTGGACAAACATCCAAATAAGATAATAGCATTCCAGTAGAGTCTATTATTGGAAGTTTCATTGAAGAAGCCAAGAGTAGGTTCGCCAACAATAGTGAACCATATTTTGACTGAGAAGGTGATGACTCCAGCATGGAGTTCTGACCAGTTACCGATCAGAACAATCCCATGCCCGAAAACCTATTTTGTTTTGCATACAGATAGAGACCTCTATCTCTCTTTTTTTTTTTTATGGAGGAAGCATTAATTTCCCATTCTCTAAATCTTGAACCATTGTGACTAGAATTATGTCCATTTTTCTAGCAGTTCATGTAAGTGTCTCTTCAGACACATACCCAAGATGTAAAAGCAAGTTATTCTTTACACTAGAATGCACTGCTAGCTACTGTTCCCTTATGGACACCTGTAATCTCTCACTATTTCTTCAGTAGCAACTAGTGTACATCAGGAGTGATTTAGTATAATAATTGGTTTGCAGCTTCATCATACTGTACAGAGCCAGGCAGATACAAGAAGCACTGTACATTTGTGGAATGTTGTTTAATAAGTGCTGCACATACAAAAACATTCTGTGAAGAACTCCTGGCATAGTCTGCCAAAAATCAGACCAGCATTTTAGCAAATTAAAAGCTTGCACATGTATTTTGAGAAATTAGATTATGGATCTTTATGGAGCACTGAGTAATGTTCTCAACTCTATCCAGAGGTAAAAGCAATTTTATCACTTGTATCACTTCAATGGATGCAGGGCATTTCATGCTTTAAGCAGGTATTTTTGGCAGCAATTCAGAATAAATTAAAATTAATATTTCATCCTCTGCAAATAGGATGAAACTCTTACAACTACTAACATAGTTATTTCAGTCTTACAACATGCACTTTAGGATTTAAATTAATTGGGCTTTGCCTTATCAGCTACCAAAATAAACATGTTTCTTGATTAAACGGAAATAATTTGCAATGCTACATTATGCTTTTCCATAAACAAATATACTTATTTTTTTCACTCTTTACACAGAAAATAATCAGCTTTATGTACAACATGAGAATCCCATTTCCAGGAAAGCTTAGTCTGAGTGTCTGGACATAAAAGGATGTCTTTTTAGAATTGTGCTGTGCAGGTAGCAATAGTGTTTTGTTACCAAAAAAAATTTTGAGCTGCTATTTTCTGTGTTCCTGGGTCTCTGATTCTTGGCTTGAAGACAGTCAGTTCTTTGTACTCTGTTATTACAATGAGGTAACCAAAGAAAGAGAGTCTTGGTTTGAGACTGTCAGCTGTTACTAATCACTGCTCCATGGCTTGCTGTGAATCCCTGCTTGCATCTCCCTCCTGCTCTGCTTAGCACACATAAAGAAGATAAATTACTCCCTAGCTTCCCTTCAAAAAGCATATTGTTTGTCACATTCCAATACTGTGAGCAAAAGACAGAATAATGCGAAGAGTTAAATGAGTATCTCAACAGCCCCACAGCAGGGTCCTTCTCAGGCAGATGTGTTTCAGGAAATGTACTTTCCTACTGGTTCTTCAAATGTATCCTGTTATACTGCAAACCTGCAAAGCAAGCCAACTACACTTTTCAGAACAGAAGAGCATAATCCTGCAGGAGTTTTCATGTAGCATCATTGACACTCAGTAGATGCAGCAAGTGTTCCACATCGACTTATTTCATTTTACCAGGGAGGTGTTGTTTATAAACTTGGTTGTTTATAAATATTTTAACAACAACAGGTAGAATCTGGGGAGGTTTATGAAAGCCTTCCCTGTCCTCAGTGTCTCATCCTGACAGAGAGAAAAATTTTAAATGAAAAACATAGAACAGTTTGCATTGGAAGGGGCTTTTAAGGTCATCTAGTCCCACCCCTTGCAATTAGCTGGGACAGCTTCAGCTAGGTCAGGGTACTCAGAGCCTTCTCCAGCCTGACCTTGACAGTTTCCATGGATGGGAGAGACACCATCTCTCTGGCCGAGAGTGTTTCAGCACCCTCATTGTAAAAAAGTTCTTCTTTATATCCTGCTTCAATCTACCCTTTTCAAAACCATTACCTCTTTTCCTGTAATAACAGACTTCACTAAAAAATCTCTCCCCATCATTCTTACAGGCCTCTTTAATGTACTAGAAGGTGCTGAAAGGTCTCCCCAGAGCCTTCTCCTCTCCTGATCAACCCCAACTGTCTCAACTTGTCCTCAAATAAGAAGTGCTCCATCACTGTAGCATCTTTCCTGATAACCTGCTCTAACAGGTTCACAACTTTCTTGTGCTGAGGATCCAAGAGGTGGATGCAGTGCTCCACCCCCTATACAGGTGGAGTCTCATGAGGGCAGAGTAGAAGCAGAAAAATCACCTCTCTTCTCATGCTGGTTACACTTCTTTTGCTGCTCACATGGAGCCTCTCACCCCCAAGTCCTTCTGGGCAGGGCTGCTCTGGGTCTGTTCATGCCCAGCCTGTGCTGATACCAGGGGTTGATCTGACCCTGGTGCAGCACCTTGCACATGGTCTTGTTAAACCTCATGATGTTCACATGGGCCTACTCCTTGAGCTTGTCCAGGTCCCTCTGGATGACTCTCTTGTTCCTTGGGGGTGTCAAACACCTCTCTCCTTGGTGTCATCTGCAAACCTACTGTGGTTGCACTCAATCCCACTGTCTGTGTTGTTGATGAAATTATCAGTAGCAGCACAACTCCTGAGGGACACCTTCATCATGGGTCTCCATCTGGACATTGAGCCATTGATCAATCAAATTATTTTTACACTGAAATAGGAAAACTAAAAAGAGAGTAAGGCTGTGGTATACACAAACATGGAAATTGTTGGGATAAAAATTGCTATTGGTTTGAACCCCAAGCTCAGCAGGTTTTTAACCAATACTGTAGAATATATTCTCCTGCTGTATGAGAAGGCTAAACCTGATGGCCCAAGAATACTTTCAATCATGGATTACTGTCATATTTTTATAACAATTAAAATGTGCTGACACCAAAAATAAGTTTCATAAAGTGAAGCTATTTTACTGAAATAGCATTAATCAAGTGATGAACAAAACTTCTTTTATTATTCATGGTTAACTGGAAGGTAAAACTCACTGAGATTATTTGGGCCTCTTCCATTTACATTGCCCAATTATATTCAGACATTATTGTGCCATGGATTCAGAAACGTTCTCCTCCTAATGAATAGACTGTGGCCAAAAAAAGGAGTGTTAGCTAGTTTTCTGTCCCAGACACTCTTTCCTTCTGCTTACCTTGTAAAAGTTCTGGTGTTCACATGACACAATTCTGAGGTGATTCAAAACTACAAACTGGCAGAAAAAACTAACCCTGCAAAACCCAAAGCTGAAGGTTTTCTGGCAAGGATGGGGCAGGACTACAAAGCTGTGGGGCAAGGGCAGTCATTTAAGAGCCACTCTTAGGCATTTAATTGGCTCTTTGAATTGCATTACTATATCCCAGCCATGGGTTTCATTAGTCAGCTTGGCTTAATCAAGGTCACATAATTTTGGATCAAATACAACTGCTAATTTTCCTCTTTTTGCCCACTGTTCTTTACAGAACTGGAAAAAAATAATATAATATTTAATTTCATTATCTAAAAATTCATATCTAAACAAAAATAAGTTAATTGAGATTTGGGAGCAACTTATCACTTCATGTAAAAAGACATATAGAGCTGTATTTCAGATATATTTTAAGTGCCGTCATTAGCTGTATTGATTTAATATCAATTAATTTAATCTATACATATAATTCTTTTAAAATGTTGTTGTATTTTTTCTCTGCAATTTTATTATTTTAGTGCTACTATTATTACAAACTGTAATCTAGATATTGGTCAAATTTGTACCTGATCTTGCAAAGGGCCCAAATGTCAAAGCCTAAATTTAACTTTTGTTTTCTGGGAACGCTCAGCACCACAGAGGACATGTTCAGCTGCTATTAGAATAAAGCTCCAGTGCTTAATCATGTTAATTAAACTTGGTCACTACCTCCACTGTCTTTACCTAACTATTGCTTTCCCTTACAAATTTTCTGTCAGCATATTTTACTGTGACCTTGCACAGTGCTATTCATTTCCACAAATCCTCATCAACATACACAAAAGGGATTGTTCTCATGGTCTCACACTGAGAGTTTACTCATCACACAGTGCTTAGTGGATGTGGGGGGTGGGAGTAGCCCATTTGAGACTGCTTCATTAGGAGAGTGAAAGACAACCTTAAAGAAACAAAATTAGGGCAACACTCCTGAGTCAACAGTTGCCATTATTGCTGCTCCACCATAGGAGTCCTTAACAAGCAACTGCAATTTCCTAATGAAGAGACCATAAAAAGTAAACAGGAAAATAATTAGGAATAAAAAGATGCTCTGTTCATAATGTTTTGTGTATAAAGACTTAGCTCAAAACATCTAAAGGGAATTTATATAAAAATCTCCCATTGGCAAGGAAGTGCCATCATTTGAGTTCTAATATGCAGAATAAGGAAAGAATTCATCATAGTCATAGAAATCCTCTTTGTTTTTGTTTCAGTAAGTCAATATGTGTAAGGATCAGAATGGACAGTTTGTTCTACATGCTCATTCAGAACTGCTTCACTATTTTATGCACTTTCATCAACATGCATTTCATGACATCTTGTCAGAATCCTGACCTGGAGGTGTTCAGTCCTGTGCCCAGAGATGGGAACCTCATGGCAGTGACAGCTCAACCAAGATCCCACACCTGGGCTCTGAGCACAGTCTCTCCCCTGCTGAGCAGAATTACCACCGTCCTGTGAGGAGCAACTGAGGACATTGGGATTGTCCAGTTTGGAGAAAAGGAGGCTGAGGGGTGACCTCTCTGCTCTCTGCAATGTCCTGAGGAGGAGAAGGGGAGGGGGAAATGCTGGTCTCGCTCCCTGGATGAGTGGGAATGGTTCAAACTGTACCAGGGGATGTTCAGACTGGACCTTAAGAAACATCTCTGTCCAGAGAGGGAGGTAGCACACTGGAGCAAGCTCCCAGGAGTGGTGGCCAATAACCCCTACTTGTCAGTGTTGAAGAAGTCAATGCCAATAATAACTTTAATTTTTGGTCAGTCCTGAAGTCTAGGTGGCCTAAATGGTCATTTCAGCCCAAGCTGAAATGTTCTGTAGTTAAAATACTTATTATTATGCATCAAAAGGGATTTTAAAGAAACAAAAATTTTAAATCACTGAGGGAAAAAGCTTAAAACCACAAGAATTTTAGTGTAGGAAAGCAAACACATAAAGTATTTAGTTCTTTCAAAAGTTTTTAAAGGGCAGCAAAAATATTCTGAAACAGGGACCTTCAATATAATAAGCAGTGGCTAAGCATTTTAACTGTTTTCAAACTGAAACAATAGGCATGCATAAATGTAATACGTTCACTTGCACACCCTCTACTACCAGTGGCAGCCTTGCTTACTATGAGGAAAGATAAAACCACCCAGGGTACTAGAATCAATCCTATATAATGACTGGTTTTCCTCAGAGGGTTGCTATATGCTTTGGAGGGTAAGAAAGAGATCCTATTTAAAAGCTACTATTTATGGGCTCTCATTTGTTAGTTAGTGATTAATTTTGGAGCCAAATATAAACAAATATAAAAGATGCTTTGCTGTCTAGGAGTTTAGACACAGAAACAGGGCTTCAGGCATACTAGCTGCTGACCAGCTACTGTTGTGGGCAAAAAAGCAATTTGCATCTAATTGTTTGAAGTGTGTATTACTTCTTTTTTCTTTAAAAAAAAGAAATCAAGTCGAAACTTTCAAGTAGTGTAATAGGGAAAATTGGGCATAATCTCAAGTCTCAGACTGAAATAACTCATTGAGGACATTGAACTGTTCTTCAAAAATCAGTTTATTCCATTGATTTTATTGTGCTAATTAAAGGGACAAAGCATACTGAAGCTGTAGGACTTTTAGCATAGGTTCTGCATTTCAGCTTTTAAAACAATTCCTTGGAATTTATTCTTGAACAAGCAGATTCAAGGCTATTTGGTTTAAACATTATCTAAAGAAAACGTGCTCAGTGTATCTTATACTTGATCTTCCAGGAGCACAGTAGCTATAATCCAAGCTTACACATACATTATGTGCAGCATTCTTTCAATATCTAGAAAATTTAAACCAGCTGCAACATTGGATTTGCTAAATTCTAGAATTCTTTATAATATAAAATTGTAAGTACAATATAAACAAATATAATTGACATTAAGCTATTCATAATATTGTAACTATTCATAAAATAGTAGCTATTCATGATGATTCATAGAATCAATAGTTCATGCCAATTTACAGAACAGTGATCAAGTCGGGTGAGCAATCAGAACTATCAGATTCTGACAATTCAGAATTGTTAAATTTGTCCTAAGTAGATTTTTCTCTCCTTTTCCCTTCATCTTTTCTCTCTCTTTCTCCTCTTGTAATTATATATTTACCTTCTCCTTACCTTTCCTATATTCTAAAATATTTTCATTTCTTCTCAAACATCTCTTTTAAAGAACAAAATAGTTCCTTGCTTTGTGACACTCTGGAGAACTCCTTCTCATGTCTTTATTTCATACACAGTGTTACTTCTCAAGAGAGGGAAGGGGTAGGTGAAGGAAGAAGACGGGCATAAAGGCTGGGGTTTTTTTTGCAGTTTTACAGACTTATGCATATCCCTTCTTTCTTTTATTTCCTTCCTTCTCCCCAGCCTCCCTCCCTCCACATCAGTACTTTAAAAAATCATTCCCATTCATGTTGTGTGAGCGCACACGCTGGGAGAAATTACAGGGGCTCTGCTCCAGATCGCCTTGACAACTCCAAGGCATCCCTGTGCGTGGGGACTGGTGGCACGGCAGAGTTTCCCAGGCCCCCTGGGGAAGGGAGGGAGAGGAAGAGAGGAGGCAGAGGTGCTGGAGCCAGCAGCGTGGAGGAGAGAGCAGCGAGCGGGATGAAAGGGGCACATACATCTCCCGCGGGACAATGGGGGTTTTGCTGGCTGACTGTGAAAAGACACACTGAGGACACAATGCTTTGTGACACATGAAAGCTCTGGGGACTTTTCCAGAGCCCCATTCAGCTCCAAGAAGTCTTGTCAACATCTTAAAATGCAAAGAAAACAACCCCTTTCGTTTTCTTGTGTTTTTAAAGCAGATTTTAAATATTATTTTGGACAATTGTTGTTGCTGGTATGCTGGAAACTTCTGCAGTTTGCTGAGTTCCCTTTGATTGCAGTGAGAGAGGAAACTGCCCAGTAGGTCCCCAATAAGGGCTCTCAGAGATCAGCACTTGCTTCTTCCTCATACAGCATTTGCTCATACTTTAGTCTGTCATCCCTCTTCTTGGAATGCTTTCTGCTATACCTGCCACAAGCAGTCACAGCTCAAGAAGAGAGGATACTGTTCCCTATGTACGAGCTGAGAAATAAATCATATGATAGCAAGAGCAGGAATGAGACTAAGCAACCTAAAATAAGGAGCTATGTAGTCCCAGCCAGAGTGCACCCCAGGAAACCAGGCTGGAAAGCAGCTTACAAAGATAAGAGCATGACTCTTGCTCCCTGACATACTTTCACCACTCTTTCACATGGTTCACTGCTCTATCCCAGAGTCAGATCAAGAAAAAAATAGAATCAAAAGATTTAATCCTTCAAAACAGCAATCTTTACTGGTAAGGTATGCCCTACACTGACTCCTAGTGATTTTTGGAGTGTAGGAGGCTCAACCTACTATAAAGGGTGAAGTACAAAAAAAATCAGGCTTGGCTAAAGCACAGGCAGGTGTGCCTGCAAATCCTCTAAGAATGGCAGTGCTCAGCCTCTGGTCCTGAATCTTTTATCTGTAAAGGGCAGAATACTGGGAACTGACTGATCCAAAATTTCTGCATTTCCAAACACTCACACTACACTGTATAGGTTAACTTTTTGGTTTAGGTTATAAAACAAGTTTAAAAATGGTCTTATCCAAAACAAAAAATAGATAGACCATTGTTGCTAGTTTAGAAAGAAAAATAAGAACAGGAAAAAAACCCAATTAAAATATTTTTAAATTGAAATTGACTGGATTAGTATTTAAACATCCATTTTTCACTTTGTGAGTTATGTTTTAAGTTTCATATTAAAACTTTAAAAATAAAATTTATAACAAATGCTGTCTGATATAAATGCTGTTCTGTTCGAAAGAAGGCCTAAAATTCTCATAAAATTATTAACTTTATTTATTTTATTGACTAACTGTATTTGCATTATTTCATATTTATATTACTTGAGGAGTCTAAAAAAAATCTAATCTTATATCCACAAAGAAGAGGGTTACAGTACTTCCCATTTGTAAAGTTAAAAAAGCTATTTGTAACTTGCTAGTGTTTACCATTTTCCTCACAGCATTTTAAAACATAAATGTAAACTTACCATGAACATAATCCAGTTTTGTAGATGGAAAAGCTGAGTAGAGAAATGAAGGATCAAATGCATCAAATGTTGGATTTCCCTGTTCAGTTTCTTGCTGTACCAGTAACACTTTGTTCTTCCACTACAATGGCACACACAAAAACCAAGCAATTCAGTGTGTGAATCTAGTTATGTCCCTTTGCAATTACTTTTGTGGGTACAAGTCTTACTGGCTCTAATAGTTTCTGCCAAAAGGGCAGAAAATGAAAAAAGCTGAACTTAAAGGGCAAGTATGAAGCATGTGATCGGTTTTATACTTTGAAGATTTGATCAGAGGCTGGGACACATCCTTGATCTCAGCTGCATCAGGGTCTAGAGTGCTTTCACTGTAACTCCAAATAATTGTATCGCCTCCTTTAGAAGACAGACAGAAGTCTTATATATCTACAGTAATTCAAAAAACAGTTTTGCCAGGTCATGATTCGAGTTTCCATATTATTTATATTCTTGTAGTCTTCTTGCCTTATTTTAAATGCTTTCTTCTCTGAGACAGACACTCAGAGAAGAAGCTGGTAAACTTTTTTGTATTTTATATGTTCAAAGGTGGTATCCAGATAAAGGTGTAAGCAGTCTTTGGAAGTATGGATTTCCATATAGGAGGAGATAATAAAGCTAAACTATCCTTTCCTAACCCCTTGTTTCATTCTGCACTTTGAAAACTTGATTGCAACAAGAAGCATGAGCACTGCTTTGAAGCAGATGGAACAGCCTTCCAGATGAAATACAGGCAAATACCAAGGAGAAGGAGTGGTGAGACATTTTAAGGAGAACTGTCAGACTTAGCTGCATCTGCTGGAAAGAGAAAGAGCATTTCCATTTTTGACAGCCCTCATGTGACATTCCTTCTCAGAGACTCAGAACTCTTTCCCTGGCAGAACTGCACCTTCTACTAAAAAACACAGGACAGCCGTTCATCAGTGCAATCTGATGAAAAAACTACAGAAGATGGCATAGGGAGCACCCTAATGTTCATAGTAGATCCAAATAGAGCCAAGAATTAGGATTAATGTTGCAAGTTCTGCAAAGTTTGTGAAAGGCTATAAAGGCTTATTCATGCAATGGTGAGGATTTTCTGGAACAGGCTAGCAGCATTTAATCTGTTTTAAACTCTCATGGTTTGGGACAGAGGTAATCTAAGGTTGCCCATTGGGAATTAAAGAAAACTCTTCATACATGTTAATTGTTGCAAACATTATCCAGATTTCTTCAGAGTACTCTCTTTTTCTGTTTTACAATTACAGATTATGTGCAGCACATTTTTCAGACTATGGTAACTCCATTAATCAGAAACCATTAATTATCTCACTGGAATATAGGGAGTGTCACGCTGCATCAGACCAATAATCTTTTCTTTTAATGAAGTGTTAAGAAAGTGCAGAAAGCTGTAACTCTTTTAATAGAAAATTGTATAGTTAGGGGTGGGATGGGAAGACAGGGGCAGTATGAGCTGCAAAAGAGGGATATCTTGCCTTGGGTAGCTTCAAGTGTGGTGATCAAAACTCTTCCCACAGAACTACTTTCATTATGCTTGGTTCATCCTCTTGACTGAAAACTGTATCAGGTGAATGTCGCTGTGCTTGAATTTATCAGGAATTGCTGCCCTGGATAGTAAAGCCTCAGGGAAGATGGGAGTCCGAGCTGTAGTCTACTACATGAGCACTACAATCATTGCTGTACTGATTGGCATAATCATTGTGGTCATCATCCACCCCGGGAAAGGTACGAAGGAAAACATGCACAGAGAAGGCAAAATTGTGCAAGTGACAGCAGCAGATGCCTTCCTTGATTTAATCAGGTATGGCTATGGTATTGCACATTTTCTGTACCAATAGCTATGACAGTAATCTCAGATTCACAGAGAACAAAAGTAGAGAATTTTAAACAGTGACTGCATAAAGTTGCCAGATTTCTTTTAACTGTGTGATATCAATATCTCTAATCCATACAATGTTAAAAAGGGATACATGGATTTGTTTCCAAATCAAGCTGTTGCAGAGGAAGAAACTGCTTTTAATACTAAAAGGAAGATTCTTTCTTTCTCTTTCTTTCTTTCTTTCTTTCTTTCTTTCTTTCTTTCTTTCTTTCTTTCTTTCTTTCTTTCTTTCTTTCTTTCTTTCTTCCTTCCTTCCTTCCTTCCTTCCTTCCTTCCTTCCTTTCTTCCTTCCTTCCTTCCTTCCTTCCTTCCTTCCTTTCTCTCTCTCAAAAGAAAGACCTCTGTTCTGCTATCTGCACATATCTTTTTTCCCTCCTTCCATAGCACAGACCTTATTACTAAATTCCTCCCTTTCTTTCCAAGTTGCAACAGTTTTCTCACTTCACTTTAATCCCTGATTCAGTTATATATTTTAATTTTGAATTGTAGCCACCAATCTGGGTGCATCTACTCAGTTTATTCAACTGCATGAATGGGAAATAACTTCCAGGAACAGGCAAGTATAACGCTTGAAATAGAGGGCACAGACATAAAATCTTGTTTTTTCCTTGCTCAGAGACTCTGCAGTACCTCTTTTTCAGGGCTAATATGTCACAGATATATTTCAGGAAGTAGGGAAGCTGAGGTTTTGAACTCGGGAGCTTTTCCACAGTTAAAACCACCAAAATTTTGTGTTCCACTAACCCATTTGGAGAATCCGGAGACATGGAGAAAGGCTTCCAAGGATCACGCTGCCAGAAAGGGGGACTACAGAAACCTCCATGAAGAGGTTTGCACTCAGATTCCTCAAGATTTATTCAGTTAGGCTGCTTCTAAATCCCTCAGAAATGCAGAAAGCAAAGGAAAAGAGAAACAAACTCCCATCTGCATAAAATGCACACACACATGTATGTATTATTACTATTACAGAATACTCAAACTTCAGAAAGATTTGGGGTGTAACCATAACAGAACTAAATCAAGTGAAAAATATCACTGAGTGCCAGGCTACATATATATAAATTTTTTAAGAACTCAAAATACATTCAATATTATTAAATTATTTATTAGTCTGGATTCATAATGCATTAGTAAGTACAAAATTAAAAGTGAGCCCATAGAGCTTTGTACATTCAGTAATTTAGCTAATATACTTCTCCATAACCAGATCTGCTATGCAATACTGAATACAGAGATTCCAGCTGTAAGGAACTATCCAATCCTACATTTCATCTGGGTAAAGCTAACCAGGCCAATGCTACGTGCAAAGCTCTACTCACTGTTTATATAATCACATATTAGTCTTAGGATTCCTCAAAAATCAGCTGTTCAATTCTTTTATTAGCTTACTAAAGGAATTATTAACGTATTACTTCTCATTTTATTTTCTTTTTCTTTCACAGAAATATGTTCCCTCCAAATCTGGTAGAAGCTTGCTTTAAACAGGTAAAAATTATTTTTTAAAATTCCAAATAAATCATGAAGAAGTAAGAAACTAAATGGAAGCACATTTGCCTTAGGAATATCATGTTCTTGCACTTACACTAAAAACATAACTTAAATTTGCTGCCAGATTTTGGGAAAAAAACCCTGAACTAAACCACCCAAACCTATGTTTTTTTTAATTCACATTGAGACAACAGTATTTGCTCTGAGAAGTGAAGAAAACCCACACAGCTTGGCAAACCAAAAATCTGCTTTTTTCAAGATGTCAAATTCATAAGTTGACAGCAAGGTTCATTAAGATGAATTCAGGATCTGCTTTTTTAAAAGAGTTCTATGTTAAACTGAGAGATTCTGAAATATTCACCATCTGTGCAAAGACTGGAAGATTTTCATGAAAGTCATGTGAGAAATATGCATAGATTCAAAACAGTGGGAAAAAAAATTGTGGACATGAACAAAAAAAACAAATTAAGAACTTCCTGTCACTTACAGTAGAAGTCTTTAGGACTTAGCTTTTTTTTATGTTGCTTCTCAAAATGTTCTATCATTTGCTTGGTCTTAATCTTAGCTGTACTTTGGAGAAAATAATAATAATAATAATAATAATAATAATAATAATAATAATAATAATAATAATAATAATAATAATAATAATAATTTATTTTTTTAAAGGAGGACATTAATTATTCAGTGTTCAGTGAAACCTGGAATGTGTCTTTCCATAATCTAATTGCTCCATATTGACCTCACAGACAATCTTGAACTGATATGATTTACCAGTTACTGCTGTAGCAATAAAAGAAAGCTGAAATGTGGAGGTCAAGAAGAGCATAAAGTATAAACTTTCTAAAATCCAGCTGAGTTACATCTTGCAGAAGAATTGAAAATAAGTTGCAATATAATCTTTAGTTGTATAAACAGAAACCAATAAAAAGGAGTCACTTTCTACATTAAATTTTTCTAGATTAAAGATTAAAAAGCCAACTAGACACAGGTCCAAATGCCATGTCTCTGTCTTCAGCAAGGATGTTGGTGAACTCAGTACAGTGATGCAAAATAACACTATAGAAATGCAAAAGTTCTATAGCTAAACTAGAAATAAATTCAAAGAATGTAATGTAATAAAGTACAGGAATTATATGATCCTTATCTCAAAATAATGAAATAATTAGGGCATAAAGTTACAGATGTAGCAGCAAGTATTTTTCATAAATCTCTCAAGTTTGGAAGTTATTATCTAGAACTCTTGAAAGCAATCAAAGTGTCTTCCTGACTGCAGTTTCAAAAATGTTTGGGAAATTATCTAAGTAGATGGCAGGCCATTAGTTTGATCTCGGCTACAGTGAAAGAGATATAAATGCCTTAAAGGAAAAAGTAGAGACTTCATAATAAACAAAAATGAAAAATATATAAAACAAACAAACTAGAAAAACCACAAGCATTTCTGAAACATAAGTTCTACCATCTTGCTTCCATAATATTAATTTCCTTTTTATGTTAAAATTTTTTGTTGTTGCTCTTGTTTGTTTTGTTTGGGGTTTTTTATTTTGTTTTTTTGGAGGGTTTTTTGACTTCTGAGAAGTACTAGAGTTTTTGAGATGACAGAAGTTAAATAGTTGAGCAGGGGTCTGTAGGAATTTTAAAGTTTGTGGAGAGAGCAATGGAGGACTGGGATACCTCAGTTGATATTTATATGAATGACATGCCATAAGATGCACACAGTTAAATTTACAGATGGCAAGAAAGTCCAAGCACTTTGTGTTGAGGTATCAAAACAAAATGTCAAGGAAGTTGTTAAGACCTGGCACAACACAATTATGTTAAGTAACAGCAACAAAATTACTCAGCTCATGCACATATTGGCATGTTTGTTTACCTTCTTGTAGCTCTTCAAGACATGTGAAGTAAACATTTATGAGTTAACAGTAATTTCTGTTTTGACATAGCAAGTTATCATCAAAAAGACCAAAAATGTTTAATTCAGCTCTAGGATATATATTAAGTGACAGAAAACCAAGACATGAACTAAAGCTAGAGAATATGTGAGCATATTCAGTTTTCTTAATTTGTAGATTCATGCAAAATAAACACAGTGAAGTGTTGTTGGAATAATCAAAAGAACACAACATGTAAAGCAAAAAAATACTGACTGAGAAACTATTCAAGTCCAAAAAATGTGGGAACGCATATTTAAGATAAAAAACATAAGATAAAAAACATAAGATAAAAACATACAAAAGAAATGGAAATCACCATTACCAAATTTAAATTAGTAACATTTTTAACCCTACAAAACTTAAAGTTGAATTCCTGAAAACATCTTCAGTTAGGAGCTCAATTCAGGAGTTTCCAATACAGCTTTAAAAATTATTTTGATAGTATTGTACTGCAACAAAAAACTTGGCTCAGTTTTACTGAGCAGTTCTAAACCTATGTTCTTAATTAAAGATGTCCTGTAGATTATGTCAACATTTAAGTATCTTGTATTTCTCATGTGCTTTAAAGCTTTAGGGGGTTTCTAAAAAAAGTACTAGAAAAGGAGAACATATTTAGTGAAAGATTTCCTGACTATCAGCAGCAACAGAAAGTACTAGGATTTACAGAATTATCAGGATTTTAAATTTGTCATATTACTTTTTCAACTTGGTACCAAACACTAGCTTTTTGCATAAAAGTTATTTTGTTGTAGCAGATTCATTAAAAAATATGGTAGCTTACAAGTAAGTGCAATATTCTTAGTTATCCAGATGATTTTGTACACCTGAACCCACAATTTTCTTTTCAAAAGTTTCTATCCATTGTTTTGTATGTTTCTCAGAAGATTTATGAAGAGGAATGATCCATCTGACACATCTGTTCCTGTAACACCATGTTTGATGGTCTAGACACAAAACACAGAACTTTCTCATAACTGTCCTCTCTCAATGGTGCAACACCAACCCCCAGCTTTACACACCTGGAAATCATCCCTGGAATATGTACTGCACATTTAAATCACATCTTTGGCTATATCAGATGTGCACATCGTGTCATACAGCATTCTTAGGCAGGTTTCTTTCCTAGTTTGTGTGGAAGCCACTGGAAGGTGTGAAATTAAATAGAGAGCGTAACCAACACGGGAGAGATTTCAAGTGGATTTGGCAATATGGTTGCTGCTGGGAGACAGAATCCTGAAGGGAGACTGGAAACTCAGGACTTACCCAGGAAATAGCTTCCTAAATTTTCTACTGTTTCTCTTTCAGTTGTTTGGTCCTTTGGATTCCCCTTCCTTTCTCTTCCCAACAAGATTATGATGCAAAGCTCCCTCCCCTTTTACTTCATCCTCATCCTCCTTCTTTGCACATTTGCTTTCTCAAATATTTCCCTTTTCCACTTGACTGACGTGTATTTTCAAATATGATGGAGATGCCTTGGTTCCCTCAGGAACCTGGGCTGCATTTTTTCATGCCCCATATACCTCCATTCAGGTTCATTAGGTGATTCCAAACCTTTGCTTGAAGTGGGAGGGACTATGCTCCTCCAAATTCCACCTGGAGATTCAGGGACTTGAGAGATGTGGAGAGATTAGTCAGACAATGGAGACTGAGACAAAGAACTCATTGAGTACCTCAGCCTTCTCTGGCTGATTGTTAAACAGCAGATTATGACTCTAAATAACATCTTTTCTGATGATTTTTTTTCATAAGACATGTCACGATATTCACTATGTGTGGATCACATGAGGTTTTTGTGATTTTTATGAGTAACTAGAGAATCTGAATAGATTAACTGCAGGTAAATATTCCACACTTACCTAAAATTAGATTACTTTGATCAAATTTTTCTCTGTCCCTGCATACACTCCCAGTTTAGGATAACTAAAGAAATTTTAGGGTTTATCTTTCAGCTCTGGCGACTATCTCTTTATTTCTCTTTCTTTCCTAAATTATAAAACGGTGTCTAGCCTAGGGCTAAGCAGAAGTGTCAAGTCTGCTTGTTAAGCAGATACTGCTTCTTAGCTGCTTATTCTTCGTGCTGTGTTCTGGAGGTCTGTCAAAGGGTAGAACACAAGGCAAACTTGCAAAATCAAGAGAAACAGAATCAATCTAAAAATTCGGGGAGGGTCATTCTGGCATGAATATGTAGAATTTCATGCCATCTGCAGCTTAAAGAACTTCATCTCATAACTGCATTTCTTCTGAGATACATTTAATTACATATTCTTTCATGAACTTGTCATTATCAAGAGAATTGTGTTAATCACACATCCAGAAATTAATATTATCTGTGGTGTCTATTGCTCATGATAATTTAGGCTAGTAAAGATATAATATGACTTGCGTCATCACATCTTACACAGAAAATTTAGAATGTCTTCACACATACCCATAAGGAAAGCAAAGGAAAAAAAAGAAGATGGAACATCTCTGTCTTCTTTAAATTTTTTAAGATTGCATTTAAGCAAATTTCTTGCTTTTAAAATCATTATTCACTAAATGCTGCATTGTCATATAGACTTAGCATAGACAGTACTAATGACTATCTCAGAGTAAATTATGAGAGTGAATTACGAATTTTCAGAACAGTCACCATTGCAATTACCTCTCTTGCAAGTTAAACCACTGGGATGTGCTGCTGCCAGGTTATAATGTTGCTTCTTCAGAAGTCCTTCAATATAGCCAAGTCAAATGACTGGTTATCTTGTATCATTAATTAAATCAAAATAATAAACAAAATGTAAACAACTGATTCATTGCATTATTCAATACAAAACCTACATTGTGGATTTCATAATGAGCTAAGTTAATTAAAATTAATTTTCCAGTTGTTCATTACCACCATGTCTTGTAAAAAGTCCAGATATGCATTATTTCTCTGCATTTCACTTGCAGATGTGATTGTTCATAGAAAGCTGTTCAAATTAATACATTCAAATAACATTTATCTTGCACCTCCATTGTTTTCTGTACATGGACTTAAGGAAAAAGTACAAGCATTTTGCAACTAAAACCTTACCAGGCAAAAATACCTCTTCCTGGAGGTGTAACAAAATTACATCCTCTGAAATTATAGGACTTCACTGATGTTACCTGGCCCATCACATATTATCAGTGTATGGCCCTCTTGTCTCTCTTCTTGTAAGCCCACAATGAGTGGTTTTATTTTCCTAATTTCTATTTCTGAATGTTGCATAGGAACATGAATCAACAGAATCACAGTGTAAAATTAAACTGCCAGTTTGAGCTACATTAAAAGCTGATAACTCTGATTGCTACTGAGATAGAAATCTGCTGAAAATAGGGATGTCATGAAAGCTTAAAAAATTATCTCTTACCACCAGTTACTCTGCAGAGCAGTAATAGTTAACCCTGCTATTAACTAATTTATTTCAAAACAACTTCTAACATTTTGAAGGTGGTCTTTCATCCAGTCATTTCCTATAAGCAGTTGGCTTTTTCACCATTGCAGACACAGAAAATATGTTTTGTGGAGTTCAAGCAATCTTGGGTTTTGCCTTTAATGTAATTTGAAAAAGCAACGTAAGTAAAAGTACAGAACTCAACTGACACCCGACACTATTTTCCTCAGTGGATATATCCATTCTGTTGCCTGTTTCTGGTTTCCCTTGATTTCTATTGCTTCACCAGGAAACTTCTCATGACTTTTGATAGATAACTTTGGGCATAAGACAGACCCACAAAAGGCATACCCACAGGGATCTCAGTCAGTTATAATGAAAGAAAGATCAGTTCAAGTAAATATTCCAGTGCAAATAAAGTTGCTCTGGTTTCTGTTGCTTAGATTAACATTTTGACTCTCACTCTATGCTGTTTCTACCCTGGAAGGGGCCCCAGAAAGACTATTCTCCCTAGTAATATTTTTGAATGTTTAAGTCTGATGAATAAATTAATCAAACTGATAAGCTCTACATCTCTGTGGGCCAGTCTAGTAGCTGAAATAGAAAAGGACTTTGCTGGGTTCCTAAAATCTATATTATACCCCTAAAGACACTTAAGTAATGAATTAAAAACATGTTTCTGCTGCAACTGAATTCCAGAATGAGCACAAAATGAAGGCATAGTCTAATTACCACCTAAAACTCTATCTGACACAGGTTTTTGAAGGTAAGAATCTTTGATTTTCAGTCCCCCACCACAATTTTGTAGCTGCATGGGCAACTCTGACCTAATCTGACATAAAGGGGATGGTTCTCAGACAAATAAAGATCATGCTGCCTCTGATGGAAAAGTGATTTATGACTTAGCTCCTGGCCTGTTCCAACAGGCAAGCAGCACACATCCAACCCTGTCCAGCAGTTTTATCACACTTTGGAGCTAGTCAGGTAGGAATGAGAGAAGAACCTGAGGGTAATGGAGGAGATTAGGAACCAAGTAAGCTATGATATGCTAGGAAAAGTGGGAAGCAAATAGGAAACATCAAAAAGAAATTAGTCTTTAATTCACAACCTCATTGTTTTGGAACTCATTAAACAGCTTGCTTTTTTACTTTCATCTAATCTGTGTCCCTGCAAATGCAACATAGATACATCCTTCAGACTTTTGCAATAAGGAATTTGCATCTAAGGTTTCTTCCTATTGAAAAACAGCAATAAAAATATAAATGTAACACAATTACCACACCTGGAGACAAGAAAAGGGAAAAAGATAGGGGAAAATATAGAGAAAAAAATAAGGAAAATGATAGAGAAAGGGAAAAAGGAAAAGGAAAAAGATAAAAAGGAAAAGGAAAAAGATAAAAAGAAAAAGAAAGAAAAAGAAAAAAAGAAAAAGAAAAAGAAAAAGAAAAAGAAAAAGAAAAAGAAAAAGAAAAAGAAAAAGAAAAAGAAAAAGAAAAAGAAAAAGAAAAAGAAAAAATTGTTTGATGTGAGAACACTTTAATAAGTACTTATGTTACTTCTCCATTTACACTTTAATACCACTCTGTTACCTATATACAACTCCATCCCTTCTTCCCTGGTTGTGCAGTTCCAGTCTCTGTATTCTTCCCGCTCTGACATTTCAACAGTCAGTGACAGCTGATTCACTTCCCCAGACTACCCCAGAAATAGTGACATTCTTTTCTTGGTGAGATTTCTGCCACTTTAAAAAGTAGAATTGTTTCACTGAGAGACCAAAAAAGGATGTGAGTGGGTGTGGCAGTGGAACTTGGCTTTTTTATGTCAACCAACTGCTCATACAGCTCTCTGCTGACTTCTGTACACATCAACTCTGCAAAGATTTTAGCAAACTGCATTCAAAACTCAAGAATATCTGACCTTCATGAATCTTGGTTCTGCTACATATTATTCAGAAACCTTCTATAAATATCCAGTAAACAGGTTTTATCTGACATTCTGAGAAACAGAGCTTTTAGAGGGATATCTCAAATACATGGAAGGAGTGCAAAAAGTAACACCAGATCAGGCTGGTGCTGATGATACTCAGATTTTCTGACTTGGTCATAATTGCTTCATTTCCCTCAAGTACTTCCGAAGTGTTCAAAAGGTCTCCAGATATCAGTAAGGATACTAAAACTTTTCCCAGTAGCTCCAAAAGAATAAAAATCCAAAACTGCTGAATAATCTCAACACCAGCATTCTACTGCTTTAATGGATTAATTAGCATCCTGACAAACATGAGAATGATTATACTAGTGACATTTAGTATGATTTGTGTTCAATAGAATTTAACCAAGACAGAGCTGCATGGCTTTTGAACCCAGATAGAGATATTCAGGGTGTAAATTTCTCTTTGGAAAAAAATTAGGGGGTGAAAGACTGGTTTTCAAAGCAGACATTTAAGACCACATTGAGATTGAAAAATTTATTTTTTAATAATGCTATAAAGGAACCATTCCTTTTTATAAAGGATCCATTTAAAGTATTCTTGCCTTAATTAAGATATGTGGTGACTTGTACTGCAGAATAAACTAATGGCTTTGCCATAACAAAAGAAAAAAGAGGTATGTTATTTTTAAGTTAGCTTCAGTCTTATTTTTTAAGTACAAAAAGGTGAAGAAATAAAGTCCAGAGCACAAGAAAATATTTTCTCACTAGCCAAGAAAAGGCCATAAACATTTGGAATTTTGTTGTTGCAAAAAATAGCAATTTTTGTAAAATGCAAACTAAGAATCAATAGTTTTCTTATGGAATATAGGAAAATGACAAATTTGCATCTTTGACTTCAGCCTATTTATGAGAAAATTATTTCTAGAAGCTGAAGCTCAAGATTTAGCTTTTGAAATTACTATGGATTTTTATTGCTTTCAGGAAAACCAAGTTTTCATCATGGTACATTTTACCTAGAAATATTAAGCAAAAAATTCAAATGTCCTACAATAGTAAATAATAATTTAATTTGTGATTTTAGCCTTCATTTGCTATGATTCACCGAATTTCTCCTTTTCTTTTATTTTTGTTTCAACAGTTCAAAACCAACTATGAAAAGAGAAAGTTTAAAGTAGCCATTCCATCCAATGACACATCCACAGTGACTTCCATAATAAGCAACGTGTCAGAAGCTATGGAAGCTCTCACCCGAATGAAAGAGGAAATAGTTCCTGTTCCTGGTTCTGTGAATGGAGTGAATGCCCTTGGATTGGTGGTGTTCTCAATAAGCTTTGGCCTGGTGATTGGGAGCATGAGGGAGCAGGGTCAGGCACTGAAAGATTTCTTTGATAGTCTTAATGAGGCTATCATGAGATTGGTAGCTCTAATCATGTGGTAAGTGCCTCTTTGATAAATTCCTTTTTAAGCTACTAACAATATTTTTGCATCATAGTCAGGCACTCAGAATCAAGAATCTGTTTGGCAGAAAGTCAGACAATGAGATTGTATCTACCTTGGAACCTTTTTCATGAGTGAACTCAAAAGCTGTAACTCTCTGTGACAATAATCTGTCCAAACATGCAAATTCTTTCAATGGGTTTCACATTTGACATGAGAAAAATTGGAGTCTATGGCAGAAGTTGTTACCCTTATACAGAGCCATTCTACATCTTCATAAAAATAGCAAAAACAGCACTAAGCTGTTGAAGTTTCCTTACATCCTAATTTAAATTCATTAAAGGAAACCGACAAACCTCCCCCATAATCTTATTTCTACACAGCAAGACCTTGTTATCATAATTTTCCAACACAACTGGTTCCTGTAGTTGTGGGATTTGTATGTATGTCCTTGCATTGTAGCTGCACTGCTCACACATACACATAATTTTCCTGCTTTCTTTATTGTGTTCATCAGGTAAATAAAATAAATACCTTTTCCTTCAAGGTATGAAATATTTTCAAAAATTAAGCCTTGTTATTTTCCAGGTAGAAGGTTAACTATTATAAGAAATTATATCTTGTTCCCTTCTTTAATTTTGACTACAGGAAAAAACTAAATCAACTCCAAGAGTCCATCCAGGAGCACATACTGCCATCCTAGATACAAACCCAAAAATACGTATATCTGCTCCAATAACTAAAATATTTTCTCCTTCGCAAGCACATTTAAAACGTTAAGCAGAGGATTCAGATAAACTTTAATATGGACTTGATGGTATAAAGGGCAGTTAAGATATAGTGGATGGATTCTGTGAGAAGACAAGTGGACATTTGCAGGAGAAGGGCTTATCTAAACTACTGCTGCAGCAGAATTATGTTCGACTTTTATGTTCAGCACCAGCTCTTTCTTCACCTCTAGCTGTGCTTCATGATAGCCAAAAGCAGTTCATGTCTCCTGTGCTGCTGTTCCACAGCAGCAAACCTTTGTCATACAGGTTTCTTCATGCTGATGAATATATTTATCTAGTGTCCCATTGGATGAAATGAAACACAGCCAGAAGTGATGCCTGGAAAATAGAACAGACCTTCCCAAAGCCATTAGAGTGAATATTGAAGCAAATCTTTACTTGAAACTTTTCAGGCGCAAAATATGACCAAAATCACATGTGGCGTATTAATGCTACAATTCTTATATGGTTAGTCTATTATTATACTTATCATACACTGTCCAGTTAAAAGGTTAGTTGGTTAGGTAATAATTCCTGGGATCCTGGCCCACTGGAAGCAGTGCAGAGGTTTCTTTTGCCCCTTTTCTTTTGTTTCTTTTGATATATTTTTGATATATCCAGTCCAGATGCTGGCTAGAAAACAGAATATCCTTGTAGTTGGTACTCTTCTTGGCATAAAACTAAACAATATTTAGGAATGCAGTTACAAGCTATTGTAGGGAATGAAGGGAACATGTAATGTAGGGAAGAAAGATAGGAAAAATACTAGAAGCTATAGCCAAAGCTACAAAGCTACAAATATGTGAAAAATATAAAAAGCTAAAAATCTTAGGCATCAGAAGCAGCTTGAAATCTTCAGAAGTTATCAGACTTCTGTGTAGGTTTCTTCCCCAGCAACATGGGAAACAGTACTGGGATAGAACTTGGCAGAGTGTACATATACGTCAGTTTAGCATTCATTCACACAGGCAGAATTGTAACAGGATTGGCTAAACTAGCATTTAAATTACACTTTAATTCCAAGGAGAATTCATTTCCCTGCCTATCCAAAAGGCATGCTAAACGTCCTGAAACTCTTACCAGATGTTGAATCCACTGAATCCCACCAAAAACATTAAGTGCTGTGATTCAATCCATCTTGAATTGTTAAGAGTTGAAAAGTTAAATTTTTGAACTGCTCCTGAATAGGAGCATGCTAGCAGTGAAGTTCTGCATTTCGGTGTACAAACACAAACAGGATTGATGGGGGACTGAATCTCTGCTTTGTTTTGTGATGCTATTTTGATTTCTTATTTGCAGGTATGCTCCACTTGGAATTCTCTTCTTGATTGCTGGGAAAATTGTTGAGATGGAAGATATGGGTGTGATTGGTGGTCAGCTTGCCATGTACACTGTAACAGTTATCATCGGTTTGCTAATTCATGCTGTCATTGTCCTACCTCTTCTCTACTTCGTCATCACTCGTAAGAATCCATGGGTATTTATTGGAGGCTTAATCCAGGCATTAGTCACAGCTTTGGGAACATCTTCCAGGTATAACACAGTATTTTGAAGCCATAAATTTTTTAGTATTATTGGTTTAAGAAACAATTTTGCTTAATATTTGTTCAACTCCATATTTACCTTGGCACTGTTCTGCTGCTCTCCAATACTGATTTGAAGTCTGTTTTCTATAAGAAACCCTGATCTGAGATTACATTAATCTGTTTGGTGACACAGACTGTATGGCCAGAACCCTTGTTAGTTTGGTTAGTCTTGGTGTTTGCTATTCTAAGTAGTTTGTGATGGTTTGATAATGAAGGATAGAGCTGGCAAAGAATATGCATTGCAAAATGGAGCAGCTAAGAGAAAAATCCTGAGAGGATTCATACTGGCAGCTGATATTTTGTGCCCAAAGTCCTGATAGCCAGTTATGGATACAGAACCTACAACAGAAGACACTTTTGCTCTTTGCAGGTGGTCATACTTATGTCATGTGAATTAAAAAAAACCTGTTTGCATGTATGAAGAAGGAAACATTACAATAAAGTGTACATTTCTATACCATTTGACCTTTCATAAAACAGCTGCCATTTTAATATATTTTAAAAATATGTCCTAAAGACAGGGGGTTTCAGTCAGATATTGTGTAATGCTAAATTCGAGTTCTTGGTGTTTGAGATTATTTTGAAGTAAAAACCTAGCCTGATGCAAGACAGCATACTGTACTGCACGTGGATTTAAAAACCGTTTAAAATTCAACTGTAAGATGACTGTCAGCAAAGGTATTTTTTAACACAATTTTCCACAACCCCTCTTTATTTTTGGTCAGTATTTTATCAATATTGATAGAGTTTTCAAAGACAAGAAAAGCTGTTAAATATTTAGCAATGAAGGTTTCACTGGGATCAAGTAACCTGAATTGCTGTGTCTTGGAAAACCTCTTTACTTTGGAGTGATCAGATGTAGAAATACAGGCCTGACCTGGACAGGGTTCACTTTCTTCACAGCAGCTCATGTAGTGCCATGTTTTAGTTTTTTGGCCAAAACAAAAATGACCACATGCTGACACATTAGGTGTTGTCAAGTATTTGCACAGCATCAAGGGCTTCTCTGAGTCTCACTCTGCCCCCACAGTGAGGTGAGGGGTTGACAGTGGGTTGGGAGGGCACATGGCCAGGCAGAGGAACCAAAGTAAGTAAAGAGATATTCCATGCCACATACATCATGCTGGGCAACAAAAGGGGAAGAAGGACTTTAGGAAGGCTGGACTTACTCCAGAACTTGCTGGCCACTGGCCCATCTGTGGGAACGGTGCCTAAATATCACCTGTGTTGTTGTGTTTTCTTCTGCTCTTCTTTTAAACTTCTCCCACATTTATTAAACATTTTTTTCTCAACCCCTCCATTTTTTTGTTCTTACTGCTCCTTTCAGTTTTGCCGGTCCCTTTGAGGTGTAGAGGCAAGTGAGTGGTTGTGTGGTGCTCAGCTCAGCTACCAATGTTAGCCCATAGGTGGGAAAATAATGCAACCATTAATCAAAATGCCCTTTGCAGGGGAGTCCACAAAAAAAGCCTTTATACTGAAGGTTTGAATAGTCCAGTTGGTATACTTTCAATAAAACAATGCTATTGGGATGATTCAATCACAGCTCCACGACTTCAGACTGGAAAATGGGAATTTTAAATAGTTTCCTGTGCCTGGCAGAAGAGCCTCGTGACAAAACACTGAACTCAGACACTTTTAGACTAGGGATTATACAGAGAATCTCAGTAACTGACAGTTGGAAAAAGTTTCCAGGATCATTTAGGAGAACCTTCACCATTAAAAATGCTTAAATTCAGCATTTGGTTAAAGAAACCAAAACTATTCCGGTAGATCACATAAAAACTAAGACAGGATAGTCTCTCTTGTCATTGGAAATTGACACTCTTTCCCTCTTTGCAGAATTTATATCATATATTATCTTTTTTCTTCTTGTTTCAGTTCTGCAACACTACCTGTTACATTTAAGTGTCTAGAAGAAATCAATGGAGTGGACAAACGAGTTACAAGATTTGTACTCCCAGTTGGTGCTACAATTAATATGGATGGAACTGCTTTGTATGAGGCTTTGGCTGCAATTTTCATTGCACAGGTCAACAACTTTGATCTGAACTTTGGACAGATTATCACAATCAGGTATGGAAAAGACAGTCACCTACATTTAATAAAAGTACCTTTGTGATGACCCCTTCCTGGTTTACGTGGAATAAAACAAAAGCACCTAGAACCATTAAAAAAGAATTGCTACAGTATCAGATTATCATCTTCTTAATATACATCTTCTTCACACAAAAGGATATAATTCTCATTTAGATAAACTTTTAACAAAACTGTAATGTGACACACATATTACTGCACTTAATAAAGACAAGGACAAGATTTAATTAGTTTCAATTTTTTCTTTCTCAAGAACTCATGCAGCTGTTGGGACCTACAGATTTATAATGAGTACCAGGTAGTTTATACTGCATGTAAAAAGCTGAAGCATAAAGTCATCACAATGTTGTGGCTAGAAGAGGTAGTGTTTTCCTTGTTTCAGGATACAATCAGGGCTAGCTGTGTAAGGAGGACTAATATAATTTTATTACATCAGCTGACAAAAGCAGTGCACACAGGTTATATTTTCACAATCGTTCTTATTTGAAATACAACAGCAAACAATCCACTAGTTAACATTCAATGATAACTGATCTGCTTTAATTTCATTACGTTTATCACAGTTAAAGGAAAAAGGTTGATGGGAAGAAGAAAGGAATGTCAGCAAGGGGATAGGTGGGCACTGTGAAACAAAGACACATATATATCACACAGGAACACTGAAAGTTCAGATTTAGTGCTCCATAAAATCCACCAGTTTATTTCAATATACATTAGCCTAAGGCAAAACTCTTCCTTCACCTTCTGAGGCAATTGTTTCACATTCATACTAGAGCTGCTCCCTGGAAAACCACCTGAGAAAACAAATTCTCCCTAAACCAGGTGTGAACAAGCATATTTCTACAAAGTCTCTAGACTGTATGACTCAGGGTTTCTGGCAGCTTTCTGTTTTCTGATGGCAGAACACCAACTGCTGGAGGACAGAGACTTCACCTGGCACAGAACTGTAGTGAGGTGGACAGAGAGCAAAAGTTCTTGTGTTAGACCTGCCAGGACAGAACTATCTTCTCAGCTTTTCTTTTAACATGTTTGAGCTTGTGGAGAGAGTTTTTTCAATGGGTGGGGACACGTAACTAGGATTTTTTTTCTGACCTTTGGCATCAAGTATGGAATTTATCACCTAACAAAATCATGTTTCAAGGTTTCTGGATAGAGGTTTAGTGAGACACTTTAGATCAAGGGTCAGAGTCCCCTGCAGCTATAGGGTGTTTAGATAAGGGACTAGGCTCATCTTTTTATTTACTGCTGAGCAAATGCCTTCTTGCTTTATATCTGGTTTTAAAGTTTGACAAATAAGGAGAGTTTTTATTGCAGTTTAATTACAGAAATCAGTCAATTGCTCTTCCTTCTCTTTGCACAGCATCACTGCTACAGCTGCCAGTATTGGGGCTGCAGGCATTCCTCAGGCTGGGCTGGTCACCATGGTCATTGTGCTCACATCAGTAGGTTTGCCTACAGACGATATCACTCTTATCATTGCAGTGGACTGGTTCTTGTAAGTATTTTTATCTTGTAAGTATTTTTATTGTTAAAGGCTTAGACCATATTTAGAAGAGAAATAGCCAGGGACATTGTGGCTATACTACAGTGTTTTGCTCTGGAAGGCAGTTGGAAACAAGGGTTAAAAAGAATCATTATTTCTTGCTAGTAAGGTATTTTCTTAGATCAGATGGTGAGGGGTGTTGCTTAATTAGGGTGTTTTTCATGCAAAAGATTTATACAGAAACCTTCATTGTTAAGATACTATGGAAATTCAGATACACTGTAATTAAATAAGCAAAGAATTGTTTTAGTATTTTTTTTTGTAGGATGACAATGAAAATTTTTCAGTCAATCAGACTCTGAACTGGATCAGATCCAATCAATTCATTGTAGCCTTGCTGACTATCTAATCTAGGAAACGTTCATCTGTCTACCCCATGAACACAGAAATGAAAAATAATTTTGTAATTGCCACCACAGAATATTCCTCCTTATTTTTTCCATTCATGTATCTGTAGAAGATAACAGACACCATATAGATATATATATACACACATGTATGTACATATACATGTATGTATGTATGTGTATAGATATATATAGAGAGATATATAGATATATAGATATATAGATATATAGATATGCACACACATATATATATATGTATATTCCCCTAGGTCCAGGATATAAATGAGAGGAAGATTTTTTCCAACCTCTATTTCACCTAACACCTATTACTTAGCTTTTCTGGGGGCCTTTACTCTTCAATCTTCTCAAGTGATCCCTGAAAGAAGTTGCCTGTGTTGTTATCAGAGCATAACATCTTCAAATGGTTATTTAACCACTTGATGTAGGTGGATGCTTACCTACTGACACTGCCAGTCATTCCTTGTCAAGCTGCCTTCTGCATCTGCAGGGCAAAGCCCTCTGAGAGGGAAGAACTTTCATAGTTTGAGTCATTCCTTCACAATTCTACCCTAAATTACACATTGCCATGAGACAAACAAACCTAGCAAGGTAAATTCTTGCTGTCTTACATATTCAGAGAATATAAACCCAAACTCCTGATACCAAGGAATATCAAAATGCCTCCAAGAAGCCATATACTCCCTTTGCCATCCCCATCACATGACCGTTTCTTGCTGTGAAGTTGCTAAGGGTATTAACACGTTTCGTGACTCCATATCGCACTATATTTGTTAATTTCTGTAGAAGAAATCATGACATTAACAGTTCAGATAATCAAATGTAAATAAAGCAGGTGACTCATCTAGCAGATATTTTAGGGCCATTTTAGTAGCTAGTCTGCTTACTTCCCTGAGCAAGGGATGAAAGTAACTAATTACTTTTCCCCTAGGGATCGTCTCCGTACCACTACCAACGTCTTGGGAGACTCCATTGGAGCAGGAATTGTTGAACATTTATCACGGCACGAGCTGAAGAACAGGGATGCTGAGATGGGTAATTCTGTGATAGAGGAGAATGAAATGAAGAAACCATACCAACTGATCTCACAAGAAAATGAGAATGAGAAACCAATAGATAGTGAAACCAAGATGTAGGCTAGAGAAAGAGTGAGTTCAACACTACAAGTGTGGTAATACACACTTTTTTCCAGTGATTTATATCTTGAATTCACCATCTTCATCTATTCCTTGATTTCTCCCTTTATGCTCGCACTGGAAAGAATTAATGAAAATATATTCCAAACTAGCAGCGATCATGGTATATGTTGGCTTCCCACTTAAAAAAAAAATTAACAGGCAACAACACTGGTCCTGCTAGACATATGCTAACTGGGGATAAAAAGAGATTGTGTATATGTTACTCAGTCCTGTGAATCTTTTTTTTTTTTTATGAACTGGAAAAGTAAAAACAGATAACAGAGCCTGAAAATGGTTTTATTTTTTTAAATACCTGTTGCGAAATTCCTAACATCTATAAGTACACAATCAACACTTCTAACTTGATAGCTGCATCCAGCTAAGTAAATTAACAGGACTTTTGCTATTTTATCTGAATTTTTTTCTCTAGTGTTATATTATTGTTCAAATACTAGCAGGACAATAAAAAGCAGGAGATTAATTGAGGGGATAAAAAGGGGGAAGATATATAAATAAAGAAAAGAATATACCCCCAAATCAGCACTTTTACCAGCTGAGATGAAATATTTCTGAGAAAGTTATTTTATCTAGACAGTTTTTCAAAGTAGATTCAGCTGATCTTTATAAAAATTCATCCTAGTTGGCTCCCACTGACTCACAAACATTTACATATGTATGTATGTATGTATGTATGTATATGTATATGTATTTGCATACATATGTATGTACTTCCAATCTGGATTTGCTCCCTTAATTTCAACATCACAATACAGGTAAACAAACTGTGAATGTGTTTGTAGGAAAAAAGCCCTGGCCTGGGACAGAAAATGTGTCCTCATCTCTGTTTGGTTAAAAAAATTTACACGCTCTGGATGCACTAATGTGCTACTTAATAAGCAATTATAAGATGGCAATGCCAGCCTTCTACAGAAGGTGCAGAGGGTGAGATGTTCAGATCCTAAATGGGTTGCATTCTGAATCTGAATCCCTGCTAGCAGCAGAGGTTTTCTGATTGGAAACCTCCCAAATTCTTGATCCACAAATAAATTATAGAGGCATGAACTGGATTAACAATTTGCTGTCTGGAGAAGGCTCCCTATCTTAATGTGAAATTTTTAATGCTTAGAGTTTACCAGTAGCACCTGAAAAAGAAGATAAAAGCCTTTAGAAAATAAAATTAATGGGTGCATTTGTATTTTTATAGCAAAAGACATGCAAATTGAAAAATAGTAAAACTATAATATATGTTGAAATTTTAATTAGAGAGGATTTTAAAATGAAATATTGTAAGTAATTTTCAGGGAATAGATAAGGAAAGAATGAAAAAAGATAAACAATACACTTGTAATACATTGGCTTTTTTGTTCAAAATTTTTCCCTGAAGAAGCCCTTTTCTAGAAATAGAAATTATTTACTTTTTCCCTTTTTGCCTTGTGTTATTGGAGAGGTTAAACCAGAAAGTTTTGTAATGCAGATGCAGTTGGGAGAAAGAAAAAAATATTAATGGACAGGCACAATAATGTTCAATGTTCTGTTTTATTAAAATATTCAGTTTTCTTCTTTATTCCTCCCCTTGCCAATACAATTCCAATGACAGAAATGAAGGACCCCTTTGCATTGTCCCAGCTGCCATTCAAAAAACATTCAATATGTTGCATTTGTCACTTAAATTCCATAAATAGGGTGTAAAAGTAACTCTTGTGAAAATGTCAGCATGCTGGTCAAAGACAAGCCTTTCCCCAGGCAAGATTGGTTTTTTGGGACTGAAAATTCCTGTTGATCTTCTCCACTTGAGTAATTCAGTAAATATGAACAAGAACTCTCAAGTGAATGAAGTGAGCAGGGTTTAATATAAGTTACTGAGCGTCAAACCAAGAAAGCTCAAAATGAATCTCTAAATGAATGACTGAAAGAAAATATGGGTTGTTTTTTACATTTTTGGGTTTGTTTGTTTGTTTTTGGGGTTTTTTTTGCTAACAGAATGCAAATTTAGGATGCAGACAGGCATTTTCTGATATATAGAGATATTTTTATATAGATAATGCATTCAGAATGTGTGTATAAACATTAACTGTAGAATTTATGGCATAACATTTTAAATTTTTGTTAAGATTTTGTTTGGAAATACATTTCAAAGACAATGTAAAAGGCTGTCTTTCTATGACATCAGCTGAGAAAAATTCATTGTGTCGCAAAGAATGTGATTTTTTTTATACTAACTTTGTTTCTTATGGAAATTGGGTATTATAGAAAGATTCCTTTCCCCATCCCTCACTGGTTCTGCATTGGTATGCACCCAGGGTGGATTGAGAAACATTACTTTGTAGATGTATTTTCAATAAAAATAGTTTTACATTACTGCTCTTATTGTGATAAAGATTTCTTTCAAAGGTTCTGTAATACAGGCTTTGCACAAATTCAGAGATGAGGAGCTCATGGTGTGGGACTTCAGGAATTATGGGCCATTTTGCACAATAGGGCTTTGAATAGGGCTTCCTCACTACAAATACTTGTTTAGCTTCATGATCAAAAATAAAGGGTGGGAGGCAGGAACATGAATTAAATGAATCAATGTTAATTCCACCAAAGTTCATTCAAATTCAAGTATATAAATACATATTAATATCTGCAAAATCTGAAGGGTTCAGTGGTTCAGCTACTGCAAAATTGCCAGTTCATTTTGGATGCGTAATTAGATGATTCAAACCCCAAATTTAGTTTTGCAACTTAACAATCTTCCTAGACAATCCACTGTTATGCCCATGAAAGCAGTTTATGGTGCTGGGTTCATTTGACAAAAACTTCAGCTAGCAGTTATTATCTAATGGAAGTGAATATCTCATCGAAGGTACTGGAAAGGTAAAAAAGATACAGGCTGAATCACTTGCGTCTTGGAAGTTGTGTTGTTTGGAGCAAATGGAGACAGCAGGGAGAAGCCTTCCTGAACATACATCATCAAAACACCAAACAATAACCTCTATGAATATGTCTGTGGTGTTTTAAGTGTAATCAAATATTTTGAAAAAAATCGGAGTAGAAAAAAGTTCAGAGAAGGCATGGTTTTATAGAGCACATGAGAATAACTTTTCACAATTGTATTTCTAGTTATCTTCATGCTCATTCACCCAATCTGAGTAAGTACCTTTGTGTCTTTGGAGTTATTATCATGATGGGAAGCGCGTAGGGAAAGTGGACTAGTGTATCACAGAATCATTTAGGTTGGAAAATATCTCTAAGATCATTGAGACCAGCCTTTGATTGGTGAACATTTTGTCAACTAGACCATGGCACTCAGTACCATGTCCATTCTTTTCCTGAATACCTCCAGGGATGATGACTCCAGCATCGCCTGGGACAGCCTATTTCAATACCTGACAATCCTTTCTGTGAAGAAATTCTTCCTGATGACCTGAACCTCCCCTGGCTCAACTTGAGGCCATTTCCTCTCATCCTGTCACTTACTACTTGGTAGGAGAGATGAAACCCTGTCTGGCTACACCCACCTTTCAGGGTGTTGTAAAGAGTGATAAGATTCTCCCTGATCCTCCTCTTCTCTGAATAAACACCTCAGGTCCCTCAGACATTTTTACATGACTTGCACTCTAGACCCCTCCCCAGTTCCACTGCCCTTCCCTGGACATGCTACAGCATCTCACATGGAGATATTACTGGCACAGTGGCCTGGTTAACTTACTGTGCCCTCATACAGAAGTGAGATCTCTGGTATTCCATAATTTTTCAGAAGTATTTTCATTTAGAAATTGCAGAAAAAACAGCATTGCCATTCTTAGGCAAGAATTTCTGTCCCTGCAACAGTGTGTGGCCAGTAAAAAGCAAAGTGATTATTCATGTGGAAAATCAACTACTGGCAAAGGAGAGTATTTCTTCTGAAGGACTGAATTCGCACAAATGACATTTGTGTTCCAATGCAGGCACAATTGACAAGAAATTTAAGGCATTTTTTTTCAACTAACTCTTGCTTGTTTTAATGGAGTTACTACAGAAATGGTACAGAAGAGCGTGTCTTGTTTCTCATGTGATCAACAGTGTCGTAGCTTTAATAATAGTGTGTGATCAACTTGGTTCTGGTGTGATCAACTTGGTTCTGGTGTGATCAGCCATTTCCCAGAACAAGAACAAAATTCTGAGATTAGCTGAGAGATCACTACCTGTCTGGATTTCCCTCTTTCTAAAGGGATCATCTTATGCATGGATAACAAAGAAGAAGATTTTTACACCTCCTTGCAGAACTGAAAACTGAGACTTGCAGCATCAGTGAAGCAACAAGACTTCTACAGATAACAGAAAGCAGTAGTGAGGTGGTACAGTCCTTCCTGATGGGCCCTTTCCTTTGCCCCTTCCCACACTCAGCTCCTCAGATGTCTCTGAGATACACAGATGTTATCTAAAATTCCAAGATTTTAAGACAACAGTACCCACATCTCTAACCAAAGTTTCTCTTGAACATGCCTCATTGCACAGCTAGGGCTGCACAAATAATTGATTTTTCACTTCAGTGATAGAACTGAAAAAACTGGGGAGAATAATTCTTCCAGGGCATCATTGAAACAATTTTTTGTTGCTTAAAAAAAAAAATCGTATCTCACTTTAAATTGTTTTTACTCTATTATAAAATAAAACAAACTCAGCTGTAAAATTAACTGATATTGGAAATAAAACTTTCAATCATTTTGCTAGGAAAATATCAAAATTAAATATGTCAACTTTTCTATAATATCTCCTTGCTTTAAAGCCAACTGTATTTATAGAAGTTGGCACAGCTTCACAAGTACTTGCCTCAAAAACTGCATTTTCCAGCAATATATTTTATATTCATGCTTTTTCTTTGTTCTTTACAACTTCCTTTCTCCAGACATTGCACATTTTTCTGGTTTTTCTGATTACTCAGGGTTTACTTTTCATTGTACTTTTAGGTTTTTTTAGAGTTTTGGTACTTGATAAAAATAATAAAAAAATAAACTTCTGATATTTGTCCACTATTGTTACTATTAGTCTGGCTCCTAAACTTGTGTTCATTTTCTGCATAATTTATTTTTCAAAACCTGAATCAGTTTCCTATTTTCTGCAGTAACATTCCTTTCTCCATCTGTCCCACTTGCTCTCATGGCTTTACTCCTCATTTTTACAGCTTCTCTGGCAAGAGATCCCCTACAGCAGGTCTTGATACACTCAGATTCAAGCCTCAGGACTAGAGACCCAACCTTTCCGAGTTTTGGTTCCTGACCAATAAAATATGGACAACAGCACTGCCCTGGCACCAGAGTTTCCAGAGAAATTAAGATTGTGGAGAGCCTGTACAACGGGGCTGACACAGACACCTTGGCCATGTCTTGGGACCATCCAGACAACGAAGATTTGTGCTTGTACACCCTTATACTTTTTTCTCCCATGCTCTAGGTACTTGGGTAAATTTAAGAATTTACTCAACCCTCACTTCAGAAAAGAAATTAGATTAATTTGTTCTTCATAATTATACCTAAAAACAGACCAAATCATGTCAGGCTCCCTGGCTCCTTCTACTGGCAAAACCACTTGTGTGTATCAAGAAGAGAAGGATTAAATAATGATCTGAGTTGGATTTCAAGCCCTACTTTGCAAATATATTCAGAATAACATTAGCACTGATGGCAGATGGTGACTGTCACTCTTTCTGAGCAGGTGCCACACGAATGTCCCTTCACGGGTCTCCCAGTTCACCTTGATCATGACCCGCAGTCCCTCTCCTATTCCAATCCTGCTCCTCTCCCAGGCAGCACCTCCTGGCCATGCCAAATTGCTCGGTGGTTTTGTGATAGGCGCAAATGGGGACTGGGATGAGACCACCCAACTTGCTTTCATTTACAGTCTCAGCCAGGATGTAAGCCTGAGTCTCCAGAAGAAAAAGCCGACAGTACTAACCCACTGTGCCACTTAGCCTGCACACTGCAAAAGAGCTATTCAGCGGCTGCCAGCTCTTCATTTTCAGATCTACTGCGGCTCTTTAACAACCAGCAGCCGAAAAACTGCAGTTTCCCAGCAATGACAGCCAATTTTTTTGTCTCGCTGAGTTATGCTGCCATCGTGTGGCAAATGTTTTTGTTTTTTTTACAAGGTACATTGTGCATCCAATTAAAAAAAAATTAAGATAAATGCTCTGATGAACAGCTGAACGCAGGACTTAATGTATTAAGCACAGCATTTAGCATTTGTTCAGCTGCAGAATGTTGTTGTTGCTGTTATTGTTGTTATTATTATTATTATTATTATTATTATTATTATTATTATTATGATGCTTACTCACATAAAAGATATAATCTTTCATCTTGTCCTCTGTTTGACACAGCCTTGAAGAGGTTTAGTGTAAAGCTGTCATTTTTATATTGATCCTTTGGTGTTTGTGTTCATTGTCTCTGCTTTCTCTAAACATCTCTCAGACAAGATGAAGGTGTCTTGGGGAAAATGTGTGCCAAATTTCCCAAAACATTCCCTTATGTGTGTGGACTATTCTGCTCACACTAACTGTTAACATAGCAGAGATCCACACAGTACCAATCTGCCTCCCAGTCTCAGTTGTTTCACTTTGAAGGGCTCTCTTTTGGTAATCTGATGTGGCCCAAGGTCTTATGAAAATAGTAGATTTACACACTGGCAATCTGCCAAACCGTGTCCCTGTTGAAGTATGTAGAGTGTACCTAGATACAATTCATGCCAAATGATGAGGAACAGCTGAGGATGTTCAGCCTGGAGAAAAGGAGGCTCAGGACAGGCCTTATCATTGTCCACAACTGAAAGGAGCTTGTGAAAGTGGAGGATTGTTGTCTTCTCCCATCTAACAAGGGACAGTGAAATTAAGTGACCTCAAGTTGCACTAGTGGAGGATTAGATCAGGTATTGGGGAAAATTTATTCATGGAAATGGTTGTCAAGCATTAGAGTAGGCTGCCAGGGTAGTGGTGAAGTCACCACTGAATGGCTGAATTTTTTTAGAGCTGTGTAGATGTGGCACTTGGGGACAAGGTTTAGTGATGGACTTGCCAGTGCTGGCTTAAGGGTTAGACTTGATGGCCTTAGAGGTCTTTTCCAATCTAAACATTTCTGTGATTCTTTGAACCAAGTGCTGTGTGGCATCTGGCTGGGGCCTAATCTGTTCCTTTACAAACTAGAAGCACTGCCAATACATACTGTATATACTTATATACTACTTACATAATACTGTATTGCAAACTCCTAGAGATAGAATTGGGAGAATTTTGCTTACACTGTCTTCAAATTAATTTCCAGCACTTGACATTATGTAAAAACATCACATGACAGGCACAAAGGACTAGAAAACAAAGAAAAATAAAGAGTCCAAAACTACCATTTTTAAGTCAGATTCAAAAGGACTTGAATCATGATTTTGAAAATTAGATATCTATAATACTGAATCCTACTAAAATTATATCCCTCAAAAGTTAGTCCAGAAAATATTGATCTTCCTTGCAATTACTGTCTTTATCAAACTGCAGCAGGTTATTCACAGTTCAGCAGTAATCAAATCACCATGAAACTCCACCACTATCAAAAGGTTCACTGTCTGCTAAAAATACAAAGAAGTGTTTTAAAGTTGTAAATATAATTCCTTGAGCACGGGCTGGACTTTATTTACTGCCAGCACAAAGCAGCTCTTCTGTTTCAGAACCATCACCAATAAACCGCAGCCAAGCTTTGCCTGCTCCCTCTTCCTTCTCAATTCATTACTTTTCACAGTATGCTTTAGTCTGGTGGGTAAAGCAGTCTCCAAATATAAGCTCAGCTGTGAACACAAGAGAGAGAATTGAAAGGGTAAAAGGGTGCAAGGGAGATATTGGGAACAGAGCAGCAACTCTGACTTCCTGCCATGGTAAGATAATTACACAAACCCACTCAGCACATGAGCAAACATAAGAGGATGTAGCTAAGAAGCTGATAGGATTCCAGAAAAGAGAAAATCTGTCTCAAGGAAATCTGTCTCATGGACCTCCTGGACTTCTTCAGGTGCATTAGGAAAGAAACTAGTAGCACTAGTGGATGCAAGTATCTGAATTTTCAGAAAGCCATAGATAATGTACTACACTAAAGGGTAATAGAAAAAATAAGTTGCCATGGACTAAAAGATAGGTCCTTTATGAATTTAAAACTTGTTGTAAGATGAGAAACAAGTGGTAGCATTTAACTGACACTTCTCAGTAGGAAGTGTTTAAAGCGAGTCCATACACAAAATGCTTTGGGGACTATTTTATTGAACAGCTTTATCAATTCATTGGACAAGAAATCTTGCAGTGCAATCTCTGTAAATTATAAAATAACATCTTGTTCTCTAAAGTAGTTGTGTTCCTTGACAATGCCATCAAAATTCCAGAAGGGGCCCACAAATCTGAATGGGTGAAAGTTTTCCAGGTCATCTTCCCTTAAGAAAAATACAAAGCAGTACACCTACAGGGAAAATTTCCAAATGGCAGCTACACAGCTGAGCTCAAAACTAGGGGTTATAAACCAAAGAAAGGATCTTAGAGTTGCTGCTGTTTCCTGGAATCACTGGATCAATGCACTGGCCAAAAATAAAAGACAGCAAGATGCTGGGAGCCACCAGCCATGGTACTCAGAACAAAAGGAAAAGAAGGACATAATTTTGCTATTATGCAAGGTCCTTCTTAGGATGTTTCAAGGACTTAGAGGAATTAAGAGCTGCGCACACACATGAATACAAAGTAAAACTTCCACAAGATGTGATACAAAAATCTGGGAGATACAAAGAAGTCCTTAACTGGAGAAGCTACATGATGAAATTTAAAAAAAAAAAAAAAAAATATATAAAGTAAATGTCAAGCTGCTAATCACCATAGTAGAACAGGGCAACTGTCTTAAAACAGAGTTTAAACTGGTTAAGGAGTACAGCTTTATGAAGTGGGTGGTGAACTCTGAAACTATACTGTCACAGGGTGCTAAGAGAGACTTAATCACGGTGAGGTAACAGTATCAATAGGTTCAAAAAGAGATATATTTTCAGAAACTGACATAAAAGCAGGTACCAACGCAATAGGGAAGGGCACAAGACCCCGCACCCTTAACACAACACCTTTGAAAGTTATGGTAGACACCCAGGGAAGTGGCAGCTCACACACTTTCAGGAAACAGTGCCTACACTGCTAGGCAGTGAGAAAATACTGGTTTTAACAGAACAGGGGGCTGATCTTGCAGAAGATTTCTAATGTGTTTATTTTTTATCTGTCCAACAACAGCAAGAATTTAGGCAGTGTACCATGGCTCATTCTGTTATCTGCTAATAAGTATTTAACGGCAGAGTAATTCCTTCCATGACTTTCTACTTCACCAACACATGCCTTCAAGTTATGCACCTTGCAGAAAGTAGTCACTCTGGAGCTCCAAACTGATGACTCATCGGTTTCAGGAAAACTACTTTTTGCCTTCCCACTTGTGATGGTGCGTGTGCTCATGTGTAAAATCTGCTATCTTCCTCCTTTGCAGCATGTTTCAAAATTCCTCTGTTAAACCTTTTACAAACCTGACATGACTTCCTCAGGCACAGACCTCTCCTCTAGGCTTGGAGCAGCAAGACCCATTCCCAACAGCTCCCAGTAAGCACCACTATGCAGTTCAGGCAATGCAAAAAACACCAGGTGAGATGTTGAATAAAATGTCACATCTTCTCTTCTCTTGCTTTTCAATTCCTTAATCAATTTCAGAAAATCCAGTGGATAGCCTGGTAAGTGCCAATACACAGCTGTGAATTTATGCTCTGCTGTTTCCCAGGTGGTCCATTTATGCAGACAAGGCTAAAAGTCTGGAACAGAGGGACTTCAGCTCATTTATGTGCAGTTTCCCAAAGCACTGCTCTTGTTATTCATTTGCTTCCTCCACTGTATGCAATATTCTCTTAAAGAACCCCTGAAATCATTTGGACTGTGGGAAAAAAACCCTTTCCAGAAGCCAGATTTTTTTCAGATTCATTCCACTCCTTTGACTGGAGAAAACAAATAAAAAAAGAAAGACAGCAACCTGGTAAAGTAATTAATAAAATCTCTTAATGAAAGTACTGTTAGAATCAATTGCTGAAAAGCTCAATTTAGAATGTCATTACTACAAATTATTTTTAATAAACTAAATTATTATTATTTTCCAACACAAATTATCATTTAAATGCTCTTATTCAAATGTTTTATGGATTTTCAGCTTTGGTTAGCAAATCTTTGAAAGCATTAAAAGTAGGTTACTTAGAGATATGTAGAAATGGTGTACATAGTGTGATGTTCCTATTCTGACCAGTGTGCCAAGTGTATGGGAATGTGAGACTTGTGATTTCCTCCCCTGAGCAGGAATAGTTAAATAGTGAATAGCTATATAATAGTTAAATGTCAATAGTTATAACCCATTGTTAGATCATTCATTGGCCTGATAAACCAATATTAACCATACCTTCAGCTGACATCACAGAATGAAGCACTAATTTATAGTATAGTACAAAGCATAGCAGCTCTGTTCTGTTGATTTTTATCGCCTTTTGTCTCTCCCCTCTTTTACTCAGTTTTCTCTCCTGACTTATTTCTAGAGACCAGATTGGTGGGTTTTGAACATTCAAGTACACTCCCTGTTAAGCAAGAGAACTCCTGGAAATCCCTCTCAGAGACTGGGCAGTGGATATCTCTCCTTGTGTCATGAAATTGGCTGAGGTAAGAAACAGCTAGAACACGAACTTGTTAGCTCCCACATGCTAGAGATTTTGTGGTTTTAAGCTGCACTAAACCAGTGAGGTTCTGACTTCAGCAGAGTTCTTTTATCCGGAAGCTGCACCACACAGCGAAGTGCAAAAGAAGTTTGAGCAATAAGTGTGACACACAGCCCTGCAGATAAATGAAGTCCAGAGGCTGGGAGCTTGTTTCCACAGCCCTTCCTCAGGTGGATTCATAGTCTTTGCAGTACCCCTTACCAGGATGAAATTCACCCTAGTTCAGGCAGGGTGAATTCTTCTCTCTGCCTGACACCTAGTGGTCCTAAACAGAAACATTTTCACCAATTCTGGACAGCTTTTCTTCTAGTTTCCTGTTTAGATAGCACATGCTCAGCCTGCATGTCATGAGAAAAATTTACTGGCTTATGACCTTTTCTAGCATTTTCCTCTGAAGATTATTTAAATCAGTCTTTTGATCTGAATTCTACTTACTTTTCAAGTGAAGCAAAAAACTTAAATTAAGTATAGAGATGTCAATTGATTTTCAAAACAATTATTTGCCACTGTGTCTTCCTCATGTATACAAGAATCTTGTGAAAGAACAGCTCTGATATATGACCAACAAAATAATGGTAGTATGCTACACAGTTGTCTTGCTTTTAAAAGTAGTAAAAGTACAGATTTTCCTGACTGACTGACCGTATTACCTTTGCACATGGTGCTCAATACAAGAGAAATGTGAAAATTAATCTTTGAATTTATGAACTCTGATTCTTACTTTTCATTATTCATATTTAAGGAATAAATATCTTTTTCAATTATCATTTTCTAAAACAAACATAAGAACTACAAGTATGAAATGCAGTATCAAAAAAGTCCAAACCCTGAAAGGATGAATGAAAGTTGAAAAATAGTTGTGGAGTTTTATTCCAGTGGGTTAAATAAAAACTCCTCCCTGTTCCTCTTTGGCTACATCAGCTCAAAAACTATGCAACAGGAAAAAAGCCTTTCAAGAAAAAAATCCCTTGAGGGCAGAGGGGCCCTGCAGAGAAATCTGGTAAATTAGAGAGATGGGCAATCACAAACCATATGCATTTTAACAAGGGAGGTTCTGGATTCTACGCTTGAGGCAGGGCAGTGCTGGATGTACAGACAGACTGGAAGGAGAAATTTGAAAGCAGCAGTGTCATGGAAAGAGACCTGAGACTCTGGGTCAATGGCAAGTTGAACACAAGCCAGCAGTGCCCTGGCAGCCAGGAGGGCCAGCCCTGTGCTGGGGACATCAGGGACAGCATCACCAGCCGGGCAAGGGAGGGGATTGTCCTGCTCTGCTCTGCACTGGGGCAGCCTCACCTCCAGTGCTGGGGGCAGATCTGGGTGCCAGAGTGTAAGAAAGGCATGAAACCATCAGAGAGTGTCCAAAGGGGGGCAATGAGGATGGTGAAGGGTCAGGAGGAGAAGCCGTGTGAGGAGAGGCTGAGGTCACTTGGTCTGTTCTACCTGGAGGAGACTGAAGGGAGACCTCACTGCAGTTACAACTCCCTCATGAGGGGAAGAGGAGGGACAGGCACTGATCTCTGCTCTGTGGTGACAGTGACAGGATCTGAGGGAATGGCCTGAAGTTGTGACAGGGGAGGTTTAGGTTGGATATCAGGAGAAGGTTCTTCCCCAGAGGGTTGTTGGGCACTGAACAGGCTCCCTGGGGCAGTGGTCACAGCACCAGCCTGACAGAGTTCTAGAACACCCTCAGGCCAATGGTGTGAACTCTTGGGGTGTCCTGTAAAGGGCCAGGAGATGGACTTGATGACCCTGATGGATAATCTGTGATACTGTGATTCTATGAAAAGAAATTACACTGGAGGAATGGAAAGCCTCCCACTTGAAAGGAATGAGTAGACCCAGTTGGAGTGCTATTAAAGATGTTAAGAGGCCAACAACTCCATGTTCTTAGAACTAAGTGTAAAGAAGATATGTAATTTATATCCTCCTCTAAGGAAGAAGCAAAGTGGCAGTCCATGAAATGAAAGTCTGAACATTCACACATTACAGTTAGTTACTTCAGTTACATTGAGGCAAAGATTTCAGCTGAATCCAGGAGTTTCCAAGTTTATAAAGAAAATAAGAACTTTCTTACTCACAACAGAATCATATGTAAACTTTTGTAAGAGGTAGAAATTCTCTTCCCTCAGGACATCAACTATTCTTTTATGCTGAGTAGGAGGGAAATCCCCCAGGAGCACATTAGATTACATGTTGTGTTTAGAAGTTCTGTGCTTTCTCTGAAGCTTTAGCTTGCAGATGTTGCCAAAATCAAATTCTCAAATCACATGAATTCTGGAGGTCTGACCTAGGATGGCAGCCCTCATCCCCAGTTACCACAGCAGCATGGGAAAGCAAAAGACTTTATTAGTGCTTATTAATGAGGGATAGGAAGTCAAGAAAGCAGGAACCCTCCTACACCTCTGATAGCAAACCATACATCTCCCGTCATGAAATTACCAAGCTCCATTTTAACAGCAATTAAGATTTGGCTTTTTACTTCCACCTATATAATTGTGAAGCTATTTATTAAAATATCCAATGGCTAGGAATTTCCTTTTGTTATCCTATTTTATATAATTATTTGGTTTTGTTCTGTATGCTTTCTAGCATGTAAATATCTCTTCTCACTCCCCTTGTTGATTTACAGCCTTTCAGCCTGTCTTTTTCTGGACTAAGTACATTTTTTCAGATTATTCCCATGTATCTCTGCTCCCCTGGTTGTGCTTTTGAGCCTTTACCCTTCTTGCGTATAGCTGACCAAAACTGCAAATGACACTTAGACAAAGTTTGGGATGCACAAAAAGTATATATTATTCCTAATAGCTACCAAATACTTCACAGACACACCCCAAAATCACATTTACTACTTTACTAGCATCTCATTCTCACTACATGCAGCATCCTTTAACCATTTTCAACTATCTCCAAGTTTATACCAGAAATCCTGATTATTTCTCCCTAAGAACAATGACTTCGCAGTTTGCTCAAATAAATTTCACTTCAGTACTTGAATTCTCTTTATATCAAAGTCTGTAACAGAATTATAAAGACTGGTCTCAAATGGGATATTTACTAGTACCTCCCTGCCCTTCAATGTCACTCTTCATTTTTCCTCTTTGAAACTGTCTCAAACTCCTGCGCAATTCAAACAATGCAGTTAATAGTTTTCTTCAAGACCAGACATTATGTTTAATACCAAAAAAAAGAGAGACCTAGTAAATTTATCTCACCAATAAAATTACTTGTATTTAGAAAGAAAATTATGCATCAAGATTGGATTGATCACTACCTCATGAGTTTACACTGTATCCTGTTTCATTTAGCCCCTACACCTCATCTCGTATAATCTCATCTCACTTCCTTCTGAAGTTTGCCAAGTCTTACATTCTCCTAAGCACAGTGTAGTCTTGGTGTCACAGCCATGGGGCTTCAGAGAGGTCTGCACAGTCTAAATGCCTGTGCAGAGACAAGATCAGGCACAACCAACATTATCATTGACAGATTAACCTGCTTCCAAAAACTATCATGGTTGCAAAAACTTCAATTAACCCAGTGTTGCACTCCAGTAAGAAGTATCTCCTGCTGTTCATTCCAAGCCCTCTGCAGCAAAAAGTGCTAGTTTAACTTGTTCTTTTCCCACACAAAAGAAAAAAATATTGATCAATATTTTATAATAGTCTTGCTACATGGACAGACTGTGGCTGTTTCACTGTCTTCTTCCTTCACATTTTAGCAAACCCCATTCTCTTAGCTGCTCTTAATAGCATGTTTTACAAATGTGCATTTTATTTCATACCTTTCTGGCATTTTTCTAGTTCATTCAGTAAAATTATTTTAAATTATACTCTATTTAATGTTTTACAATACCAAAAAAATCAGGTAATTCCTGTTTCAAACATGAATTAAATATGATAACTAGTACAGTGAATATTTGTTGTACAACAAGTACACAGGGGCATATGCATTCATACAAACAAATATGCACAAAATGAGCCTTAGTATGAAGCAAATATTTCAATGGATATGGTCAAATAGATGCAACTGCTGTCCATTCGAATTTTTTTTCCTCTCCTCTGTGTATCTGAAGCCCTGATGCCACAGACTTGAAACCTTAAGTCTATTCAATCACTCTACAGAGTCCATTTGTACTGTTTTTTGATTACTACTTTAAAAGAATTATTATTATTATTAATGCACACAAATTTATAATTTTTAATAGTGCCTAAGGCAACTAATACACTTGTAACATTTACAAACATCACAAATTATCTAACAGTTTCTACAGTAGTCAAAACTCTTCAAAGAATATTCGGATATAATTTTAGTTGATACACAACTTTACACTTGTAGCCTTCCTTCAAGAACTAATCACAGGGTAAACCAGCCATGACTGCCTGCTTGGTCACAAAGTACCGAGAAGTACTTTTTTTTTCTGGAAGAGAGAGATCCCTATAAATTGCTGCTGAGCAGCCATGTAACATTGTCTGCCCACAAATTTGCCATAATTCCATGCAAAATAAGATTGATGCTTCAATCCCATGGTTCCATATGCGATAATCAAAAGACATGTTCAGGAGATAGAGCATAAAGAAAGCTGACATAAAAAGCCCATTAGAATACAAATTCCTAGAGGCTTGTCTTGGGAAACCTGACCCTTGCATGCTCCAAGAACTCCCACCCTGTGCTGAAGGGATTCCTAATGTTTTTCCCATGTAGCCTTTTCTCAAGTAGAAGCCTTTGTAAAATATTTTCTATCTCACACATTTTCTGCAGTGCTGACTTACTCTTGAGGTCCTCATTGTATTCTAATTCAGATGCTAAACTATATGTTCTGGAGTTTTTCTTTCACTCCCTTCCATCAGCGAGGTAACTAATCCCTTGCTGTCAGCTCCAGAAGCATTGCAGTATCAGTTTACAGGCTTGAATTCCAGTCTTGTCTGAAGAGCCTCGATGAAAGTGTCCGAGTATCTGATGCAAGAGACATGCCCCAGGTGGCAGCTGTACCTTATTAACCACTTGTTAACACTAACCCCTCTGCTTATCTGTCTCAGAAAATGTTGCAATCCCCACCCTTAGTCTCTGCCGCTCCATGACAGGAGGACTTCCAGTGACTTGCTCTCATCTCACCTTCCGCTACCCTGTGTTTAGAAGAAACAAGCTGGAAAGGATGTTGTCCTGCAACAATCACAGGTTTTTGAATGAGGGTGTGTTCCAGTCCCAGATAGCTTTTCAAACTTCCCACTTTCTGATGCTGCATGCTAAATAGTGACAGGATATCTCAAGGGGTTTTAGGAACCTGGACTTACTTGGCAACAAAGAAGGAAAAACCTCTGTTTTCTGCAGCTCAAAAAGCTACAGAAACTCTCTTTGTAATTTGAGAATTCAGAATTTGTCCTATTTGAAAGCATCTTCTTACAAAAAGCCAAGAGACCTTTCAGTTGTTTTTCTTCCACTCATTTTCTAAGTACAATTGCTGAGTTTGAGTTCACTGTGGGTCATACTCTAAGCTTACCTGCTTACAGAAGTATTCATTTCAGGTGTAATGAAAAGCTCAGGGTGGAATTCAATCATATTTTCTTCCTCTTCCCCTTCCCTTTTTCCTCCCATCCCGTGCCCCACAGTCATACTATAGGAGCCAGGTCTAATCTGTCCCTTACAGCACTGACCATAGGGACTGCAGTATATCTTACTCCTGAAGACTTGTGCTCCGATTTCCCAGTGATAGTGCTATAAACACCTCTCTTTGGAAAGGGAAGTAAGAAATTTGACCTGAAAAGTCCTTTGAGTATACATCCTCAGAGAAGGAGATTGCCCTGTGCCAGATAAAAATATGAAATTTAATTTTTTGTTACTTAAACATAAGGGCCATCAAACCTAGCATTAACACTTTACTGCCTGCCTTCCCTGTGAGCCCTCTGCCTAGTATTCCATATTTATTCTTGTTTATGTTTCGGTCAGACAGGAGCCTGATATATTCCCTTCTAGAAAGCAAGTAGTTAAAATTCGATCTGAAATAACAGTTCCCAGAAGTTTCACTTACCTCAGTAATTACTGCTCAGGGGAAAAAAAAAAAAAGCAAACCAAGTCTCAAATCCCAGTACTTTGCTGATAGTTCCTCTTTGCAGCTGACATTGTATTTACTGATATATTTTAATCCAAGCATGAAAAATTAGTAAAATACCAACTTTGTTATCCAGAGGCTGACAAAGAAAATAATAGAGCAATTAAATGACACATTGGAACAAGGTCATGAAACAAATATATCTACCATATTACTGGTAGCAATATCTTCATTAAAACTGGTTTTAGTGTCAGGCAGAGGGAGAGGAAAAATAGGGAAGGGAGATGGGAAAATGAGAAAGAGAACATAGTAGTGTTTTGCAGGACATGTTCAAGCACAGGAAAGAATATGAGATGTAATTATGTTTATTTTCTGTCCAAGTCAGTGACAGAAGTGGACTATGTTGAATTCCCCTCACATGATCAGTGACCTTTTCAGCTTAGACCTGAGTGATTTTGTAAGGAAAATAAATCATCTTGGTTCAGCAACTGAGTAACTCATACAAAGTGCTGAGGAGACAATAATATATTGTGCTCTGACCTGCACAGGATTAAAGGTGTTCCTGCAGGATCTACCTGTGATTTTCCAAAGGCCACTGCAACCAGTCAACTGCTCACCACAAGGCACTTAGCTAAAGACATCAGTAAACTCAGAAGAAAATTGGCCAGGTACAGCCCTAATGCCAGATGTGCCAGCACCCATTTTTAATCCACCAGAGTGAGCTTGGTGTTCTGCATGGATCCTGACATTTTCCATTAAACTTTTATTGTCCCCTTGAGCACTAAGTAAATACCTATTTCAAGAGGTTGTTTGTACACTTCACAGTTCTTCCGTTTTCCTGATTGAAGTAAGTGGCATTTATAACAGGAGAGATCAGGTGGGGAAGCCTTCTCTAGGCTAAAGATATGCCCTCTCTAAATCTACAAGCAGATGTCTTGAAATTACTGCATTCACTTGGGGAAATCTATTCTCTGCCAGAAACAACAATTCTGCCTCAGTCTGAGCCTTTCAAGCTCACTCAAGGAAATACCTCACTGTCTTCATAATTGCTGTGTCCAAGTCATGTTTACAGCCATATTTCCCCCTCAGAGAAGTTCTTCCATGGCCCCTTTGGCTGTTCTGCAAAATTCCAGCTTCTGGCACCCACTCCTTTATTAGTTTTGCATCACCTGAGGTGGAAACCAAATGCCACAAAGCTGCCCCACCCTTCTCTTTCCAGTCTATAAAGGATTCATGCTTCCAACATTTAATATTAACCTGGAGTAAGAAATCTGTGCCATGCATAGTTTGGAATCTTTTATTCTCAAAGAGTAATTTTTCAGCCAGCATAAAAATGCATGAGTCAGATGTAGAATGGGGTGGCTGAGTGAGCAGGCCCAGCAGCTCTCTGCTCTACCACCTGGGAGAGGCCAGGACTGGTGGGAGTGCCTTTGGAATGGGTATGTGCTCATTATGCCTTGCTTGACATAGATGGAAAATGCATTTTTACAATAGCAACACCAATTATGTGCCGGCATCTCTGAAATGCTTTCTGAACATTAGAGATTAATTTGAGCCCTTCTGTTCCAGAAAAAGTGTGAAGCAAAATACAAACAGGGTGAGGAAACCAAAACATACAGCAGAGACAAGGAGTTGCTGCAGTGCAACACTCCTCATCACCACAAAAATTGCCTCTGGCATAACCTTGATACATTCCTGGTGGCAGGATATATAGAGGTCTCATAGCCAAGGGAGCAGATATATAAATTTGTACTTCCCTAAAGACCTCAACAGGTCTATTTTTCCAGTAGCATTTCCTCTCACCCTAGGGGACGTAAAAAACCCTATCAGTGACTTCAGTATTAAATGTTAAGAGACTACAGATGTGTGGAGGCCCATGGGCCTGCTGGGGATCCACCCACGGCCTTGCCCTGGAGGGATGTCCCTTGAGCGGGATGTCCCTGGAGTGGGCTGTGATTAGCTTACCTCAACCCTCCGGGAAGGATGCTCCTTAGGTTGGCCTGCCTTTTGTTATCATGGTGAGCTATCCCACCATGCCATAGTACCCATGTTAATCCTTTGTAACCCACTGGTCTTTCACCCTTGGTACCACCCTTCCTCTCCCCCATAAAACCCCCAGTATTTCCCCAGCTCAGGAGGGAGCAGTCGTTCCTGGCTCCCTTCATAGAGCTGCTGGATAATAAAGGAATATCTGTGGAATTTGCCACGCGGCGGTTCCCGTCTCGCTGTCCCTGAGTCGGCCTGGGATAGCCTGGCAAGCGGAGCTGGAATCGCTGAGATGAAATCACTGATCAGAGCTGATCACTTGTGACCATGGCCACTTATCCAGTGGCTGGGAGACCAGCCAGAAGACCCCCTGGAAGGCAGTTCCTTGTGGGACTCTCTCTCTGGCAAGGTTGGGTGGCTTCCTGGGTCTGGAGCACTGGATCTCCACGGACACCTAGCAGCCTATGCAGATGTTGTGTTCATGGGAATCAGCCTCACCCCAAGCATTCAACAATTTTGCATCCCACATATGTCCAGTTGGGAGATGCCATTAATGTCCTATAATCTAAATTATGCACAACACCTGATAAAACTTTATTGTGCCTTTAAAATTATCTAAAGTGCAGAGCAAAAGAAGGTGTTTAAGGCAAATGGAAATTCAAAATAACAGTTGGCTGAGGGATTTGTAGCCAAAGGAGTGGCTGGTGTGGTAGGGATGGTCGAAGACCAGAGGACATTGATATTCAAATTCTGAGGATTGTTATCCGCTGGGTGGAACATCCTGTGTTCAGAACCAGAAACAAGAAGTCCTGAAAGCAAAGTAAAAAGAGCCCCTATCTATGTGGGCCAGTGAAAAGTTAAGTAGTAGTGAGGTGGTAGGTGATGTTAATGCCTGGAAAAGTGCAGCAATGTTTTTGCAACAAAGATCAAGAGGTCTGGGTGAGAGTACGTGATTAATTAATTTCATAACAGAGCAAGGGGAGAAATGAGTGTATGCAAGAAGGGTGGATCAGGAGGACTCAGGTTGATTTGTGATCTATCAGTATAAAAACAGGACCTGGAGGCACACACATCACCAAAAGGTGCCATGATGGAGCTAAAACCATCTTTTGTAATTAAGAAATTAGAATGCTCCAAACATGAAACATCAAGTTCACCTAGAGCCTAGCTCAGTTTCAGTTTCTGTTGATTTTCTTGGGATTACAGTGTATGTTCTGCCCTGAGAGATGTTTAATCAGCTGTTCTGTTCAAATAATTGTTTAAGCATTATTCTGTCCCTACATGTCAACCTCTGTACAGGATTGATCCCGTGTAGGCTACTTCACATCAGAGAGAATTGTAGAATTAAAAGTTACACAGATATTCATCTTGGGGGTCTGGTTTCCTTACTAAAAAAAATGAAAACATGAACAAAGAAACTAAAATTCATGCTGGACCCAATGTGAATCTGTAGTTACTGCAGTGCAGCTCTATGCCTAGCTTTTCAGTTCTATGTCTAACTGCCCAGAAAGGTCCTTTGCCAAGGCTTTGTGCAGGAAAACACAATTCACACTTTGCATCTAGACTGACATTACAGTAATATGATTCTTGTGGGCAAAGGCAAACAGATTTTTGTACACTGTGTGAACTACAGGAAACTTCTGCCTGAGTGCTCTGGGTGCATAACATTTGTAAGGCAAAGTGGCTGAATCTGCCTTTTTTTCAACACAGGCTGAGCTCTCAACAGAGTTAAAAATTTCACATGTTGGAGAAGCAACGTTTCTGAAATTCACAAATAACACAACCTGAATTAAGATAAAAGAGCACTGGTAAACTGCTGCTAGTACACAAACCAAAGAGTAGTTTTAAAAAACTGGTCCCACCACTTTACTCAATAGAGCAGTAGCTCTTTGAAAAGACTGAGAGAAAATGACTCCTCTTGCAAAATTTTTTCTACACATCAGAGAATAAGGTGGTAGGCAGCATCTACAAATGGGAAAGTTTAATTGTACATAAATTGGCAAAATTTAAAATTACCCCAGCTTCTCTATATGGGTCACTGTAAATTTTTTCTTTCAAAATAAGGACATTTTAGGGCATCAGGGATTTTATACTGGTAAAAAGCAAAACTGCATCCTGGAGGTTCAGAGTAGGCATCAAGAAGCATTTCTGTAGTGGGAGTATGGTCAAACTGGAGAGGTGGACAATGCCCCAAGTCTGTCAATGTTCAAAGGGCATTTGGATAGTGCCCTTAATAACAGACTTTAACTTTTGGTCATCCCTGGAGTGGTCTGGCAGTTGGATTAGATAACCATTGTCTGTCATTTCCAACTGATCGGTTCTAGTTTAGTCTGGTCTACTCTTTAAAAAGAGAATCCCTTTGATGTACAACACGTGCTTTCTCCAGATGCATTTCCAACTCTTCATATCCTTCCCACAAAAAATACACCACAGACAAGTCTGTGGAAGTAAGAGGAATACTACAGAGAGATTTTCCAATGGGGAGGGACAATATTTTTGAAATGTTTGAGCAGAGTGTTGTCCTACAAAATCCATTCCAGATTCCCAACTCTAAGTTTTAGCTTTTCCACTAAGATAAGACACACGCAAGACACCTAGAGGAATGACGTGTGCAGAGGTCACAGAAAAATCAGAAATCCAGATTCTTGCCTGTAACCTTCTGTACTATGCAGTCAGACTGAGCCTGCAGGTGTGCTTCAGATCAAATTAAAGGATTCATATGTGTCTTGTCTCATTCTTCCTGCTGTTTTGTCATTCTCTCCCAATTCAGTTCTGGGATCTTTAGCCCCACAGAGTAATGGCTGCTGCATTGTATAGGAATTTGTCTGCGGAGTTTGGGTCTCCACTTTATATCTGTATGGAAGCTTGGGGCACTGGGCATGGTTCTTACAGAGTAAAGAGGAGAAATGGGCAAGCATCACTTCAAATTAATGCAGCTCACTGCATTAAATATCCCTTCCCACAGGGTTCTTCCCTTGCATGTCTGCTGAAGAAAATAAATGTATTTCCTAGTGTCAAAATACAGTAGTTGGACTGATTGTCCTTACCCAAACTCAATGCAAGTGCCACACAAAATCCCAAGAGTACAGGAAATCAGCAATGTGGTTTTACTTGTATTTAGTTTCAAAGGGTCCTCTCACCAGAGATCAGTGTTGCCACAGCCCTGCTGCACACAGGCAAGATTGATCTCAAGCTGTAGTAAATCCTGGGCACTTGGGCTGAAACAAGACACAAGGTAATATGTTCATGCTACACGGGTCACAAGGAGGTCAGCTGGCACTATTAGCCTTGTAGGAACTGCTGTTTCTCAGGCTAGATCTTGGTCAGGCTCCACTGCTCTGCAGCCAGCAAAGCTTCGAGCATTCAGCAGGCCAAGCAAAGCTCATTGGAAAAAAAAGGAAGAGTGAGGAAGGAGAGAGGAATGACAAGAGGCCAAGTGAGAAAAACATAGCTAGGTGTTGTACAATGGAAATCTCCTGCTGGCTTTAAGCCCAATGGCACCCATGGTCCTTAGTGCTCAGGAGAGGAAACAAGACAGAGGTAGCAGGACACAAATGTTACAGAAAAGGAATGATTGCCACTGAGGTAGTTGTTCATTTTTGGTCTTACTTTTGCACTTACTGCTTCAACTGAATCAACTTTACTTGAGCTTTCTGTGTAATGATGTTAGCTGAGCTGCTGGGCTCTTTCCATTAGGAGATAAATGCTTCCTGTGTGTAAGGTGCTGGACAGTCAAAGGTGTATCTTCAGACATGCTCCCAATTAAAGCAACAATCTCAACAGAGTTCCTGAAAAGCCTATCTTTATAAAATACTGTTTTTCCCCTAGTTACATCTGATGCAACATCGTTGGGTTCCTCTGCCTGCCTCAGTTATACTCTGGAGCTACTCAAAGGAGTGTAACAGAAAGACATAGAAACAAGGTACCTTGCAACACTGGAGCATTACAAGGAATGTCAGCAGACCCAAAAAACATGCAGCATCTTCAAGGTTATTTCCATTACCTTCAGATTTTCAGCCTTTAGAGCTGTAAGCACACTGGAAGGCACAAGGTCCTCAGCTGATATTCCATGTGAGAGTTCCTGAGGCAAAGAGCAGCCATGAGCTGGCCAGAAGCCCTGCACTGGAGCTCAAGTCCTCCACCACTGCATGCAAGTATTTAATTCATGAGGCTCCCCTGACAGTAATCCCACCACCAAGTTTGTGGTGACTGGATGTGCGAGAGAGCCAAGAAGAGACAAAACCCCAAAACACACTGGAATCCACTCCACTTCAAACTTCCCACCTCTCTCCAGGCACAAGCATGCCATGAGTCTCACCTCATTTACTCTAATTTTAAAGTCCAATTGGAAATACCTATTTATAAATAAACAAACCAAACCAAAACCCCCAGAAATGTCTCCAAAGTAAAGCTTTGTATTACAGTACACTCTTCCACTTTAAAGATAAATTATAAATAATCCAATGAGATTTCATTTAGATGACACATCAATTTTCTTTTCACATATAGGCATATCAAACTATCTTGTTGTTTATCTGAAGCTTACTTCATATCTGAACTATGTACAAAATTGAGGTGGTATCTCTTTGATCAGAGCCTTGTTTGGCTGCCTTGATGATTTCACTTTCAATCAGAGGTAGACTTTCAGGAGTGAGTTTAGGAGCCCGATGTTTTGAAATTCTTCCACTCTCAGATGTTAAAAACATAATTTGTGGTTCTTCCAAAGAGAATTCCACTGCCTGGAGCAAATATGTTAAAATACACAACTGCAAGATTAAAAATTTACAGATCGACTAATAAGGAGAAAATTCCACTTTGTTTGTCCACTACAGAAAGTAATGTAGGTAATGTGCATAAGTGAGGGATGCCTGCTCCCTAATGCTGTGCAAAGCCTAGAACATTCCAGCAGTTTCACAGCACATTAAAAAATGCATATCAGTGTGAAATTTGGCACCTTATTGTTGGTTGTTCATCATTTATTTCTGTTTACACGTTCTAGGAAGGTACTAGTGAGTACATTTAAAATATTGACCTTCTAGTCACAATCTGTAGTGAGTCCTGCTGGAGAATGGAAAACTATCTGCAAAAACCATATTACTACAGTTTATAGCCCTTTATACAAATAGCAGAAAACTGTCCTTACTATATCTCTTAGTGTTTTATTGCGAGCATTTTGTTTGAGCTCATCAGAAACATGACTATATTGGTGTCTTGGCTTTAAAATCAAATTCTCTCTTGTAAATTGCCATATTGGAAAGCTATAAGAACAAATTATCATATTGGAAGTTTTTAAGATCATAAAATGACTACGGTTTATCTCAAAATTATAATTGCAACTGTTCCAACCAAATCTCTACCAATTAAATTTTGTTGTATTCAACAAGAGCAGAAAATGCTGTTTAATACTGAACTGTAATATCGTTGTTGCAATAGTTGTGTTTTCTCCATTTCTTTCCTCGAGATGGTATTTCCCTCACGGTTTAAAAGTATTTTAAACTCCCATTTCACACCAGCAGAGGGCAATATGATAAGGTCGATTTTACAATGTCGATTATGAAGAAACAGTGAGCTCTAAAACTATCTTCTGTATTAAAACCATTTATAAAAACTTAAAATGCATTACCTCATTTATTGAACTTTTTCACCATCTAAATTTTCCAAAAAAGGAATAAACTGTGTTGCGCATCAGTGTACAAAAGGAAAAAATACAAAGATAAAACCAGAATATATGGAAGAAGGCATCCTTTTCAGAAGAAAATTACAGAAAGGAGCACAGAGCATTGATAACATTCCTGTTGTTTCACCTCACTGAATTTGTACTCCGAGGCAGGTAGAAGGTTGAGGATGTAGAAGGAGAAAGAACTATAATCTTTTTTGCAGATATATATTGATATCTTTTCAGGCAGATAACGGTGTTTAGCTGACTGCAACTAAGGGCAAACTTAAGTTAATTCTGAACATCTGTGGATATGTTACAATCAGGTATAACAGCACACGATGCCTTTACTATCCTGGCAAGAATTTTATATAGAGGTAATCTTTATATTGTGCATATAAGAGCTGCCTTACAGAAGAAACCTGAAGCTCTTTTTATTAAAGAACTGACAATTCAGTTAAACTGAAGAAGGCTGATGTGTAACTGATCAAAAATTAGGGAGAGAGAATTACAGGGTATTTAGTAGCTAAGAAAAGAGTAAACAATTTCAGAGATTATGTTTATTCTTACAAAATTAAGACTGGACTCTTCATTTTATGTCATTTTCCTTCAAAGTAATTTTCTTTTCTTTTTTAGGTTTTAAATAAAAATCAGAGGTGAGTTCTAAAGAAAAGCCATTTTAAGGCTTATTTGTTAGAGGATGCTTTTAAAGACAGAATCTCCATAATCCAGAAAATAGGATTTTAGGCAAAATCAGTATCCAGACAGTCTTAATATCCACTTTAAATCATCCAAGCCAAATGAGGAATGGGAGACATTCATCTTAATATCCACAGCAGAAGCAAGTTCTCAGTTTCCTACACTGAAACCACAGGGATACCTGGAATTATGAACAAAAGCCTCATTTTGGAGTTTTCAAAGTTTGAGACTGTTTAGTTCCAAAAGGAGCTGACTACTTTCCCACATATGTAACCTATTACCGAAATTACACTCTCCTGGTTTCAGTATGGTAACATTTATACTTCTGTAATTAAGAAGGCACAAAGACCTGGCTGGCATCCCTCCCTGAAACTTAGGAAGTCACTACTTGTGCACATGCAGTATAAAATGAGCACACGGGAACAGTATGTTATCAGTGAGGATGAAAGGCACATCCCACCCACAGGTTTGCAGGGCTCCCAAAGCCTGCTAACATTAACTACATCTTATGAATATCAGATATAGTAAGTGCTTCTTTTGTGTACACAGGCAGGATTTTCTAGAAAATGCCTTGTCAGTCAAAAGGAAGACAGATAATGGAAATTACTGAGAGCTTTTGCAGTGAAAGCATGCTCACCATAGAGAATCAAAAGAAAAATAACTGGAAAGACAACAGAATTGCAGCAGTGTTGATACTTTGCTTTTAGATGCTATCTTCCATCTAAGAAAACTGTTTCTCAAAAGGAGGGAAAACAGCTGAGAAAATAAAGGGGTAGAATCTAATTTAGCCAAGGCCACACTGTGAATCAAAGACCTAGGAACAAAAACATCTGCTACCACCCGCTCTGCTCCCCAAACAATGTTTATTACTTATCTTGCTAAAAACTCTGTTTTCACGTGGCATTGCTCCTTTCACAAAGAGTAATCTGAAACTCCCTTTTGCACAAGCTAAATTCACATGCATCAGGAGGTTCTACTTCATTATTACTTGTAATACATGCTCATCATTAGTCATAATAAGTATATGTATATTCCAGCCTATTCTGGGGATAGCACAGGTGCATTTAGCTTCTAGATTGGTCACTGCCTGAGCTTGCACACACTACCACATTCAAGCAAGCCTTGCAAGTAGTCTGCAGTGCCATGTCTGGAGAACACCTCTGTCCCTGAGCAGCTAAATCCAGCACAACAAACAACTGAAACATGAACAACTTGCTGAGACTCAAAGACTTACCTGACTTATACTCTGGTCTCTAGGCTCCTTTTGGGTTTCAGTTCCATTCAGCAAACTTTGGAGGCAGTGAAAGAATATGTGATGAGGAGGGGAATAAAGATGAAAATGATCTGCAAACACAGGTCTAGCTGGAATTCCACCACTGTTTGCTGCTTGATACTCAGGTCAGTGTCAAAATAGAGTTGAGATTGATTTTCAGGACACTTTTTGATGAGGAACTACTGACACACCTCACTTTTAACCATCTGGCACCAGTTAGTCAGGGTTTCACCAGTAATGCTGTGGCCCTGGGAGTAGTTAATTCCTATATCCCAAACAAAACACACTATTTAGGGTAATTCTCAAATGCAAATTAGAAATTTAATGGCAATACACAGAGTGGTTTTGAATGGTTAGAATTGTCCTCAGTGGTGCTTAAAGTGAGCACTGAAGGCCAAATGTGCACTGAAGCATTATGCTTTGGGTTTTTTGTGTTAGAATGTTGGCAATGCTCTTTCACCTCTGGGGTGCAGTATTGGACAGTTAAAGTAAATTGTAACCCTCTCACAACTCAATCCAGTACTACGGCTGGATCTTCCACAGGCTGTTAATTTTGTAAGATTTAGTTTGACAACACATGCTTTTTACTATTTTTTATGTCTGGAGGAAAAATCTGTAACACTGTTTATAGTTTACTAACTTGAAGCCCTCAATGTTCCTGAAGCATGTCTTAGGTCTCCTATAGCCTGGTCACCTAGGCAAAATAAAGACAAGCATTGTAGACCATTAATTCATAAAGGGGGTCTAGACCTTGCCTCATTGCCTGTTCTTTCCACATACAATGCCCATGACCAGAAACTGGAAAGGTTCAGGATTTGCTAGCTGTAATTATGGCCATGATCCTGTCACAGCAAGCACAGTTCTTCCCAGATATGAACCTTGCAGTAGTTAGAGCTCGAGCCACATCACCAGTATGAAGACAGATTATATGTCAGTGACAGAAAGATTGTGGGGTTAGCAGGAAAGGAACACTTACACCAACACTTACCAACACTTACAGTCACATACAAATACACTGTTTATTTATAGCTCCAAGTTTAGCAATCTCTTAGCAGTGAATAAATGTCATCTAAAACTGTGCTTACTTGAGGGGAGTTATGCATGTCCCACAACAATTAATACAACTGGCACCTCTTGCTTGAGTTTATGTAACTCTCTGGACAACACTTCAGAGGACAATTAAGTAAAATTACAAGAAATGCACCAGGGCTACAAACAGCATGACCAGGAATATACAGGATCTCAACTGCTTTTTCACTTAGGAACTTAATTCTTTTAAAGTCTTATGTTTATTTCTGAAATCCTGTTATTAAAACAAATAGATTAATCAGTCTTGATCCAGGCGGCCTTACCACCTTCTTCTGCTCAAAACTAGTATTTTAAATCTTAAAAAATACTCTACTTGCAGCTGTAAATAATGAGTTATCTCAGACTTTATCTGCTTTGCTTGAAGTACCAGGTGGTGTTTAAGTCCCTTAGTGTTGTTTACTCCTCCCAATATATTCTTGACAGAACCACCACATCTCTCAAGGGAGACACCCTAAAGGATATTTGAGTAAGCACTTAAGAACTGCACTTCTAAGGGTCTCCCATTATGTCAATTTAGCTTAATTAAACTTCCACGACCTGGTTGTACCTACTTCTTAAATCACTCTTTCAGTCCCAGCCATAGAATGCTGCAGAGTTGTGTTGTGATATTTGTGACTGCAAAGGGAAAAGCAATGATATTCAGCGACCTCTAAGCAAAGACATCTTCCTGTGGAATCTCTCAGTTAGTCCTGCGCTATAGAGCTCTGTTCAGAAATTTATATAAACAGAAGAGTGCAAGAAGGAAAAAATTATCCCACTCACTCTTGTCCTTTTAAAACTACACATTTTCTGTCTTAATGTGTTTTACAAAATAGCTTTGAGATTTGCAGAGCAATAGCATATCTATTTGTTACTTTTCATACAACAGTAGTAGCCTTGACATTTGGTATCTCAGGTAGTATTTCTCTCTAAATGCCTGCAAGATCAGGAGCTTTTCTTATAAATGTTTTCAGCACATTTATATGACTATAATAATGTCCTAACAATCAGATTCCTCCTCTCCAAATTAATTTTGCAAACATTTCATTATTTAATATTTTTAATGAGAAACTGCTAGGCTAGATGGAACCCCAGATTATGTGTTTTGTAAAACTTAATAGCACAAGATCTAACAGTGTGTTTCAAAAATATGTTTTTATTTCAGATGAAATAACACTGTGCTAAAGAAGAAAAACAACCACTGCAGGGTTTGCAACCCATGCATTGGATAATTTTTAAGTACAGAGTTTCTGAGAAGATAAGTTTTTCCAAAACAAGAGTAGCAAGACATAAAATTTTTCAGCTTGGGATTTGTTAAGTCACATAGTTAAAGGAATGTTTTGCACCTGCCATTTTTAAAATTTCATCTGTGGCTGACACAAAGAGTTAGTCAGTGGCAATAAAGCTGAAAGCTACAAGAGTAGATGTGATGTACTAACAAGTCCTTTTGCTGGTCTGGCATAAGGTGGACAGGAAATGTGGGGCTTAGAATGCTTAGAATACTTGCTTCTTTCTCCCTGTTATTTTAGTGTTTTCTCAGCTTAGCCCTTAATTAGTCCTTAGACAAGCTCACCTTGAATAAGGGCCTCAGGCTGTGGCACAGATGTAAACACTGTAATGAGCATTTTGGTTAACCTCTCTACAGTGAGAACTAGGCTTTCCAGCTTTCTTTCATGGACAGTAACAGAAAATCTTTGGTGCCACAGCAAAAATCTGTGATTTGTCAACTGAATTCTGAATATCTGAATTCTGTCCACAGTTTATATGAGCTTTTAGGGTAGCTGAGCAGAAATCTGGATGACCACCTTGGATAAAAGCAGAGGCCTTGATAAAAAACTGCTTTTACTGTTGAGCATTGTGGAAGAGTCTGCTAGAATCAAGGAATTACTCATCACTGAAAATGCAGACTCTAATCCTCCTTTTAAGGTTTAAATGTTCACGTCCACAACCTAGGAATCATTGGGAAAACATACTAGCAACACCTCCTATGACTGAGGTAATGTGTTGCAGGAACACCAAATGAAGACCTTTCTCTATATAATAGGCCAATTTTTTTTGTAGTTGCAAGATATTTCCTTTTTGTAGCATAAAGAAAATGTAGCTCTAACTAGAAAAGCAAGTTTTAGAAAATGTAATGGAAAAGGGTATATATAGTGTATATGACAATGAGGAACAATGTATGGAAATGATTTGTCTGATCTCCCAGAACATCTAAGATCAGTACTGCTTGTATATTTGTGTGATGTGTGGTAGCCCATGGCTTTTTTTTAACAGGTTTTGCATTTAAAACCCAGAAGAAAGAGATATTGAGCTTTAAATAGGTTGAACCACATGGCCAAACCTGCTTACAGCATATGCTGATTTAAATGTTTGGATTTCATAGCAATAGTTTCTCATTCAGAGTAATGAGATTTTTAAGCTATTAAAAAGATGTTGCAAATAGCTGCCTAGCTGCCTAACCAGCATATATTTTAGCAGTCTTTGTATTTTGCATTCAGGAACACTTTAATGGCTATTTTTCTGTAGTGTCAACAAGAGCCATATGCCTTTTTCAATTGTTAATGACAGCCTTAATTTTCACCTGTGCTTGCTTAAATCCCACAGTGAAGATGAAATTATGGAAGAGGAATGAAAATACTTCTAGAAATGCTAAGTAAAAAAAAAATTGACTACTAGATGTAGAATATATCTTGACAACACTCATATATCTTGACAATATTCACTGCACCAAAAAAAGTATGTGTTGGATTCCACAGGTTAACAGAGATGACAAGCAGCCTAAAACAACATATAGCATTAATTTGCATTTAAAGTTGAAAGTGTAGCCATGCTGTTAATGTGTATTACGGAAAGATTCTTACTAGGCAAATAAAGGCTGATAAAATCCACCAGTTTTGCTTTCTTCTTACCAACAAATAAGTCTGGGAGATGTTGCATAGAAGTCAGTCTTTCCTTGTTGAAAATGCACAGATGGATCCCAGATTGTTAACAGAAACATCTGTCTGTTATAAACACCAATATTTTATTCAAATTCTTAAATGTTAAACATACCTAGTAGATATATATTTGCATTATCACTCTCTGTTTTACCACTGTTGTTTGTGCCACTGCTCAACCATTATTAATGGTAATAATTCCACAATCCTGATTTCTAATACATCAAAGAGTAGCTAAGGTCTTATGAACATTTAAATAGGTTATTTTTGACAGTATGAGTGTCTAAAAAGATTATTTTAGATACTAAAAGTATCACTGTAGGGACAGTCTATCCATTACACTTCTGAGGCAGTCTGCCTTCCACTGTGAGTCAGCAGGATGGCTCTTGGACCAACTGAGTACCTCCAAAGAGCCAGCTCACTGTGTGGCAGCTCGTGGATCATCCCTGCCTGCAAGACCTCTGCAAAGAGACCAAAGCTCAGCAGCCATACTGCAAGACAAATAAAATACAGACCCTTTGCTTTGATGAGAAAGTGTACGGACTGGCTGTAGTGAGTCAGTCAAAAATTTTTTGCTGAGGATGGCTGAATGAAAAGGCACAGCCAGATGAAAGACAGGACAAACAGGTCTATAGCAATGGCGTAAGTTTGCAGAAGAATATTCTACATTTAACAGGCACAGCTTTGTGTTCCCATTAGTGATTGTTTGGAACTACAATATGATTTTAAATGTAAGCTATTTCTCAAATCACAAGTGGTGTAAATTATGTCCAAATCTCTTGCTATGTCTTGTAGGCTTCCCCTCTCATTCCAGAGCTCCCTTAGTTACCCATACCTCTGGTGTCTGGACTGACTCACTTCAGGTGTTTCTGCATAAAATGCAATTTAAAATGCCAAATCAAGAAATCCAAAAGGGACATGATGAAATATTTACTAGGTGAGTTGTTATAATGAGTAGAAGCTACAACAGTTTTTCAACTGTTATCTTCTACAATTCTTTCCTTTTTGATTCTACACTGTTGAATGTTTGGTCTATACAACCTGAAAAAACAGTCTAAAGGGATCATCTGTCAGTTACCACCCTACATGACAATGAATTCAGAGAGTGCTTTAAGATACTTAATTTTCTATTCAGACATAAAAGGATACTGTTATTCATTTATTCACCATAAAAGACTCACAGCATAAGATTCTGAATTGACTAACACAGCTTTGTTGATTTCTGAATTCAGCAAGAGACTTCTCTTTTGTTCCTCAGAGGATTATCTTTTACAAATACCGGGACAGGAATTTTACCTCAGAAAAAAGCAAACTATAAGTGATTTATTTTAATTTCTGTACTTTTCCTGAAACAAAGAAGTAAAAAAAAATATATAAAATTATTAAGAAATTTGATTTCAAATTATTTTAACATAGATGAAATTACTCAAATTGCATATCCTTTAGGATCTCTTGGAGCAACTCAATTTCAGAGTGCAGTGTTCCACCTCTGACAATGACCATTTCTGATAATTTGAATTTTGTACCTTGCTGTTCCTGCTAGGAGCACCTGGGAAACTTGAGCTCTCCCCTTTAGCCATAAAGGATCCTAAATCAGATTTTAGTGAGGCCTGTTAGCTGCCACATGGAGCAACATGGATTTCCTCATATAAAATGTGCAAAGCAGTGGAAGGACAGCCCTAATGGAGAATGGTTGAGTTCAAATGGCTGTTTGGAGCACAGGGTAGCACCAGAACTCATCTTTAAAAATACATAATATTTAGTCCATAATATACACAAATATGTGGACAATAGCAAAATTAATATCCAGATGTCACTGACTGGATAGACTGTTACAGTTCAGATAACTTTATAAAGTCAGTGCTGCAATCACCTTTGGCACAACAGACAAAAACTTCTCCTGTCAGTAAATAATGTTCTGTTGATCCACTGACTGCAATGGCTTCTGAGTAATTATGGTCTTCCAAGCCATTGATCTGCAACCCAAATGTCACCAAAGGGAACTGTGGCACCACAACTTGTGCCACTTACCAGCCCCAAAGTTATTAGTTCACTAAGCAAAAGGACTTACTTTAATTTTTTCTATGATATTCAGAGACTCTTGCCACACTTCTAACTTCTGTTTGAGCAGACGAATTCTATCAAAATTCTGCAAGAGCTTGAGGGTGTTCAATGCAGAAAAATGAGATGTGTCATCTCTGTTCTGCTTTCTTCTGCATCTCTCTCAGCTGACTAAATTCCATCCTCTGTACTTTTATTTGTAAACTAAGTAAAACCATACCAAGACTTTTAAGGTTGAAGGCACCATTACACTAAACATACTGATTTGTGGTTGGCCAAGCATATATTCCAGGTACTTAATTACATAATATAATCTTATACATATAAATAATATATTTTTACATCCTCTAAGATCTATAGGTGAAAAAATATGTGTAAAAGCTATTTTAATTATGAAACAATATATTAAATGAAAAAAGGAAGAACTGAATACAAATTACTTGCTTGTGTCATCTCTCCTAACTCACTAATACTTTATTTTAAGTCCTCCAAATTTAAATGCTTTTTTTGAATATAGACATATACAGGATTTGGGAACTGAATGAAGTTTACAGTCAACAAATATTATAAAAAATATTTTTATAATAATTTGTGTTATTACAAATTGCATATCAGACAGTAACTTTTCAAGTATTTTCATCCCATTCCATCAGGTTTTCCAATTGAACTGAATAATTTCTGTTTGGAAATATTTGGTATACTCTCAATCTAGTATAAGTAAATAAGTTTCTTTTCATAACTTCTTACAGTCATATATTTAATGAAACAAACAATTACCTTTTTGTTTCAGAAGGTCTAAAGATCATTTGAACACTCAAATAAGTCACGGTGTATATTAAGACAGGCCTATTTCCAAGTTCTGTTTCTGAAACTCTCCTGTGTGATTCATTTTACAGCGATAAATGCTTCATCCAGCTGTTATCTCAGTGAGTTAGTTGCTGCTTATTTTCTCTTTATTTATCTCACTTGAAATACCTTGATATGTTGGAGTAAAATGTTGGAATAGTCATTCTTTAATAGATGATTTGGGATCACTGTAGTATTTTCAAGGTTAATTAATTCTGTTAAATCTTTGGTTTGAAACTAGCTAAGATCCAGATTCTTCCATACTTCATCTTGATATACCCTAATAAAATTGTTTCTGCTTGGTAGAAAACTAGCAGAACAGGAAGTTCACTCATAATATTTTCCTGCTCAAGCTGTAACTTCTGAAGTGTTAAACTGAGATGCTTGTATTTCTGCAGCAACTCCTTTCAATCTTTTGTCTTCTGCAGGACAGAGATAGGAGAGAAGGAAGAGGAAAAAAATACTGAGTTTAAAGTTATGCATGTCTTGTATCTCCCTATTTTTTACCCCACAGGTAATGAGCAAGCTAAAAATTCAACTGGATAAAATGCATCAGTGTAAGCTTTTAGTTTTTTGTTAGGATATCTTAGCACCCTACTATAGGTGGCAATTTTATCTTATGCTGTTTAAAATTAGTAGTTTTATATCAAGCTACAGAATAATTTATCAAACTAAGGCAGAATACAATAGCAGCTAACTACTGATTCTACTAAGTAAAACAATGTACGTCTCTTGTAGAGTATATTACTATTAATGTAACTTATTAAATAAAAAAGAAAGACTCATGCACCAGAAAAACTTTTGAAACAAATAAAGAAAATCTGATAAGCTATCTTCAAATGCTAATTATCTTAAATTGAGCCTGATGAAAGAGGATCCAAGAAACTCCAAAAAAAAAGCAATAAACTGTGGAACAATTTGCAAATGATTGAAACAATCACTTGGTCAGGTTCTGACTCCCAGCCCTGATCTCTCATTGCTTTTGCCTTCAGGGGCTGTGTAGGTTCATTGCTTACCACTGAAGGGGCAGGGAAATAGTAAATTAAGTGTATCACTGATCAAAAGCAAACAACATCAAACAGTGAAGCAATACAGCAGACTCTTTGGCAATATCTATATGCAGAGGCCAAGGCTTTTGTGTAATGTCATTGATTTCAGTGGAGCTAAACCAGTCTGCACTACATGAACTTTTGGTCTGATATGGCCTTTATAAAAATATCAAGGGAAAAAAAAGCAAAGTTTTCACCAGGCAGCTCTAGGTTATCTTCCTGAATCCCTGTGGGAGAAAGGAAAACACATTTCTTTCCAGGCTGTCCTTGTAACTGCTTTGTCAAGGGATCTGTAGAAGATGGTAACTGTGACATAAATCCTTGCATTTTGGAAAAATTATTTCACTCTAATTACAATGAAAGGCAATTCCAGTAGGAAGACCAAACAATAAAATAGTGTCTCCAGTCCAGATTGAGTGTTTAGTTTGTACTGCAGAGCACCGGGGGTGTGTATTTTTAGAAACTGGTCACAGGGTCTGTGCTCCCACTTGTGAAAGCCTTGTGGGCATTCCTGATCACTGCATTGTCTTCGTATAGAATGAGATCTTCAGCATGAACAATTCAGAGCATTGTTTTCAGTGAATAATTACCAGGGCCTGAGCTGAATCTTACCCGTTCCATCTGTGTCAGTTTCCCCTGAGAATCAGATCCCTTATGCATCAAACATCTCCACTCTGGGTACTGAAACAAGCGTGTACAAATCTAGCAGACACAGAAGCTTCTGGAATCATTGGTTACTCTAAGCCAAGTGCTTGGAATGAGTTATTTCACAATGAAATAAAATGTTTACACATCTCTTTAACCATGATGTTTTCAGTGATGTTACACACACTGCTTCCCTTTGGTCCTCAAATTTCTACATTATAGAAGTAAAAATCTCTGAAGATACCCTCTCTTCAGACACCAGTTCTGAAGTGAAAAATACATCATAGAAGCAGCTGAATCACTATTTTTTTTTTTTTTTACTACAGGTCAATGTAGCTATTTTGCATTCATTTTTCAGTGTTCTTGAAGCTCTTCTCACTCCTCTTTTCAATGCCTTCTCTGTCCTCTTTGAGATTCTGTGATTGCTCTCATACTGCCTGAAGTGCTTGGAAAAATCTCACTCTCCATGGAGAAGTCAGAGTGGTAGGAATATAGCCATTTCTATTCTGGTTTGCAGCTAGCTTTTAGGAGAGAAGAGTGCCATTTCCATGCACAGGCTGTGAAAGCATAGGGAGCTGCAATCACAGAAAAACACATGCTGTGGTGACTCTTTGAGGCTCTGCAATTTTTACCACTGTTCCCTTCACCCAGGTATATCTCTTTGCTACAAGTTCTGCAGGAAACATAACACTTAACCTCATAAAAGCATTCTGTATTGTCTCTCTCATTTTGAAGTGGAAGGCTATAGTAGCAGCTTCCTAGTTTCAGGATCCACAGCTTTTTTCCCTCTGGAAACCAGCCATCCCCCAGCATGTTGACAGAATTCTTTCCATCTTGGCTCTTCAGAGCTTAATAATTTCTAAATTTTACATTAATTTCCAAATGCCTATCCATCTCTTAATACATATTTTTAACTTCTTCTATTTAAAATGAAAATGCTTATAAAGCTTCAGAAAGTATAGTTATTTATGCATTACTAAGATGAGATGTGGAGCATGAAATGCCAAAACAATCACATATTAGGAAATAATAATTATGCTCAATTGGAAGAAAAAGAAGAAGCAAAGCAGAAAGGAGCATAAGAGTTAAAAAAAAGTAGGGGAAGAGGAGGAGGGAGTGTTTCAATTATGAATACAATACAAAAGCTGCAGTGTCTATAATTAATTTTTTCCATTAATTTGTCATTTATACAGGGTTTTCTCATATAATGTAGTTTTACTTACTGTTGTAATCTCTTGTTCCAAACTTTTTTTCATATCTTAACATTTTCCACTACAAATGCTTATACCTATGGATGCTGGATATTTACATGACAACAATTGCACCTGCTGTAAACTCAGAACAACTTCCCTCTTTTTTTCCACAGCTCTTATCCACAATCTGAAGGAAACACCTGCATTCCTATCTAAGATCCTGATTTTGTAAAAAACTCTCTTCTCACTACTATTTATAGTACAGGCTTTAATCCAACAAAGTGAAATAAATCCAGTCTATCATGAATAAGTTAAAGTATCTGAGCTCAAACACATTAATCAGTTGCCACTGAACCAGACCTTGCAATATTGTGCTAATACTCAAAACATTGTAGTTTAGATATTTTTAATCTTCTCCAGATTTCAAATGCCCAAATTGTACATGACTTTGCTTCTGAAAATCTGACCCAAATCTCAAGTCTATATTTCAAAGTTCTGTTTATCAAATTTCTGCAACACAAAGACCTTCATTGGTAGTACCATTCTTGCAGGTGTTTTTGTTCTGATGAATTGCTAGTTATCAATTTTGCACTAGAAGAGACAAGTTAAAATGTGAAAATTACTCTATTTATTAGGACTCATACAAACTAGCAGTTTGAAACAACTAGCAGATTTTTCCTGTTGCTCCTAAAATAATTTCTGTTTAACTCTACCTTTTATTACACACCCTACAGCAGCTTCAAGTATTTAAAAGTCCATACTCTCTTGTTCAGACTTCAACTTAGTCATGAAATCTTTATTATTCTTGTAAGGAATGCAGAATTGTATTTAAAAACAATGTAATTTATACATACATACTAATTCTTTGTTAGCATAGATTGAGTATTGATACAGTTCCAAGGTAACACTGAGAGTTAATCTGTTAAAACTTAGCTCCTCAATCATTCCACTGGAAGGAGCAGGAATGCAAAGTAGCTCTTCCAGCCCCATCCTCAAAAAGGCTGCAATTCTTCTTGGTATTTTCACAAGCTGCCCGAGGCAGGGGAAGCTCCTGAGCCACTCTTTCCTCTGCTCCCTTGTAAAAAAATAACCTAGCTTCAGGTACTTTGTCTGAATTACAATAGGTAGAAAGAAACCACTTCCAGTCATTTTTTGACTCTCAAGAAAGTCATTAATTAGGTTAAAATTGGAAAGAAAATCAACTATGTATTTGAAATGAAACAGCAAAAAAAATAAAATGCTTTTAAATATTTCTCTTTAAAATCCTATTTGTTCCTTAAGACATACAATATTTTGCTCTGATAATAAAAAGGAAAAAAATATGTAATTTGAAAAAAGAATGACTCAGAGAAACTTGTAAAAGTAGAGAGGAAATTTTGTCTACAAAATCTGAGTATTTATCTTAGATATAATCTTATAGAATAGCCTATAAGTACAAAGCAGGGTCTTTAAATGCATTTCAGTTTTCCTCTTAACAGGATTATCTGTTAATAAAAATAGAGAAGCAAGAGGCAATAGATCATGCCGTCTACTGCATATCTCACTATTTGTCATTTGTCAAAAACGTGCCTCACAAGTTTCTGTTTGTGCTTGGTTTTCAGATTTAACAATCAATTATGTAATGGTATTATCATTTTCTGAAATGTAGATTGTGTTTTACAAGACTATATGATGACCTCAGATCCAAGCAGCTGCTTGAAAACCTACCTGTGCCAGTTTTCCTATTTTAGCTTTTTTAAAACTTTTATTCAACATTTTTCAAAGACAATTAGACAATGTTTAAAATAAGAGTTCCAGATAGCATGAGATTAAGATAGTAGGATTCATTTAGAAGCAGATTCAGAATACACTCCTATTGTCCATTGTCAAAACAGTATTTCTTCCAGCATTTCTCTTCCTCACCAGTTTCACTTCACTTTGTAAGGTCAATCCAAGAATTTTGAGGGAATCATTTAATTTTAGCAAATCTTAAGGGAAATATTTTGTTTTAGCAAATAAAGGATTAATTAACTGAAATACACTATTAAGTATCATGAAGTTTGCACAACCTCTCATTTTGCACATACACGTAAGTGTATTCACTTAACCTTTCTCTAGTGCCTTCTTTTAATAAAGTCTCAAATTAATCTCATTCAGTTCTGTCTGGCATTTGCTTATCCTCATTGACAAGCTCTTTTCCTTCATACCTACCACAGCAGTATTCAGCCCAACACTGTCACCAGGTTCATCATGAATTAGGAGCACACTAATACTTACTTTCTCTGTGAAAGGCCAATATCAGTGTGCTTTACTATGAAGGCTATACTGAAGGAAAGTCACATAAATAGAAACATAGCAAAGAAAATGGCTGTATTCCTGTGATTTTTAATTTTCTTTTGTTTTAATATATAACCAATGTTATCAAAACTATTTGTTGAAATACAGAGTTTAAAATCTCTCCCTGAACAACTTTCATCATGTAATACTCAAATCTGGGGTCACTTACTAAGGTATGTAATAATTCTCAACTTTTTTTGTCAGAGTGATTGCTCATTTTGTTCATTATCCAGTAGCATATTTTTTAATGACAATCTGACTATCTTAGTAAACACAAAGACATTTTTGTTTCTTCCTGCAATGTATAATATAATAATAAAATAATATAATTACCTTATTGGTGCTATGTAAAAGTGCAGTAATTCATAACTATTTTTTTATTCTATTGTAATACTTGGGGGTAGGAGACACTATCTCTAATGTATCTAGATTTATGTAAGTCATTCAGACATTAAAGCTTTTCTTTTTTTTTCTTTTTTTTTTTGCGTATACAAAGTAATTAGGCTGGTTTTAGATGTGATGGTAAATACTGGGATAATGCTTTATGCTTCATCTTACTGCCCCAGCCTTTCCACTCAAAAGTGAAGAATCTCTCCACTGAAGTCAAGCCAACTGAAACCACCTACTTCAGTTTCAGCTAGTTTCTTTCTGGAGCCACAAACTACTCTTCAGTCAAACTTTTTATCTCTGTCAAGAAACCCAGCTGAGACTTTGTTGCTGTTGGCTTAGTGGGACTTGGTCCTTTTGCTTAGAAAGAATTCTGCAGTTCTTGGAGAGCTCTGAAGAAAAGTTGGTAGGTTTATGCATTTTTTCCTTTTATTTAAAAAATTATGTAACTATCTTCTTGCCTGACACCTCTGAATGTGTTGAGATTTTTTTAATGAAAGATACTTGTCCTCGTAGCCAATCATTTTTCTTTCATGTTCTGCTTTAAGTAGGCAAATTCCTTCTTTTTTAAAAACTCTCAGGATTTTATTTGTAGAACAGAATTTTTATTATCCTTGCAAGTGCTTGCTATTTCCAAATTCATGTCCAACTTTCCTATGTATTATATTCTTACCTTAATACCTATGTCTCACGGGAAACTTCACTCAAAAGTATTTGCCAGATTTCAGCATTTCAGAAAAGCAGTTTTCAGTTCATTCTGGGAAATAGATTTGATATTTGAGCCCTGTGGACTGTGCCAGGTGATCTCTTTCTCACTTCTGGTGTAGGTTTTATGAAGCCTGTTTATGTAAAGTTCAATATTTGCATCTTTATGAATGAAGATGAAAGAAACATTACTGAAATGGTGTGTGAGGAGGAATGGAATGGAATGGAATGGAATGGAATGGAATGGAATGGAATGGAATGGAATGGAATGGAATGGAATGGAATGGAATGGAATGGAGAATAAGTGTTCTGCACCCACAGAAGAGTACTTAGGAAAACAGTCTGCTGTTGCTCAAAATAGTAGAATTGAACTTGTGATTATAATTGACAATGGTGCAGTTATAATGAAGGGAAGAATACTAAAAGGGTGCTAGTTTGTGGCCTAGATACATCAGAATACATGAAATAATACTACTGATTTTTCATATATACTTGTATAAGTATTACATGTTGGGTAGCGGGAACTGCAAAGTATGTATGACTGATTTTGGGTCTCCTTTCACTTGACTGCATATCTAACCTGCAAGAGTTATGTCATAAATACACCCAGAAATCCTGTATATTTCCACTGCTTCAGTTTACAGCCTGGCTTTTACCAGGTGTTATGTTGTATTTGCTGATACATTGTGAATCAACCTACTTATTAACTAAAAAAGATAGTAAGATAAATAAATAGTTCTTCAGCAACCAACCATGAAGTGCATAGATTAGTTTCTCATATGGTGTGCCAATTAATTGGTAAAACTCATCAAAATAAATTAACTGGTGTTTCTGCTCTATGACAAAAAGTATAAACACAAAGTATGTCAACCAGTCCCCCAAACAACATTATATGCTCTCAAAAAATCACAGTATTTCATAATCCAAATTATTTTCCGGAAGAGTAACTGATACTGAGATGTTACAGTGTTCTTTTCATGGTTAAGACTAACACCAGGTTAGTCTTGCACTACATTGGTTTAGCATTATTGCAGTCAGCACTAGTATTTCTCTGCCTAAAAATTACAAGACATACACTGAATATAAAGTAGGCCCCGCCTTCAAACTTGAAAAGAGTAGTCCTGTTTTTTTTTTAATGCAGAATATCAGTAAAGTATTTGGCTGAAACATTTTTAGTTTGTTTCTCATGTTTTTGGGCTTGATCAAACATAACGTTTTACTGGTCCATCATACTTCCTGTAAATTTTATTTTTTTGCAGTCGTATGTGCCAGCTACATTAAAAAACCAAGAAATTCTATGAAGAAATTTTGCTGTCCAGAAAATATGGATTCTGTTCTCCTTCTATCGGTATCAACAATTATATTGCCATTGATTTGAGAAGAAGTAGAGTTATGTTCTCTGTGATTACACAGGTGTGGCATGTCTTCATGTTTCTTCAATTTTCACTTTTAGGCAAAATGCAGACTTTTGCAAACATCATGAGGAACTTCAACACTGAGGTCCACCTAATCTTGTCTGATTATAAAGCTAATGCTCTGTTCAGGTGCTGAGATTATTGCCTTCAAGATTTCAGCCTGCAAGCATTCCAAGTTAGTTTCTCCTTTCAGATTTCAAGGTGAACACTTTTTTGCTATCTGCATCATTAAATACAATAAAAAGGTACTTATTATCTGCCATCTAAATTTTCATGAAGCTGATAAATAGAATTATCTTATTCTTGGTAATTATTTCCTTCATGGAACCATTGGTTCAACTACAGAATCTTCAGAAACAATATTATATTCATCACAGATTTTAATGCATGCAATTATAAACAGAAAGGTAATAATTTCTCAACATGTGTCTTAGGTCATAATGCAGGATGTAACTAAAGGTATTTATTCTATCACCATCTGTTACAATCAGGTGGGGCAGTCATCTTCATCTTTTCCACAACCTTTCCTTCCTCCAGGGAGATATCTTCTGTTAATGGGCCATTGAGTTCCACCTCATGACTGATAAAATTACATCATCCCACTGCGAGATGCTTCACCCAGGGGGAAGAGCCAAGCATTTCCTACATAGATGAAATACTAGATTTGGAACATCAGAGCAGCTTTTCCACTGGATTCCAGAGGAAAACCAGACCCTCCTACACCATCACTGGACGTTTGGAGGAAAACTGCACCCTTCTACAGGACAACTGCTTCAACTGGATCACATCTGTCACTCCAGCAGGACTGCAGCCACCATTTAATGGGACTGCCACCACCCTGACTGGCAGGGTGTCAGGTTGTATTCTGATTCTGTCAGTGTTTTTGTACTACTGTATTTTATTTTAATTTTCCTATGAAGTTGTAGTTTGTTTGGGTTTTTTTCTATTTACACATGCTTGTAAAGAGCTGTTCTTCCCACATCTTTGCCAAAGAGCACCTTAATTTCAAAATTATAATAATTCAGAGGAAGGGAGTTTATATCTGCCATTTCAAGGGAAGCTCCTGCCTTCCTTAACTGACATCTGTCTTTTAAACCAAAGCAACATTATTTCACAGAATCGCAGAATGTTCTGAGTTGGAAAGGACCTACCGGGATCATTGAGTCCAACACCTGGCTCTGCACAGGACACCACAGGATTCACACCATGTTCCACAGAGTGGAACTTCCAGAGTGAGAACTGACTTACTAGTTTTAGTGAGGCAAACCTAAAATTTTATAAGGAAAAATGGTTTTTTTTTTTTAATTATTGAGGAACAATTTCTGCTTTTCCCAGTTGCTAACTGAAAATGGTTTCAATGTGCATGATTCTTAATTAGTTCAGTCTCCTTGGTAACTGCTGGGAGAATAGAGACCATTGTTATACTATGGTTGTGTACAGCAGCTTCTATTTTGGGAGCATAGGGAGAAATGGGACTGACCTTCAAGAAAACCAGTAAGCAATACTCTAGAGGAAATTTCAAACTGTTGTGTAGAGGTGAAGTGCTGCAGATGACATTAGTACACTCTCATTTTTGAGTTTTCCCTAAATAAGTGATTAACAGAAGAAAATTATTGTACCTTCAATTTATATTTCTGAGATCATATTTTCTTGAATGAAGTGTTATTGCCTTTAAAAATAAAAGGTAATTTCCCCTATCAGAATATGGACCTTAGCATCCTGAAAAATACAAGAAGATTAAATAAGCCAATACCTTAGTATATTTATTTACTTACTTGAGGTAAGTGTCTCAAATACATGGATAGTTTGTTTCTGAAAATTTAGGAGGAGCTTTTTAAAGACTTTTAAAGGTTGCAAGGTTAACAGTAAGAAGTAATACTGGAAAATTGAGGACTACAACAGAAATGCAAGCAACATGAATCCACAAATTTAATTTGTAGTCTAGAGGATAAACAAGCAAATGGATGCAATGAAGATTCTGAATGACAGAACTTTTGGGGACTTCGATGTTTCAAAAGTATAATTAATGCTCAGACATGAGCCATACTGGGGATATGAGAGATCAGAACCTCAATTTCCAAGGTATTTATTAGTAAAAACCTTATTAGCAACCAGAAAAAATGTTCAGGATTAAACAATGACAAACTTAACTTCATATACAAAGAGCACATATCTTGATCTCTCTTATGAAATACAGAATTATTACGTGAATTGCCCATCACTGCAAGAAAAAATAATACCTTTATTTTTTATAAATTAGTGTGATTTTTATTTTCTTTACACATTACATGAGAAGCTACATAAAGTCAGGCTGGAATTGAAGGTTATCAGGAATGTATCTGCTGCAGAGATTTGTTTTTGGTTTTTTTTGTGTTTTTTTTTTTTTGACGTCCTAGCTTCATTTGCATTTGAAGCAAAACTTCTCATTAAGAAGAGAGTGCCACCTTCTTTTCATAATTTCACCATATCATATTCTGAATAGTAAAATCAATTCTAGTAAAATTCTGCCTGCAGCTTGTGACACAAGCAACAGTCATCTCTATCCTCATATTAAGGAAATCTAAAAAGCATTACTTAATTTGGTTACATTATCATTTTTCACCCCAAACGTGATGCCATTCATGGCCAACATACTTATTCTTGTCTAGTTGTAACAGGAAGAAGTACCTTCTGGTTTAGATGTGTTTGACAAAAGTTATAAAAGCAGCTCTCAACTGCCACAGATAGAGATTAAACGACTGATAAAAGCTCCTGCAATTAAGACTGGGTTGACCTTCTGTTTTAAAATCCACTATGAAGTCTGTAATATTTCAACACTAAAATAGTCTGGACTTATGTGAATACAGTGTATTCTCTTTCCTTTTAAAAAACCATATTTTAAATATATTTTTCCTGATTTTTCTCTTTTCTAAACTCAATGTACTGATTTCTACCTCTACCTACTGAGTTGAAAATAATATTTTCCTTTTTAGAATGTACATGTAGGAGGTAACATTTTCAAGCTCCTAATAAATGGAGCAATTTCACTATATTAAAAAAATCATAGTATGTGTACATTTAGAAAATCTTTATTGAGCATGGAGAATAATTAATTTTTACAACCTCTTTTGTCATGAGATTGATTCCATCATTTAACTTCAAGCGATGTTGTTTTCCATCCCACAAACCCCATCATGTAGGTGTACTGTGATGCCAGCACATAGCAGAAGGAAAACCTGCCATCTTCATTTCCATAGTACCTTTCATGCCAAAATTACTTCAAAGCACTGTAAATAATCCAGTCAAGAAAAACAGAAATTTATGTCCTGCAGTAAAATGCAGCATTTTAAATAATTGTTCTTTGGCTATATATGTTGTCATAACTGATATTTCAAATGAGATGAGGTGAAGAAAGTGGTGAAGATTTATGGTCAAAATTAATTATCTTGCTTCAGTTAAAAAATTTGTGAGTATACAGCAATGGAACACAGAAGAATTCAGGAGCTGAAATTTTCTTTCCTTCAGCTCACAGCCTTTCAATCTCCTTCTTCCACAACAACTGCCTGTAACAGTTTTCCTCAGAGTAGAATTATTGAAAGATGCACAGGAAAATGTTACGATAACACTTTCAAACAAATTATAACATCAGTTAAACACCACTAAATTAATTTTTAAAATTCATCCAAAGAAGAAAAATTTATTTAGAAAAAGGAGATTAATTGCTACAGCTTCTGATTCAGGTATTTCCCAAATAAGAGTTTTCCTTTTGTCACTTGTTACAAAAAACCCCACACTCTTCCTGAACTACTGTATTACATGCTACAGTAGTAATTCCTTCAAGAATAAGCACATGAAAGAATAAAGAAGGTGCTCTCTGTGTTGGGAAGGGACACAGGACAGAGCAGTGAAATCAGTGGTGATGAGCAGAGATGTTCTTCATGACTGTGCTGCCCAGACTGGTCCCCTGAGCTGTGTGGCCACCACATTTCAGCCACATTTGGGGTGCTGGCTCAGCCTTCTCTGAGCCCATTGTGCAAAGCAGAGCAAAAGTAAGTGAGCTGGTTGCTTCAAAACTGAAAAACTAATGAAGATGCATTTTTAATTGATTTGCTGCTATATATTGAACCAATATGATGATCTAATATAACAATAGTGTTTTAGAAAGCAATTTTTAAAAGAAATAACACCTTAAAGGAAAAGCAATTGGATATGTGACAATCAGGATGGTGAGGGGAATTAAAACTCTTCAAAGTTTGCCAAAGCTTACTTATAAGCATGTCTTTTATTCTAAAGAGAACATAACTATTTTTATATCCAAGATTAAGATTTACATATTAATTAGAACCAAATGTAACTAAGAATTAGCATGCCCAAACTTGCCAACTTTGTCCCTGGGAAAAATAGTTTTCCCCAGAAGGAACAGGATTAGCTAAGTTCTCAGGTCAGATACTTGAATTATGTAAGGCATGAAGTTCTACCAGGTATCTCTTTTCCTGTTTACTATTATTATCTGGGGTTTCTACCACTCAAAAATCTTCACCATTGTAGTAAATAATGAGCAAAAATGCATTAACTGCTTCAAAAAGAGTACAGTGTCATCTTCCAGTACAAGGAAATTAAATACATAAGGTTGGTGCAAGGAAAAGGACCACAAACTAACAGTTAACTGAGATACACAAAATTATCTCTAGAACTGCTGATGAAAATGAGCAAAATACAGTTATTGTAAGTGTCAGGGGGAAAGATATGGAGAAGAATTGTGAAAGAAAGTTATTTTGTCATTTTTTCCATTCTGAGAGACAAGAGGAGACAAAGCAAATACCTGAAAGGCATAGATGCTTGGCAAAAAAGAAGCAAAAAGAATGTTGTTGAAGCAAAGATAGAAATCACCTTTCCTAAACATCTGTGGTCCAGTGAAGCAGGACAAGTGCTAGTAATAAAACATCTAGAATAGGCAGCAGTTGGGTTTACTGCATAAATTAAAAATTGTATTATTAAATAAGATTTGTGTCTTTTTTCTTTTTCACTTTGGATAAAACAACAGCACAGAGTAGCTACATTATTCTATAGAAGATGTTTTTCCTGAACACCTTCAAGGTATATCCTCTTTATTTGTGAAAAGTAAAATACAAAATAAGTTAAATATTGCTACTTAGATGACTGTTTTAAATGATTACTGTAGGTACAAAGCCCAAATATAAAAAGAAATAAAATCTCATTAGTATCAATTTCCTTTTATTAGAAAAATATTAAGTAGTAGAAATAAAATGAATTTGGAAAATGTGAGTTTTCATTCTGGTGGTGACCCTTATGTTTTGTCTTCACTAGTACCACACACATACAAAGTTGTGTTATAAAATGTAAGAGCAAAACTGTAACAGCTTGTTGGAACAAAAGCTGCTCATGAAAGCCATGCTAGCCTCTTTAGAGCCTACCTCTATTTCCTTTTAAGTGTACAGGAGATTTTTACTAACAGTATTGGATTTTGGGTCCGGCCCCTTATCATTCCTGAAAAACTCATCAAGCAAATGCATCAAATAAACAGACAAAAATACCGTAATCATAATCCATATCTTAACTAAAAGACATAAGACACTGAAATGTGTTATTTGAAATTAGATACACTTAAAACACACAAGAAAATAAAGCAGACAAGCTGGGACCTGCTTCCAATTTCTGCCTACATGATAAAGTCATCACCACCACTACTGGAATTAAGAATCTACAACCCCTAATTTTCATGAACAATTTCATGTTTGCTTGTGTCCCTAAACCACCGCAGCTATCCCACCGTCCTTACAGTGTTTGACCTTTCTGTTACAGAAAGTATCAAAGCAAGTAAATTAATCAAAACAACTCGTGACAACAAACCCTTTACAGTTCTCAACTTGAGAAAGAGTTTAATCATCTATGAGTTGCTGTAGTCTGGAGGGGAAATAAAAGACAAAAGCAAAAAACTAAAGCAAATCAAAACCAACCAAACAAAATGCCCCAACCAACCAACTGTTAAAAGGCAATAAAATTTATTATTGACTAATGTGTACAGTGAAAATGGCAAAAAAAAAGCGCTTCTTAAGTGTAGCTCCATACTTTAAATTTCATTTAACATAGTTTAGTGTTTTAAATGTGGTCCTGGAGAAAAGACAAGGCTCAAGATAGCCATTGCAGAATCTAGGGCTTACATCTATGAGTCATACTCTACAGCTGATGCTAACGCTAATTCATTAGAAATAAATAATTTCACTAAAGGTACAATCTGAAGGGTTTTAAATGAAAGGACTACATCAAATCAGTCCTTCTTAAAAAGAGTTTCACCTTTAACTTCCTTATATTACTGTGGAACAACATGAAATGCATTCCTATATGTACAAATCCTATTAGCTCCAGATTATGACTTATTAATAAATTATTATCATCAATGTCTCCTTGGAGAGATAAAGTTTGCTTTTTTCTTTCTTGCAAACTTGTATTCCAACTGGAAACTACAAGTACTTCTGTTTTAAAATAACAGTGCAGATCTCTGCCTTCATAAATAGGGGACTATAATTCAGATAAAAGCTATGTTCATTTACACTGCCGCTCTTTGTGTGTTTTTATCACAGGTGACTTCATTCTGTAAAGGAGATATAAAATATAAGAATAAGAAAGAATTGAAAGAAAACTGATTTAATCCATTCTTTTGCCCAAAGGCAAGATCTAAACTGTTTACAACACCTGTCTTTAAATCTTCAGGGATAAAGATACTATCATCTTTCCAGGCCATCTACTTCAGTATTTAATTATCAAATTTTGAAAATACTGGCTTTGGTTTTTTTTTTTTTCCTCCTCTAATGCTTAACATAAATCTTTCTTCCTGCAAACTGAGCTCTGATTTTTGTCTCAGAACAAACACTGGTGTTTGCCTTTCCATTTTCAGATACGCTTTATATATTTGAACACAAGCCATCCTACCTTTGGTGGCATAGCCAGAATTAATTTTGTAATCATCTACATTTTTGTAAAGTTCATTTTGTTCAGGTTGCTAGGCATATCAGCAGTTTGTTCTTACTGTACCACGTTTTGTTTTTCTCTGCTGATTCTCAAGTTGTCCAAAATTCTAATGAAATATGGTCATGAAAACAGAGAAATAAACCCACTCCATTTTAGTCTTTTTCCGTTTCAAATACAGTGGACATACTACTTCATTTACTTTACTGAATATACTTTTATTTGAACATCTAAACATTGTGCTTGATTATTGATTGTAGTATGACAGTTCTGATGGATATTCAGGATACTAATACTAATACTCTCTCACCCTTCTTTGCAAATCTGTCATTTGATATTCTATGGTTTTTTTTGTTTTATTATTCCAAGATTTTTCACATTTAAATAATTCTGCACTTAATGTTGCAAATATGTTTTTCTAATCAAAAATGTTTTTCTAATCTGCTGGCACCCTGAGATCTTTATTCCATTATGTTTCTTTACTATGGGATTTTTTTTACTAATGGTACTTTTATTTTCATCCTAGAAATCATGAATTCTGTAATTTCATTACCACAATCATCAGTGCTGCTTTTCAACTTCAAATTCTCCCAGAATTCTACACTGGAAATTTCAATGTCAGATGCATTTCACCTTGTTTTATGTTCTTAGGTTGAAATAACAAATGTGGTCAACATATTCTAAGGCCTTGTTAATATTTTGCACCTTTCTATATAGTGCACTTCTATAAAAGTCCAGCCTAGTCTCAAATTATTTCATCTGCCTTATTTTTTGCCTGATTGTTTCATCCTGACTACCATGGAGCACCTTTGTGATTTCTCCTTTTTATCACCGCTATGGACTTTACAGATTGTGCCACTCAGAGCAAGCTTGTGTGTCTCAAATGGAATAATATCTTACTCCTCTTCTTTCACTGTCATTCCTAATAACATTTCAAGTTTTATATTCATATTTGAATCATGAGACTTAAGACTTAACTGCTGTTAGGCCAAACAGATGATTTTTATCTGCTTCATTTGATTTTGTTCTCACCTCACAAATGGATGTATTACCAACTGGGTTTCCCATCAGTGCAGTATGACAGCATGGTTTTTAAACATGGTGAATGCATGGCACTAAAACAAATCACCCACAATAATAAATAATAATATAAAAGGTCACAGAACTTTCCTAAAAATACAAGGTGTCTGATGTGAATTTTAGATGCAAAAATTTTCAGTAGCTTAATAATGCTGAGAAGTTGTCCAGTTGTGCTAATATTATTATTACCCTATTACCAAATACTTATCCCAGTGTCAAAGTGTGCTTATATTATTATGTTGTTATTGCCTTAGGAAAAAATATTTTTAAATTGGTTTATATACCTGTATTTCTAAGTTATGCCAGAAAAATTAATGGACTGTCTGGTACAATTATAGAGGTTTACTTACATTTTCATTAAATTTTCCCTAAGATCATTTGCAGCTGAACAAGAAAACCTTTAAAATCCATTGTTGTTTTTAGAAGATTCATTTTATTGTTATCTTAGTAAGACATTTATTTAACTAACACAATTTAAAATATATATTTTCCAGAAAGTGCACCTTAATTTGATTATTATTCTAATGTTTTGTGTAATTTAATTATTTATTTATTTATTGTGTATATTTTATATATTGTGTATATATTTATTGTGTATAGTCCAGATATTTATTTATTGTATTATTATTTATTATATTTATATTTTATTAAATGTTCAATGAATCATTCATTAACATTTTAACAGATAAATAATATTATTTGGCAATAACAGCACAGTACATCTGTTACTCAGAGTCAGAACAAGGAAACTTAGAAAAATTAAATGGTTAGAGGACTACGAGCAAGAATTTTCTCTGAAAGCCCACATTTCAAGTCACAAAATCCCCTAGCAGGATACACACTTAGGTAGTGAAATAAAAAGTAAAGCAGTATGTTATTATTTTTAGGCTCTTTTGTTGATCAGGTGCAGATAAATCACACTGTCTGTAGTAGCTACTGAGACAGACAGCCTTCAAATAAGCTTTTTCATGGGTAAAAGACATAATACATAGTTCTTACATATTCTGAGAGGTGTTCACTCCTACAGACATGCAGTATGCAAATTAAACTTTTTATACTCCAGCTGAGGCTGTACTTTGCCCACTGAGTGATTTATCTTTGCAAGAGAGGAAGAAGTATTTGCACCATTAACCTTCCACAAGACTTTGCTGGGGGAAGTTTTCCTCATAATTTTTATATGACTACATAAGAGTTTAGTTGTGAAAACCAGCCTAGATAAAAATACCTTTGTGTATGTCCTGGCCATGGACTTTGTGTCTGCAGTCTTATCCATTTAGTGTGCAGCACAGCCTGCTAAATGATGCTTCAAGACAACTGCTAACTGTTTTCACCATCTTCTGTTAATCTTTCTATTATCAGAATGAATCTGTTCTAAATTGTATTAGCAGAAACTGACACAATTAAAACTGCACATAATCTTAAAATAGTGTATTAGGAAGAGTTTGAGCCTTTGAAAAAATCTTATAGTGAACAGTAAAGTAACTACTGGAGCACTAGAACAATCTGTAGAAATAAGATTGATCTACTAACATGTATAGGTTTGTTCTCCAAAATCGAAATAATACCTTGTTAAATGCATTTACTTGGATTTTTTTTCATTAATACCTGTATGTGGGCCTTAAAGGTAAACAAAACAAATTGAATGGAAGTCAGATCCCCGTATCAGTTCAAAAGCTAGTCAGGAAACAAAATATCCCCCATTTTTAGTAGTCATGAGGTAAAAAAATAAAGAACAAACAGCATAACAAGATAAGCATTAAACTCAGCTGTTCAGTTGTTCTACTCTTCCATTAGCCTGACCTCAGTAAGGTACAGAATGGCCAGGGTATGAGACCCTGCCAACATGGGTTTAGGTGGGGTAGGTCGTGTTTGACCAACCTGATCTCCTATTGTGACCAGGTGACCCACCTGGTGGATAGAGGAAGGCTGTGGATGCTGCCTGTCTGGATTTTAGCAGGGCCTTTGACACTGTCTCCCACAGCAAACTCCTGGAAAAGCTGACAGCTCATGGCTTGGACAGGAGCACTCTTTGCTGGGTTAAGAACTGGCTGGATGGCCAGGCCCAGAGAGGGGTGGTGAACAGTGCTGCATCCAGCTGGGGATCAGTCACCAGTGGTGTTCCTCAGGGATCTGTGCTGGGACCTGTCCTGTTCAATATTTTTATTGATGACATGGATGAGGGTACTGAGTCTTTCATTAGTAGATTTGCAGATGACACTAAGCTGGGAGCATGTGTCGATGGAAAGTAGGAGGGCTCTGCAGAGAGACCTGGAACAGTTGGATGGATGGGCAGAGTCCAGTAGGATGAGGTTTAATAAATCCAAGTGCCAAGTCCTGCATTTTGGCCACAATAACCCCCTGCAATGTTACAGGGAGGGGACGATGTGGCTGGACAGTGCCCAGGCAGAAAGGGACCTGGGGGTGCTGGTCAACAGTGACTGAACATGAGCCAGCAGGTACATCCTGGCCTGTATCAGGAGCAGTGTGGCCAGCAGGAGCAGGGAGGTCATTGTTCCCCTGTACTCGGCACTGGTGAGGTCACACCTTGAGTGCTGTGTCCAGTTCTGTCCCCTCAGTTTAGGGAGGATGTTGAGATGCTTGAGCAGGTCCAGAGGGGGCAGCAGGGCTGGTGAGGGGCTTGGAACACAAACCCTGTGAGGAATGACTGAGGGAGCTGGGCTTGTTCAGCCTGGAGAAAAGGAGACTCGGGGGTGACCTTATCACTCTCTACAGCTTCCTGAAAGGTGGCTGTACTCAGGTGGGGTTGGTCTCTTTCTCCAGGCAACCACTGACAGAACGAGAGGACATGTTCTTACACTGTGCCAGGGGAAATATAGGTTGGATATTAGGAGAAAGTTTTTTAGGTTGGATATTACGAGAAAGTTTTTTACTGAAAGAGTGATCAAGTACTGGAATGGTCTGCCTGGGGAGGCAGTGGAGTCACCATGTCTGGATGTATTTAAAAAAAGACTGGCTGTGGCACTCAGTGCCATGGTTTAGTTGAGGTGTGAGGGCATGGGTTGGACTTGATGATCTTGATCCAAGTTAATGATTCTGTGATTGTGTGATTATTTCCCATTCAGTCCTTCTTCCCTTGGCTGTTTATTTAAACTGCAAGCTATTTAGGGTGAGGGGGTTGTTTTCTGACTCATTGTCAATACAGATAGCTGGCATTCTGTACTAACAAGCAAATATTATAAACAACAACATGTATATTCTCTGTCGTACAAATACAACAGATTTTTTTAACAATCAAGAGTAAGGCTTAGAAAACAGACTCTACACTTCAGAGTAGAAAACTGGAAATAAGATGAGATTAAATAAATTAATGAGCCAGATCTCTGGAGTTAAATCAGAGAAGCTGACAGTGCCAAGAGCAGCAAGAAGCATTGAAGAGACAGAAGGGAAGCTTCTATTTAAGCATTGGAAGGGGCTGAAATTGAGACAGGAGTGAACCATTCTAGTGTGAATATTGCTCTCATTCAACAAAGCTGAAGGTTTCTAAATAGAAATTTCACATTATATAGCTTCCATGTAGTTGAAATTGGCCAAGTCAAAATGCTGTTGGGAAGAAAATTCCTAGCTTTTTACTGACATTGTTCAACAGGTAACAGTGAGTGGGTCTGAAAAAATATATTTCTCTTTCTCAGTGGCTGGCTTAGCAATATCACAGTGACACTACAGCACAGCTATTTTACAGACAGCTCTACCTTTATTCTAATCTATTTCTTTTTTTTATTTTTAATGGAAAAATTTACTTTGTCAAGGCTAAGCAAAAGTACTAATAAATATCGCTTTGGTTTCAAAATGGAAATAAACATTATGTGTGTTTATCACTGAAGACAAAATATAATCAGTAGATTATCAAATTATCTGAATGGATTAAGAAAATTATGTGTGCAATTGCATGCACTGAGTGTGCTTAAGAGGGAAACATGATAGAGAGGTTTATTCATTCATCTGAATAGGTAGATGTAAAACAGAATAGACACTAAATAAGAAGAATTTATTCATTGCTGTATTTATGAAATTTGTAAGAATACATTAAAAAAGTACAATGTGCTTTTGCCTGTCTTAAAGATGGGGACTCAAATCACATTGCAGAAGAGCATACACTAGATTTTAGTCCTGACTGATAGTATTTCTATTTATTATAATACAATTCTACATATCACAATTATTAGTAAATTAGATTCTAAATGCCTTTGACTAAGTCTTTCTGCTCAGTGCATTTCTATGTAAGTTTTGCATAAAGTCATTATTTTTGTCACTTCACTTGAATTGATATTACCCTCTTACTTCCAGATAAAACTCAAAATGCTTTTTCTTTTTCTCACATGTAAAACTCCCATATTTCATGTATCACAACAAAACTATCATGAAATAAAATTGCAACTATAATTTTTTCCCTGGAACAACAACCTAGAACGCTTTGCAGGCAAATTGGTAAACATTATACTGAAACATGCAAACAATAGACACATGGATAAATACTAGTAAAGAGAGAAGCATGAACTTGGCTTTTTAGAGTAAAATAATTTTTCATAAATCTCTTGGACCACTCTAGATCACCTCTTAATTTTTCTATTACATGGAATCTTCATTGATCCAACTCTTAATACACAGAATGCTCTATATGTTTTTTTACATTTTGCTAAACACATTTTCAAATGTCAGTTAACTCCTGGCACAAACAAATTTGGAAGGAGGTGACTGTCCTGGTTTGAAAGACAGGTATTTGCTAAGAAAGGCAGAAGTCTCCCTTTGAAAATGAAAAGTCTGATCCCTCCTCCCTACAAATTATTATAATTTTGGAATTAAGGGAGCTCTCAGGCAAAGATCCAGGGATAGGAATAACAGTTCTTTACTAATATATCTAACAAGGCAAACAAAACCAACAACAGCTATGAAATTACCCACAAACAGAACAGTAACTCAGTCCCAGTCCCTTTCTGGCTGCAGGCACCTTTTCCCTGAGCTGCAGTTCCTGGTGCTGGAGGCGGGCAGGTCCTGCAGAGCTGCAGGAGGGCTGGGGGTGATGGCAGCGCTGTCCCAGGGGGAGAGAGAGATGGAGAGAGAGCTCTCCGCTCACGGTGTGGGTCCTGGGGCTCAGCAGAGTGCTGGATGGTGGCAGGTTACAGCGAGAAGGCAGCAGGGCAGGGTCCCACAGCAGTGAGGATGGCTCCAGGTGCTGGGATGGCACTGATGGAGCTGAGGCGGCGATCGTCCTTCTCTTCCAAACTCCACAGGGAAATGGGCCAAGCCAGAGCCTTCTGTCTGCTCTTCTGGATGTTTGGATATCGAAGGGTTTCCCTCTTCCCTCCCCTTCCCCCTTGCCACCAGGGCCCAGTCAACAGGTATTTTAGCATGACAATAGGAAAAATTCCACAGAGGGCAAAGGGAAAGAATCAACCCCCAGCATGGTCCACCCCGAATTTTCCCATACCAACACGCTAAATCAAATTAAAATCTTCAAATTATAGACATCCATACAGTTACAGATACAGGCACAGTATCATAGGTACTAAAACAAGGTCTAAAAAAAGGTCTCCTTGGGGTATGCATCAGGTTTTTCCATCCCTTTGCATCACCTACCAGGTACAACCTGGCCCTTGAGCAAAGACCACCCCACGAATTGGATTGTCTTTGCTGGAGGCAGAGCTCACCCAAACAGTTTTTCCTAGCATACCTCTCATGTGCACCACTGGAACCTTGTCCCCATCTGGTGTTCTCAAAGGCTCAGACTGGGCAGGGCCTGCTTGATTAGTGGAACCTCGGGTGTTCACTAACCATGTGGCCTTTGGTAGATTTATCTCCCAGTTCTTGAAAGTCCCCCCACCCAGTGCCTTCAAGGTGGTTTTAAGCAGTCCATTGCACCGTTCCACTTTCCCAGCAGCTGGTGCATGATAAAGAATGTGGTACACCCACTCGATGCCGTGTTCTCTGACCCAGGTGTTTATGAGGCTGTTCTTGAAATGAGTCCCATTGTCTGACTCAATTCTCTCAGGGGTACCATGTCTCCAAAGGACTTCCTTTTCCAGGCCCAGGATGGTGTTGAGGGCAGTGGCATGAGGCACAGGGTAGGTCTCCAACCATCCAGTGGTGGCTTCCACCATGGTCAGCACGTAGCGCTTGCCTTGGCGTGTCTGAGGCAGTGTGATGTAGTCAATCTGCCAGGCCTCCCCATACTTATATTTGGACCACCGCCCCCCATACCAGAGGGGCTTCACTCGCTTGGCTTGCTTGATGGCAGCACACGTCTCACAGTCATGGATAACCTGGGAAATACTGTCCATGGTGAGATCCACCCCTCGGTCTCGTGCCCACTTATAGGTAGCATCTCTGCCTTGGTGACCTGAGGCATCGTGGGCCCATCGAGCCAGGAACAACTCTCCCTTGTGTTGCCAGTCTAAGTCTATCTGTGACACCTCTATCCTTGCAGCCTGATCTACTTGCTCATTGTGTCGGTGCTCCTCATTAGACTGACTCTTGGGGACATGGGCATCTACATGACGGACCTTTACGGGTAGCTTCTCTACCCAACTGGCAATGTCTTTCCACTCATCAGCAGCCCAGATTGGTTTTCCCCTACGTTGCCAGTTAGCTTTTTTCCATCTTTCCAACCAACCCCACAGAGCATTGGCTACCATCCATGAATCAGTGTAAAGGTAAAGCTTTGGCCACTTCTCTCTTTCAGCAACATCCAGGGCCAACTGAATGGCTTTGAGTCCAGCAAGTTGACTTGATCCACCTTCTCCTTCGGTAGCTTGTGCAGTCTGTTGTGTGGGGCTCCATACGGCTGCTTTCCACTTCTGGTTCATTCCCATGATGTGACAGGAACCGTCAGTGAAAAGAGCGTAGTGAGTTTCTTCTGCTGGCAGTTGGTTGTATGGCGGGGCTTCATCAGCCCGGGTCATTTGTTCTTGCTCCTCTTCATTGGCAAGACCAAAGTTTTCACATTCTGGCCAGTTTGTAATTATTTCCAAAATCCCAGGGCAGTTTGGGTTACTGATACGGGCGCGCTGTGTGATGAGGGCAATCCACTTGCTCCATGTGGCATCAGTGGCGTGGTGGGTAGAGGGGACCTTCCCTTTAAACATCCACCCCAGCACTGGTAGTCGGGGTGCCAGGAGGAGCTGTGCTTCTGTGCCAATCACCTCTGAGGCAGCTTGAACTCCTTCATAAGCAGCCAAGATCTCCTTCTCTGTTGGGGTGTAGTTGGCTTCAGACCCTCTGTAACTTCGGCTACAGAATCCCGGAGGTTGGCCTCAGGTCTCACCAGGTACTTTCTGCCAAAGGCTGCAGGAAAAGCCTTTGTTCCGAGCTGCAGAGTAGAGCACATTCTTCACCTCTGGTCCCGTCCTGACTGGGCCGAGGGCTACAGCATGAGCGATCTCCTGCTTGATCTGGGCAAAGGCTTGCGGCTGCTCAGGGCCCCAGTGGAATTCGTTCTTCTTCCGGGTGACCAGGTAGAGAGGGCTCACGATCTGGCTGTACTCAGGAATGGGCATTCTCCAAAAGCCTATGGCACCTCGGAAAGCTTGTGTTTCCTTCTTCTTGGTTGGTGGAGACATCACGGTGATCTTATTGATGACCCCAGTGGGGATTTAGCACTGCCTGTCTTGCCACTTTACTCCCAGGAACTGGATCTCTCAGGCAGGACCTTTGACTTTGCTCCTCTTGATGGCAAAACTGGTTCCCAGCAGCATCTGGATGATCTTCTCCCCTTTCTCAAATACTTCCATTGCTATATTCCAACACACAGTGATGTCATTGATGTATTGCAGGTGTTCTGGAGCTTTACACTTTTCCAGTGCAGCCTGGATCAGTCCATGGCAGATGGTAGGGCTGTGTTTCCACCCCTGGGGCAGTCAGTTCCAGGTGTACTGCACGCCCCTCCAGGTGAAAGCAAACTGAGGCCTGCACTCTGCTGCCAGAGGAATGGAGAAAAATGCATTGGCAATGTCAATGGTGGTGTACCACTTTGCTGCCTTGGACTCCAGCTCGTACTGGAGTTCCAGCATGTCCGGCACGGCAGCGCTCAGCGGTGGAGTCACTTCATTCAATGCACCATAGTCCACAGTCAATCTCCATTCTCCGTCAGACTTGCGCACAGGCCAGATGGGGCTGTTGAAGGGTGAGTGGGTTTTGCTGACCACCCCTTGGCCCTCCAGCTCACGGATCATCTTGTGGATGGGGATCACGGCATCTCGATTTGTCCTGTACTGCTGGCAGTGCACTGTCGAGGTGGCAATCGGCACTTGCTGGTCCTTCACCTTCAGGAGTCCCACTGCAGGTGGGTTCTCCGACAGTCCAAGCAAAGTGTTCAATTGCTTAATGTTTTCTGCCTCTACAGCAGCTATTCCAAAAGCCCACCTGAGTCCCTTTGGGTCTTTGTAATAGCCATTCCTCAGGAAGTCTATGCCTAGAATACACGGTGCCTCTGGGCCAGTCACAATTGGATGTTTCTGCCACTTCTTCCCAGTCAGGCTCACCGCAGCCTCCAGCAAAGTCAATTCCTGTGATCCCCCTGTCACCCCAGCAATAGAAACAGGCTCTTCCCCAACATGTTCTGATGGTATTAGGGTGACCTGTGAACCAGTATCAACTAATGCCCTATGTTTTTGTGGCTCTGATGTGCCAGGCCATCGGATCCACACCGTCCAAAAGACCCGGTTTTCCCGTGCCTCTCCCTGGCTAGAGACAGAGCCCCTCTAGCCCTGGTTATTATTTCCTTCCTGGGCATACATGTTGGAGGTTCCCTCGAGGGGATCTGACAAATCATCCTCCCTTTTGTAATACCCTGTACCTTGGTTATGGGAAGTTGAGGCTACCGTCACTTTAGTGGAGCTCCCTTGGTTAGTGTTTCCCTCCCTGAGTTGACGCACCCGCGCTGCCAGGGCAGAAGTGGGTTTCCCATCCCACCTCCTCATGTCTTCCCCATGGTCATGCAGAAAGAACCAAAGGTCAGCTCATGGGGTGTACCCTCTATCCCTTGCTGGGGGACGTTGGGCTCTAACTCTGGGACCTGGTGCTGCATTGACCTTCCTCATCTCCTCCCTCACCCCTCTTATCTCCTCTTTGAGTTCCCTAATCACAGCAGAGACCTGAGCCTGCATTGGGCCATTGATCATATTCTCAAAATTTCTGAGCCTATTGGCAACAGAACCCACTGTCTTGTGGTTGGTGTCAGCATTAATGGCTGCAATGAATGTGGTGTATGGAGATGGCCCCAGGTGTGCCAGATTCCACAACATCTGCCCTGTGCACCTGACCTTGTCGGGGTCATTGTCATGTTGTCCACCCCACCCAAAGAGTACCTCCAGTACTGCCACTTCTCTCAGCTGTTGGATCCCCTCCTCAAGGGTCTTCCAGCGCATTCTATGGTGGTGCTCCTGCATTCTCTCTCTGTGGACAAACCTCTCTCTTACACTCATTAAAAGCCGCTCCCAGAGGGAAAGGGGGCCTGGCTCCCTTACGAATATATGATCCACACCTGAGTCCTGGGTCAGGGGTCCCAAATTCCTTGCCTCAGTACCATCCAGCTGCACACCTGTACCCATAAGGTCCCAGACCCTCAGTAACCACATTGTAAAAGCCTCACGGCCCCTTCGTACAACATCTTTACGCAGATTACGGAGACTCTCGTATGACAGGGACTCCGTGACGATCTCAACCTCTGGCTCCCCTGCTGGTTGTGAGGGCCCTGCTTTCTGATCATTATTATCTAGGTGCTTTGTTTTCACCTTAGACTTTCTAGTTTCCACGGGGGCAACTGCTGCTGGCTGTGAGTGCCCTTGCAGTTCAGCTGGAGCCTGGAGAGATGTAACATTTGTGGGTTCCACTGCTGCACCATCAGGTTCTCCCTCTTTAAGGCAGAAGGAGAGTTTCTCAAGAGCTGGGGAAAGGTACTCCTTCAGCATTTGGCCCATCTCCTTCACTAGAAACCCCACCCACTCTGGATGGTTCCTCTCTGAGATGAGCTCTGGGGCAGGGTCAGGCTCAGGGGCAACATCCTTAAGCTCCGGGCCAGGGTCAGGCTCAGGGGCAGAATCCCTATTTCTTGGGGACGCATCAGGGTTGTCATCCAAGTCAATCTCCCCTCATCTCTGAATGTTAAATAGAACAGGTTTACAAGGCCTATTAGCAATGTCAGCCACTGTATGATATCATTACCACTTAGAAGAGATTTGAACCCTTCAAAAGCTGGTGGAGCAGACCCAAAAAACTGTGTAAGGGGTTGGGACAAAATTTTCCCTGGTGTCATATCCTCACAGTATGTGCCATTATTAAAGTAACCCCAAAAACATACAGTTAGAGTGTGGTAGCCCTGATTCCATGTACCCGCCTTCCAGAGGAAGTTAAAAATCTATTAATTCCTCATGTTATTAACCCACAAAATGAACTGGATAATAGTTACAGCAGCCTGAGTTATAGGACCCATGTTCAAGTAAGGGATTGCAAATGGGAGAGATAAAGCTGTGGCCACATGGATCTCAAACCACGGCAAGCTGGACAACATGATGCCACCTAACACAAAACTGAGGTAACTCTAATTTCTGAAACAAATATTCCCCCAAAGTGTCCTAATATGCTTTGCACGTTCACTGAGTGACTTGAATACTTCATCTCTTCATGAAGTTCAACCTTCTTTAAAATCTTATCAGAGTCTTTGCTTTTTACAAAACAAGGAAGAAGTTTTTTGGAAAGTACTTTCACGAGACGATTCATGAGTGGGATTGTGAACCCGCAGGAGGTGTACCTGCTGCTGTAAAAACAGGGAAACCAGAGCTGCTCCTGTATCACCATCTAGTGGGGAAGAGCCCTGCTGCTCACAACACAGGCGAGTTCCATGAGTGTGAGAGCAGGCTCCTGAATGAAATTCAACTAACAGATTGCACACTACCTGTTTTGTCTTAATCTTTATGCCCAGAGATCAACTAGCTATCAGATAGGAGGCTGGAATTTACATCAGAGTATCTTCAAAATAACAACCTAAGAGCTCTTATCCTTAAATAAACGATACCTTTCTTTTTTTAACCTTTTGCCTCCTTGGACCAAAACATTCAGCATATTTTTTGAATGTCATAAATATCATGTTCGGAGGTGAAAATCTAGAAACTGTTCCCTAATTGTAATTTGGAGTAAAGATTCATTACAAACAACGGGTTTCTTGCAAATTAATAAGCCACCAGATCAGCATAATTATTTTAGGGAAATAAAACAACTGGGCACAATTTGCTCAACTCCTGAAACAAGGACAAGAAGTCACTACTGCAAAAATCGTGTCTATGGGGTAAGCATTCAAAGAACAGAGAAAGATTTCTAACACTTACCCTTTCTTGTAATAATAAAGCAGTAACTCTAATGCAGAAGTAAGGGAAATAATAAGGGGCAAAATTGATTCTGAGAAAATTTAATATCCAGTAGGGCTAATATTTAAAAGCTATATTGGTATTTTCAGTGACACTAGAGCATCATAGTAAGTATTCTCAAAATTTTACTGGGGCTGAGGTATCATACTGTATGTACTTCTGACAGATTTCAGCTATTCAAGAATGTCATTCACATATCAATTTAGTATTTAGGGTTTTCTTTCAGACCTAACTGTGTAGTTTCATACCTAAATACATACACAGAATCACAGAATGAGTCATGTTGGAAGGGCTCAAAGTGGGTCATCTAGTCCAACATCCTTACTCAAGCAGGGCACACAGCACAGAATTGTGTCCAGGCTTGGTGAGGGAGACTCCACAACCTCTCTGGGCAGCCTGCTCCAGTACTTGGTCACAGTACAGAAAACAAGATCTTCCTCATGTTCAAGTGTAACTTCCTGGGCACCACCACAAGCAGAAACCTCGAAACAAACAAAAAACAAAACCCAAAATCCAAAGAATTGTAGCCATTTTGCAAGAGTAAAAAGCAGATTTCTACCTAGAGAAGGGTCAGGAGGTCAACAGCATCAAACAGCACTTCAAAAGTTCTCAGGGCTCACAACACTATTTTGTATGAAAAGGAAGGCTCTGCATTTGATGGAAGACAAGAAAACAACAAAATTCACTAGGTGAGTACAATACCCTACTTTGCACTTGCACTCTCTTTCAAGCACTAATCAACCTCTAAACAAAAGCAGACATTATTCATTTGCAATGTCTTAAACAAAATCTTGCATTTTGTTGTTATTTTGCAAAATGAGTTTTCCTTCTCCTTTCACTTTTGAAGACCATGTTTGCAGCTGTACACCATGTGTGCTTTCTAGATTAGATAGCCAGGCCTGATGTTGAAACATAAAGTGAAAGTGCAAAACACTTTCAAAACACAAGAAGTTATGCAGCTGCAATAAATTTAAATATGATACCACTATATACGATTTGTCAGACACCAGCACAAGTAACTCACCTTGCTTGGCCTTAAGCAGACAAGGAACTCAGATTTCTAGATCCATTTATATCACTTGGGAGGCTTCTAGAAAAAGCTCTCCTGCACTCATGCAACTTGCAGAAGTTTTTCTTCCTGAAGTCTTTCCACATGTTCCTAGCTACCAATGCAGGCCTAATAATTAATAACTTGGATTAACTTTAATGATTTGGAGTAAAATTACCAATTTCCTCCTACATTTACTTTAAGCTATATTCCTTCCCTTGTTAAAAAATGTTGCTCTTGCCATTTGGCTCTTGCTATACAGTTCAATATGGTTCAGGCCATTATCCTGTCAGAATCAGAGAATAAAAGAGAAAGGAAAAGAGTCGGCATGCTTCTAAGAAGGAATATTGACCTGGAAAATTTGTTCAAAGATGGAAGGTACTGAAAAGAAAATATTAATTGTAGGCATTAACATCAGTGTAAACACTATAGGGATCCAGTACTGTGGCCCTAGGAGATAATGTGAGGTGGGGAAATGGAGTTTCTGGTATTTAATACAGCAATAATCTGAAGAGACAAAAATTGAGAAAAAGATGATAGGGGTTTTTACATGTTTTATTTTGTTTAACAAAAAGTTTTTGAGGGATTAAATTGCCACTTGAAGTTAAGGAGAAGCAGGAACAGAGAAATAAGGAATAGTAATAAAAAGACAAAACTCGGACATTTCAGCTAAATGACCCTTTGCATTATACAATTTTAAAAAGTAAGTATAAAAATTTAAATTTTCTTTAATCTCTCAGCAACTGCAGTTGGGAAAGACTGTGTCAAAAACCCATACCATCTTACCCTAGACATTTAAGTGCCTAAATTGGGAAAGGCAGGTTGTGACCCCAGCTCTCAGGGTCAGGACACATAACTTCTCCAATTATTGCTGAAGAGTTTCTGAGAGGTGATTGGTAGGAAAGGTATGTGCTAAGATATTGTCTTTACAAACTATGGGTGAAGGAATGGGTGTTAACATCTTTGAAATGGTTCTTAATATCCCTCCTGACCTCAAGCCGCAGGTTTGTTACAGAGCCCAGCCAGCCTGACTACTGAAACAGGCAAGGGTCTGCACAAGCCTCAACTTCCGAACTTTGGGGTAAAAAGTTCGGGAAGGCTGTACCTTCCTAGTTTCTCAGCCGATGGGGAAAGGAAGAGAGCAACATGTGGCCGGGAGTTCAGGACAAAAGGAGGCTTCATCCTCTAAAACCACGAGAGAGAAAACCGCATGGGCATGTGCCACAGTGGACTCTCTCCCATTATGAAAGTTGCAAGGCTCCCCTGCCTCCTTTATGGACAAGGGCTTTTCATAGCGTGATTTCCCGTATATGACTGAGCCCACCTGAGGAGAGCAGCCGCTCCGGCAGAGCCAGGACGATGCTCCGTCTGCAGGGATGCGGACATTGCTCACCTGGCGAACAGGTAGGGTCTGGTCTGCACAATTCTCCAATGGGAATCATAAAAACAAACAAACAAGCAAACAAAAATGACAGCATCCCCCCCTCCCCCCCACCCCCCCCAGTTTACCCAATCACTATTTAAACACTGTCACACGTTTCCACAGCACTACGAAGAAGACATGTTGGATGATTTTATCAGATGGCATTTGAGGCCGTTTTGCGGGTGGGAGGTCGCTGCCCCCACTTCACACCAGCTGTGTGAAATGTGTTTCACTTCCCTGGCCTGCCCGCGGTGCTCCAGCGCAGCAGACCGCGAGGCAGGATCCCACCCCGCCTCCCGTCAGGCAGAATCTTTGGGATGGGCAGGGAAGGGGTTAAACACGGAGCCTCGGCGCCTGGAACTCGGCGGACAGTTCCATTGCCTCGAGAAGGGGGACCCGCTTACACATTGCTAATTATTCGCTATCAGATAATGTTAAGAATCGAAAAGGAAATCTATAAGCAGTCTTTATAAAGCATGAGAAGCAGGTATGTGGGTTAAAACAGATGAACCTGAGGTAAAATCCTGAGGGCACCTCTACCTTTTCTCCTGCGTGAGCAAGTTGCGCTCAGCCAGGTCTGAGGGAGGAGGGGAGGCGGCGCCCCGGTAGCGTGTTTGGGGTTCCCAGGGCGCTTTAGGAGTTTTAGATACACTTTAGTTTCTCCTTTTAGCATCGCTAGAGTTTTCCTATTCACTGTCTGCTTGTAACAGGCCTCGTTTGCCTAAGCGAGACTGGGAGGAAAGGAGGAAGGGCGGGCAGGGAAGCGGTGACGGCAGGAGGGTTCTGAGGTGACAAAGGCGCGGGAAGCGGCCGGGGCAGCCCGGGGTGCTGCCCAGTCAGGGGGTCAGTGGCTTTCTTTAGTTCCAATAATGATAGAACCGGTCGCCTTGCTGGCCGAGCCCAGCGGAAGAGGTGTGCCAAACAGGTCTGGGAGTCCTGAGCATTAACTCGAGTAGCTCGGCCGGATTTCACAGGCAGTGCTGGAAAGCCGGGGCTGAGATCCGCCCCGGGCAGTTCGGGAACAGGCGGAAGGCGTCCTCGGACATCTGCTCACACCAGTGTTCAGGAGTGACTTACAGACATTGTGTTCTTTAGGATCGATTTAATATGTCAGTATAGGGGAAAAAAATCGCTTTTTTTTTTTTTTTTTTTTTTTTTTTTTCTTTTCGTTGTTAACGGTAAGAATTAAGGAAGTGAGGAACTGGGTTCTTAGGTCTGCGCCTTGACAGAACGAAACTGAGGGTGCTTCAAGTCTTACAAAGGAGCTGGTTTAAAAGCAGCTATTAGTGATAGCTTTCCATCATACTAAAAATATTTCTGTGGAATCAAAAGCATGGGCAGTGCTTCCCAGGCAACTACGAAATACCAATCCCACTTCCTTTGAGAAACTCTGAAACTTAAAAGTAGATCAAAACCACAGAGTATTAACAAATCTAGAGTTTACAATGAGGGAATAGGAGGGGCATTATCTTCGAAGAGCCAAATTAATTTTTGTAGCATATTTTCTTCTGTATTATTTATAAAAAGATTTCTTGTCTGCCTAATTATTCTACAGTACCAGCTGAGCAGTATTGTTTCAGTCATACACTGGTAACAACCCAGTATGGATGGAGAATCCACGTATTTCAGAGAAATGTATGAGAGATTGAACTACATTATAACCTAGGTCCCTCTGGAGTGCAACAGTGAAACAGCACCGGGAAGTGTGCTTTAATCATTACTCCTGCACTGGTTTTTTTGTTTGTTTGTTTGGTTGGTTTGTGTGTGTGTGTGTGTGTGTGTGTTTGTTTTTGTTTGGCTTTTTTTTCTTTTTTGTGGCTAAATTAGGATCTCAGTACACTAGATTAGCAATCGAGAACCTTTCCTGAGCTCCATGATTAGCAATCCAGAACCTTTCCTGAGCTCTATTACCAAAACCAGCATTTAATTAAAAACTTGTAATATGCTTTTACAATCAAAGGGAAGTGTATATGCTGGAGAAAACCTATTGGATTAATAGTACTGTAAATTTTTTGCTTGGCACATGTACATTTCTGCAGATGCCTCCTCCCCAGTATTCCTAGGAGCAATAATTAAATATTCCACAGCTATCTAAACAAGTAGTTGTATACCTATAGCCAGGTTATTACAGCTCTATAACTTCCCTGAAATTACATGTGAAATTTTCTATTTCAGGTCTTTTGACAGCAGTAAATAGCATTTTGAATGAAATTTTTGGGAACTGGACAGATTATATCTATTACATGTGAAGAAAACCAGCCATAAAGAAGTCTCATATAGACATCTCTGAACTGCTTTTAGAAGAGGGTAAAGCTGGTAGTGGCCTGGTAAGAAAATCTTCATTTAAATATACACAATTTTATTGTTGGGAGGGAATATTATTAAAGGACTGAGAAGGAGGAAGAAGGTGTAGCTGCTAAAGTTAATCAGTTTGGTAGATCTTGAATGTTCAGCTGTTACAAAGTTTTATACTAACTTCATAACACCATGAAGGTCACAGGAATGATGTGTAACACAATGTCCATCATAATGTAACAAAGCCTCACAGCCAGGCTTTCAGACATGCATGTGACACTCCTTCCCCTGAGGGCCATGTTATATTTTTGAGTCAATCATCAACAGTAAAAGAATACCAAGGATTTTTCCTCACTTTTTAAATTCTAGATGGTATTTATGAGAAGATGTAAAAAATAAGGAGACAATAAGGATATCATGACTAACTGTAAAATAAAACACACTTTCCATTCAGAATTCAGATGGACTAGAAAAAAACCTGTATTTACTTTCATGAATCTTTATGAAACCAAAACAAACTCCCTGAACATCTAACACTAATTTTTAGATGATCAATTTTTCATGAAATTTAATTCTTAAGGAATACTCAGACATGGATAACAACTCTACTCGGCATGCCCCTAGGCTGGACTCAACTTCAGTATTTCTAAACCTTATAAGACAACTTTCAAATTTAGCAGAGTGTAAAGTTATTTACAGACAATCATAAATACAGCAAAACATCTACAGGTTTTTAATTTTAAAAAATTGCACTCACAATTTAGACAGTTCACTCACATTGAGACAATAATCTAAATGAAATTTGGTCTGAAAAAAATTTAAAAAGGAAAGATCCTATTTTCAGCTCTGCATACTTATAACAGTTTTTTCATGTAAGTACTTTCTGTGCTATCTTATAATTTAAACAAATTTATAGCATGGCTTTTGCAAATATTCTCTTTGCCAGCAGATCATCCCTTATTTAACTGAACTTTTTATCTAAACATAATTCAATCACAAATTCCTTTTCTACAGTATTAAAATTGCACACTCACCAAAGTCAGTTTATAATTCACTTTCTACTCTTACAGTGTACTCTTCTTTTGCTTCTCTGGCCATTGGGCTATTATGTAAACATGATTTCTAAGAAAAAAACAAACCCAGTACGATCATTTTTTTATAGAGATATCCTCTTTTTAAGCCAGTGATTCTTTAAGTGGAGCAGATAGAGATTAACATCATGGATTATTTTGCCAATGGAGAAAAATCAAAATAGAAAAATAAAGAAAGTATAGGCTTTTATATGCTGCCTCTAACCTTTGGGAGCAAGTAAGAAGGAAACAGTCCAAAACATTAGGGGAAGCACAGCCTAATGGCAGAGAAAAGATAAACATTGCCCAAGGAAATGCAGGAGGAAAAAAGCACTTTAACCAGAGGAGAGTAATCACTAGTATAGCCTGGAATAAACAAACAAACAAAAAAACGTCTGGAAATTAGGACAAACAACAATAGAAGGTATGAAAGTAATGAGTAAGTTTAGGGGAAAAGTCTAGTGAATGAAAGTATATAGGGTATTTTGTGGTGCACATGCACATATTTGCCTGACAGGAATGGCATATTTTGAATGCTGCCAGGTTATTGTATTTTATGGATCTATTTAGAAGGCAACTGTCTTTAAAATTGGCAATGTATTCTTAATTTGACTCGATTAGTGCAGTGTCTCTGGTCAAGAAAATAGATGGCATCAGATGTTTTGATGCACTCTGTTTATAAAGATTGTGTGTACATTCTTTTCCTATGAAACCATGTCAACGTTTCACTCAAAGTCTCAGCTCCTTTTTGGCAGATAGTCATCTTGAATCTCTCCTGCTCTGCTTTTCTTACAGCTACATTCCCAGTAACTGCACAGCACTGTATGGGTTTCTGTATCTTCTCTGCATCTGGTTCTATGGCATTTTACATCTCTTTGTCTGAAACACACCTATCCTCAAATATCCAACAAAACATGTGACAACCACATGTGTCTTTGTTTTTGGCGGTGACATACACCCATGTTCTTGTGGAAACTGGTTCTTTTTTTCCCAGAAAGTTAAACTACTTCTTACAGTGATGTTGAAGAGCACTGTATGACAATTAGCTCTAGTATGTTTTATCTAACAGCAATTTTAAGGATAATAAATTAATAAGACCATGTTAATAAATTGAACCCAGCATGGAAAACATACTAGCAATAGCACATGTGTACAGATAACAGCCTCTTCGGGAGAGTCACTCTATCATTTTACATATGAGTACTTGCACTGGAATGCAATCAACAGTAGAAAAAGAGAAAAAGTTGGCAAACCTACAAAATGTACAATAATAATTGAGAACTACAAATTAACAATGCTGTGCACACTAGTTGTCTTTCATTATCATCATGATTTTAAAATTATTTCCACTTATGTATAAGCTTTAAGTTTTAATAGTGTGTTATTTCCAAATGTATACCTCTGAGGCAAAAATTTTCTATGGTGTGTTTCTTCTATAAGATGAATTACATTTACGAAACTTAAGGAAGCTGACCATGTATTTTAAAATAGTGGGAAGATAAATACAGGAATGTGAACATCTAAAATGGGAATTTAAGTATATCGGATCCAGAAAAGGACATTTTTCATAAATAGATCATTTTGATGTGATTTTAAAGTTTCATCATCTAGCCAGAGACATTTATTTGTATTTAATTTGAGCTTCTCCAGGTCAACAGCTCAGTTTACTGGAGCAGTTATTGTCCCTGTCAAAAGTTTAAACAAAAGTTTTGAAAAGGCTTTGTGCTTCAGAATGCACAGTACTGCAAGTCTGTGTGAAATTAAATCAGTGACAAATTTATAATGCTTCCTGGTTCACTAATGGTGCACCCACACATCTTCTAAAGTCCTGACAAAGTAGATGCACTGCTATTTGTCCTGTGGCTGTGCTGAGAAGCAAATTTCCACCACATGTCCAGCTACATTAAAAAAAAAAAAGGGAAAAAGAAAATAAAAGTTATAAATAGAATACTCAGCATTCAGAAAATAATAGATGATGTTTTCTTTTGCTATTATTACCTTTAAAATCAATAAATTACACTTCAGAAGTAATTTTCATTACAAATTGATGTTGATAGCCATGACCCAAAGGAGTGCAAATGTTACTTGCTCTTGTTTCATTTTATTGTGCTATGTTTTCTCTTCCCCATCTCACTGTAACATCCTTTCATGAAGGCCACAGGATGTCTAAACCAAAAACAACATCTGCTACAGGTTAGAAGTCTGGTTTAGACACTCTGTAGGACTTTTTAAAATGTCTTCATATGAACAAATATCTAACTTTCTTTTATCAGGTATCTGGATAAATATAAGGTCATTAACTGCTTGAATAAAGAAATAATTAGAAATGTGAATGTGATTTATCCCTAGATAGGGAACCACAGTTTTTTCTTACCTTCCTTTTGGCAAATCACTTTGAGAACATTGCTTTAGGTGTGTCTCTAAAATGTAACATAAATGGAACATGCATGGACAGTGTAAATAATCTGTCTAAAAGTTGCATATTAAAGTGTTTGAACAGACCTTGGCACAAGCTCAAAGTATGCCAGCTTGCACTTTCCCGAACAATTTCTGTGCACATTTTAGGCATTAGTGTTAGTCATGCACCATTCCCAATGGGCAAAACATACATGTGACTATTCTGCTTGGAATAGAAGTGTTGAACATGAAATGTTTGTCAAACTTGGAATTATATGGCCACAAGCTCCAATGCTAGAGAACAGTACCAGGCATGTTAACCTGATATTTATATGTAGTCATGTCATGTTTTGGCTGAGGATAGTTAACACTTCTGAAGAACAGGAAAGTTTTCTCTTCCAAGGAAGCAGTTTTTAAAGGCCTGAGCCCAAGAGGCTTTTTTAAACATACATTATATAGATAAGCATGTATCTGTCTAAAATACTCTTTTTTGGCAAGTTGATTAAAAATTGAATGGCAAGGCATGTTATGATATTCTCATTTTTTTTTAATGCATACAAGTATGACTCTCAGCTGAATACAACAGCCCTTAAGGCAAATTTTTAACTTCTCTTTTGCCAGAAGAAGAATGTCCACATTTATTTGCTGGCCTGTGAAATTCTGTATTGATTTATCTTTATTTCTTAATAAGTGGAGAAAAAAAAAAATGCCTGAATGTTTTTATATTTCTGTCTTAAAATTTCCCATGGTGGGCCTCAACAACAGTCTTGTAGGGAATTGAATAATATTTCTTATGTGACCAACATGACAGTAAGTTGTTTTCCCAGTGCCTGGACAAATCAAGACAATTAAGAGGATAGTTATATAATGCTCAAAATAAGACAAAAAAAAGATAAATCACTCATTCCTGATACCTGCTTGCTTTCTGAAGTTCAGCAATGGTGAGAAAAGAGCCTAAAAAACATTGTTTGCCAGATTTCAGATTATCTTCAAGTACAGTCTTTAGCTGATCATTTATCTTCCCTAAAAAATCAATTGTTATTAGGTCTGTTTTTATGGCCCTGATGTAACAATTCTGGGACAGTCCACTTGTCTATTACTGGCCTTTTTTCAATTATATAATGTCTTATTATTATGTATGTTCTATACTCTAAATTACATGTTTTAACTGTCTTTATTTTAACTTTGCTCAGAATCTCTATTGCTTTGCATAATCAAGAGTTTACTTTAACATTCAAATCAAAGTACCAGACTTGTCTTCTGTCATTTTTTCTCCATACAAACAATATTATACATTTTAATATATATGCCTGCCATAGAATTCGTATTGTGTACAAACAGAAGCTCATTCCTAACACAGTAGAGACAATGCAAGTTTGTCACTTAGAATGAAAAAGTACCATTTAATTTAACATTAAATTCTTGTTAGTCAATTAAGCCAAATAATTAGAAGAAGGAAAAAATATTTCCTCCATCTGGCTTACCAGGAAAAATAAATAAAAATCAGTCGTCTCCATGAAGTTGTAAACTTAAACCAAGTAACCATATAAATATTTGACTCCTCAGTCTACAGGCTCCTTTGGCTTTTTATTTAACTTGTACCATTGAAAGTTTCATATTTAGGTTGCTTACTTTCCACAGTGAATATTTTCCAGTCAATTAGTTACATGGTGCTATTATTTGTTTATGTGAACTAAAGGCAATGCAAAGAACATAACCTTGTATGACTTGTCATACAGAATACATTATTAAATTCTTCATAATCATTGTGTGGTACAGCCTTAACACCAGATTCTAAATAATTGGAGTACTTAAATTTGGATGATAGCTAATGATTTTGTTACTGTATTAAGATAACAAGCTCCCTCTTTTTATAGGAAAGTTCTTTTCAATTATTGAGAGAGTATATAAAATATGCAGTCATAATTTAAAAAATATTTTACTGACACATCCTAATTATTTTTAAAATCTACCTAGAAATACATATACTGTAATATGGGTAATATACATACCTGTAAATTACTAAGAGGTAAGCAGAATGCAGTGTTTATGCATCACATAAAAACTTAAAATGACAGGTACCTGAATGTTATACTGCCCTTAAAGAGACAAAACTGGTAAAAAAACAATGCATTTTTCATGTTACGGAAAAAAATCAAATTACAACAGTCATATCTAAGAAAATATTGGTGCCAGGTGTATTTTTACTCCAGTATTATATGCTGTCCATAATTTATGAAGCTGAATAATGATATGTAGCAGTGAAGAAAGTGAACATCAGAGGGCAAAGAGGTCCCTTCTCTGCTTTCAGCATTGTACTCACAAATATTATCTTTGCATTTTTTAAAGCTTATCTCAGTACATAGCGGCAGCAGTTGTAAACAGTTGGAAGAAGCATACCTAAGCTTTCCACGTATTTTGTGAAAATTGCTCGAGTACTCTCTACATTAAGATCTTTAATTCCTGCCTTTTGAATTAAGATTCACTTTGAAGAACAAGAAACGAGCCTGAAAGTATCAGAATGTATAAATAGCTTAAATTTATGGGAACTCAGTCGTTTGTTTTGGGCAAAAGATGCATTCGCCTTTTGCATCAAAGGGAGCAGGATTATGTGCTAAAGCTTTACCCTGAAACTTGCCGTTAATCGTCTGGACTACATAGGTGTGGATTTGTCAGGGGAATTCAGAGAGCTCTGCCCTTCTCCACACTGCGACCAGCTTTGTTCGTGGAGTGTATGCTCCTTAGTGTGCTACAGTCATGGTTGCATGGCTGCATAGCTCCTCCCATACAGATTAGGGCTATCCCCACCCCATGACTAAGGCCTGGAACAGAAATAAGGTTTAAAGGCTTTTGCAGTAGTTGTCAGGTGATCTGAAATACTTGATTTATCACTTTTCTGGTCATTTTAGGCATAATGACATGAACCTTCTGCATACTGAAGTGCTTTTTAGGAATAGTTCTGCAACAGATTGCCGTGAGTGAGCTTTTGAAGCAGAGTACAAGGAACCACTTGTCTGAATACAGCCAAAGAATTCGATCTTTCATTTTAAAATGTGGTGTAAAAATATTTAATTTCCCTTAAGGAAAGTAAAATCCTGATTTGCCCATGTGTGTTACACATAACCTTCTAAAAGAACTAATGGTTTAAATTAGTTGTTCTCTTGTGCAGGTAATTGCCATAGCACTAAAGTAAAACAGCCATTTCTAGAAGTTCTTTTAGCTGAATGGTATTTTAAAAGGATTAAATGTCTAGTGATATTCTCACTGAAACCGTAATCAAATAGGTGTTGTATTTGACCATGATGTTTGTAAAGTCTAAAACATATTTGGCATTTGAAAATTAGAATTTAAATGTTCTGTATTTTATTTACATATTAATTCACTAACTAAGAAAAAATAATTATTTAAACAGATTACTAAAATCACAGGAAGACTCAATCAACATGAATAGCTAACAATCACTTAGGAAAAGATTGAAATAGTATTCCCGTAATTTTAGAATTACATTTTCCTGAGAAATCATAGATATATAAGTTCATATATATATGGCAGGTGAACTCCAGATAGGTAGTTCATTAAATTATGAGAACGTAAATAGTTTCCCCCTTGAGTGACAGAGTTGCAATGTATTAAATTAAGTGCAAAGACTTAAGGACGCACTTCATTTGCAACATTAATTATTTCCCTTTATTTCAAATTGATAACTTCAAGTTATAAATGCATAAACGATCATAGGATTGGAACCTTTTATATTAACTTGGAACAAAGGTCTGTAATATATTTTTTTCAGAACCCAGTTAACTCTGTCTCTGTTAATATGTACCATTAGATAACAGTATTTCCACTACTGAATTACCGTATTTTCCCGTGCTGTCTTCATTTCCGTATCTTTAAACAAAAACACATACACTTATAAACTTTGGTTCATCCAAAATTACGAATTTTTTAGTAGTTTAAGGTTAAGAGAGACATTTGAAATCCGTTTTCAAGACAGAGCACTATTTAAAAAATCCTAAGCATTGGAGAGATCCAGGTGCAGTGGTGCAAGATTTTATCCCTTTGTGCAAATAACATTCATCCAGAGCTGAAAGGGTGTGTTTATATGTCACAGGGTATTTACAGCTGTGTCCAGCTGATTCCTGAAGTCGACAGACAAGCAGTGCTTCCTCTAGAAATGAAAGGATTTTGTCAAAGTACTGAGCAGCAAAACGACATTAAGTGAGTACTAAAAGATATAGTTAATTCATGGAATATAAATGCTTCTCCATTATGATCCTGTGCTATGATTATTCAGTTTTACCTGTGCAGAGGAACACCAAAATCTTTCAGATTAGGACATGCTCTTTCTCCAAACGCTCCTTCACAAAAACAATTAAAATATTTCCAGTAAATCTGGTGGCGGTAGAGCCTCAGCCTCCAGCGAAGGCCATTTCACCTGAACATCAGTATTTTCCCCAGTGCTTGTCCAAAGAGCCCGTTTTTGAAAGCCACTCCCGTTCCGTATGTCCATCTGGAAATCCCTCGCCCCGGCAATGCTTTGAGCAGCGGGTGTTTCGGTTCCTGCGGCGCGGCCTTTCACATCCACAGGGAAAGGGCATGAGCGACGACAGTAACTCCAGCGAGTGTCCCACCCGCAGGGGTGCTGCCTTTGAGGGTTCAGTTTAAGGCCCCTTTCCTGGTCTGCCTCCTGCGAGGCAGCATTTTGCAGTCCTCCTCCTCGTCCTTACCACCATGCTTAGAGAGAACAAAAAAATAAACACCAAAACGTGTATTCTTTTTCCAGCGGTCCCTTCATAAATCCTCAGCGCAGGCTTAAGCGTAAACTTCGGTCTCGTTCCTCGCACCAAAAGGCGGGGGGAGGAGGGAAACAAAAAAAGAAAAATAAGAAAGTCGTGCAGCAGCCGGAGGGGTATGGAAGGGAGAGGAGCTACACAGGCGAGGCTGTGTCGGGAGAGGCGAGGTAAGGGATCCCCTCCAGCTGCAGCGGCGGAAGCGGCGCTGGTGGAGCGAGGGAGCGACCGGGCGAGGAGGAGGCAGTGGAGGGAAGGGGGAGGTTGCTGGTGTTTGGCGCCGGTGGAGGGAGTCATTCCTGCCGCTGCACTTCCGGTCGGCATTTTGTTCTGAGAGGGAGCGAGAGAGACACACACAGGATCCTTCCCCCTCCTCCTTCTCCTCGCCCTTCTCTCCCCCTGCCCCCCCGCTCGGTACCGACTCACCGTGCCCAAGCCGCTCCTCCCCGCCCTCCTGCCCTCGCACTCTCGGAGGGAGCGGCGGCGGCGGCGGCGGCCCCTTGGCAGCGCTGCCCCTCGGCCACCCTCCGCTCTCCCCGGCTCGGAGCGCGGCTCGGAACCGGTTCGGCGTGGCGCGGCCCGGCCCGTGTTGATGTTGTGAAGCAGGCTCGGGGGGAAGGGATTTGCCTCGGCCGCACACCCCCCGGCTCTACATGTTCGCTGCACTGAGGAGGAGACGGAAGAGGAGCCAGCCCCCCTCCCGGCCCGGATTATTGTTGTTATATTATCTCCCCTCCTCCTCCTTCTCGGCGGCGGCGGCGGCGGCCCAGCGGCGGCGGCGGCTCCTCTGAGGAGGGAGGGGGGCGGATTTCTCTCCCCCTCTCTCGGATTCTCGTTGGATTCAGACGCCAATTTGCTCAGGTAATCCCCCCTCCTTGTCTCCCCTTCCCCTCCCTGCCCTCTCCAGCAGCGGGCCGGGCCTCTCAGCCCAGCGGCCCAGCACTGCCGGGAGCAGAGGGGATTAGCTGTTATCCGGGGTAGATGGGAGTTAGTGGCAACCGGAGGTGTTTATTTCGCAGCCCCCTTTCCTGTTCGGTCGGGTCTGGCGGAGGAGGTTGGTTCGTGCCAGGCTGCCGGGAGGCCCAGGCCCGGCGGAGGGCGCAGGCCCGCCGGCCAGCGCCTTTACTCCAGCTCGGGGATTAGAAAGGCGAAGCGGCTGCTCACTGACAGGCCTCAACCCGAAAAGAGCAGGAGGAGGAGGAGGAGGAGGAGGAGGAAACAATACAATTAGTCGCAAATGTGCACTGATCCTTTGCCATATTTACAACTTCACCTAGGGCAAGGAAGGAGGGTCCCAGCGCAGACAGCCCTCTAAAATGGGCCAGGACTAAGTGGAGGCATAGGGGAGGAGAGACAATGTAAATACTCAGGAACAAAAATGCCTCTTCTCTTTGCTCTTACCTTATTCTTGTAAGGAAGTGTGCTCTGAACATTCAAAAGTTTGAATGCTTTTGGTTTTATAATTTGCAGACATTTCATTTCTAAATAACATTATTGATCGGTATGTCAATGACTTAGTATATTTATAGCATAAAATAGTGCTTGAAGGATGATTGACACAACACAGACACCTGCAGACCCAAGAAATACAGATAGGCAAGCATATTGTATCATGTACTCTACACAATTTTGGTGTCTGTGTGCTGTATAAATTACACGAATATATGTTAAAAGAAAAAATACAATTTTCTGCTTCTAACAAATGGAAAACAGGCAAGGCATCATGTGTAAAGTGCCTTATTTATGACATTTAAGGGACCAAAGTGAAGAAGAGACCTTAACCAAAGTACTTGAGAATCAAATGTAAATTTATTTAAGTGAAATGTGAGCAGTGCTTAAAAAGTGTCATCTTTTCTTGCCAGGCTATATAACTTTGAGATCCTGAGGTTGTTATTGGCTGTTTGTGTGAATGATGTTTGAATATGTAATTAGGTGTCATTTTTACAGGTCAAATGTGTTTTGAAAATGACTGTTTATTAGTCTCTTTATAAGTAAATGGTAGCTGATTTACAACAAAGTAAATCTTGGACTTATAAGCAGTAGAGTTGTAAGTGTTGCTAAAAACTCAGGCACGTTTAAACAAACACCCTGTGAAATAATAAAAATACTTTTACAGAAATTACATAGTTGCAGGAAGTTTTAAGATTCAAAGTTTTCATCCTTGTAGAAAGGAATTTTGTTAGAGGCAAACGATTATTGATATTATGTAATTTGTTAAATTTTCAGCAGGTTTTTTAGTTGTCCAGGTAGATTTGTTGTTATAATGTGTGGTTATTGTATCTAATAGAGTAACTTTCTGGTGCATTGTGTTCAGAGTCTTGTAAATTAAACTGTGTCTGCCGCATGCCCTGATACATGTTTAAAAGGATGAAGTTAATATAGCTGTCACGTAGAAGGCGTGTTTTTAATGCTGTAAATCCGTGTAGTAGTCAGTAGCGTGTCCGTGATTTGTATTGGTCAGGGAGCAGTTTGAATTTTAAAAAGCCAGAAGATCCTGCTGAGCCCCAATCCCGGCCTCCCTTCCTCCCACTAATCTCCCATTCCTGTCTTTGTGCTGCCTGGTCCTGTTAGACACTGTTTGCAACAGGGCCTCAGGCCTACGTGCGTGGAGAGGAACCATTTACAGTTCGAAAAAGCAGTTTTTTTATTTTTAAACTTTGTGAAATGCAGAGGGAACCACTAGTCGTCTCTAACTGTCCCCACCTCAGTGTGTAACAGCGGAATTGCTGTTCGCTTTTGCCCCGTAGTGTGCGTGGAGACCGAGTGTAACTCTGCTTCACAGGAAAGAAAGGACTGTGCAGAAGTAGTTGTAGTTCTTGGGTAGTTTTCATCATCAGGAAGCGACATTACAGACCCTAGCGTTTCTTTCGTCTCTGTTTCAGGCAGCTGCCGTTCTAAGAAGAATGTGTTTGTTAAGCTAACAGTAGTGAACTTTTCTGACTGATTTTTCATTTAAGGAGGTTTGCTTTAAATATTCTAGATATGAGCAGGAAATGAGCTGCTGTAGTTACATAGTTCCTGTCAAGTTTATCTTGCCAGGGTTGTGTGGTTGTGTTTACAGCACTTTTTTTTTTTTTTTAATTGGAGCGGATGCACTTTTCTGGAATGAAAAATACGTGTATTTATGATGAGAAATTTAAGATGTTGCCTATTTTTATTTGTAATTAGTTTTTTTGGGTTTATTCTTATGAGCCATATGTGGTTAATCTTGAATTAGTTGCTTGATCGCAGTTTATATAGTTTTTCAGAAATATTTAAAGGTGAAATATTTATAAGAGGACTTATACTTCTTTTGGGTTTCATGTTTTAGCATATTTAAGAATGTGTATGTGTTCATGTGTGAAGCAGGTCTGTGGCACTTTTGTACTTTTTCCTTGATGTTAGAAGCTTCTGCTAGTCCAGTGTTTATAACAACAGCTAGCTGTTTAAGGACAATGTGTTTATTTTGATGCTCTAGAAATACAAAATTAATTATTCTCAAGAAGTTAGTTGTAAATATTATTTTATCAAAAAGAGGAAAATGCTTCTTTTTGCATTTAATTTTAACTTTTTTAACTTTTGCCTGCTTTGTACATTTTGAATTTACTCTTTCTGTACAGGTTGGTTTTTTCTCACAACTTCTTGAATATTTTACTTAAAGTTATTCCAACAAAAATCTCTTCCTGAAGTCTTTTGCTGTTGATTCAAGCTGTTTTTATACTATTTAAAAATCAAGACAGTAAAATAATAGTTTTTTAAAAAATTTGCAATGTTTAAGTTTTGACTTAGAAGCAGCAGATAGATCAGAGAAGGAGCATTACATACCTAAGCACTTTTGAAAAATCCTTATTCTGCTTAAGAGCACAGGTACCCCATGATACCTTATGCTTGAGACTCCATGTGCATAAATGTTCATACAACTCTTCTTGTAGAATCAAGTCCATAGATAGTGATTTCCTTAGGACAGAAGCTTTTTGTTTGTTTGTGCTGTTGTGTTAGTGTGATTATTAAGGTAATACAACTTTAATCCTAAGTGTTTCATGTATATGGCCCTCTACAGTATAAAAAAACTATATTTTGGAGGATACTAGGTGAAAAAATGAATTGTTTTGAGCTAGAGACCCTATTCCTATGTTTATATGTTCACTGGCAACTGGACTTTTATGTCTATTACATTAAAAATGTTAAACTGATAATATTCAATTTATATTAATATTTCATAAAAATTGCACAGGACATATGAAATTTCTGCATAATTACTGTAACTAGAGAGAAAAAATTGTACTTCTATCCTTAATATCTAGACCGAGGAAAGAAATCAAATTTACAACTTTATGATTTCTAGAAGTTATGTTGGAGGAGTGTGTAATATTAATGGATGTGTGGATGTGTGTAATTTGGATAACAACTATGGGCATATTAATAAGGAAAATACGAATAGTGGTAGCCTTAGAATTTGTTGAGTGGTAGGTGTGAGGTGGGTCATCCAGTATTAGAGTAGCTATTTAGTATGTATCTCAAAACACTAAGTATATATAACATGAAAGAATGGCAATTTCAGTATTATACCTGTTATTTTTGTTCTTACTTTTCATTTACCTTTATTAGGAGTAGTTCAGGTTAGGTTAGCTTCTGATTTTGAAACATCAGCAGTAATAATCATGCCATGGCAGAAAGATACCTGCAAGGAAACGCTTGAAATTGGTTATACCTGTGTGTTGTTGCTAATAACTCTGTACAGTAACGATCCATTTTAATAATAAAAAGGAGGTATTCTTGAAATTAAGAAAGTGTTTAACAGTTGCAAAGTCCTAAATATAATTAATCTACACTTGTATTTTCATTTTCTTTGTATGGCGAACATCCTTCTTAGTAGCTGATCCTGACCCCCAAAGTAGGTGTGAAAGAAATGCTTTACATTGAGATGTATGACACTCCAAGAGTAAGGAAATTGCATTTGAGGAGATTGTGCAGGAATTGTGATTTGTATTTCATTTCCTGTCCCTATGATTACCCATGGAAAATCTCCCCAGCAAAAGGGAGGGAAGAAAGTATTTTGGCCCAACTGTATGTGGAAACTAAAACGGTTTCCAGTCAGATTGAATATGGTTGTTGATACTATGTTTTAAGGTGATTACCTGGTCTACACAAATAAATCAAAAAGAATGTAAACATCCAAGGCCAGTTTTTATGTTGAAGTCATAAAAAATTTTAGAAAAAGTTAATTTTATGGCCTTTATTTGTATCAGTTTTAAGTATAAGTAATCAGAGATCTCAGATTATTTTTATGTAAGTAGATAATTAAATTTTTCATTTTATTGCTGTGGTTTGATTTTTTTGAAACAGTGTGTATGTGCAGACACGCACTGCGTTTTAGAGGAGCAGTGACAGAAAGCCCTGGCTACAAAATAAGGGAGTCCTATAAGGAAACAACAGACTGAGGAGCTGGGCTTTTAACTGTGCCACACTATTAAACCCTGCCCTCGCAGCCTCAGTTCAGTGCCTCATGCAGTGCATGGGAAATGCCAGCTGACCACTATACTCTTACAACCTAGTTTATATACTTATCATTCATTCAGTGTGTAACCTGCAGCCTTATTGCCTGCTATGTGCATCCCAGTCCTTCACGAACACAAAGTGTTTTCATGTTTTAATTTGTAGAGTTATCTCAAAAAAAGGTGCTTTGCAGATGTCAGAGAGCTTTGGTTTTGCACATCTGTAAAATATTTCATCAATTTTATTGATGAAAGACTGAAACTGAATCAAAATAGTTCATTTTAAAATATTATAAATCTTATCTGTTGTGGCATGCTTTACTCTTCAGAATTTTGAAGTTACTTTATAACACTTAGGAAGTTCATAAAATTGTTTTTGTTGGCCTTATTTTTGGTCATATGTGTTCTAAACTTCAGCTTGTTAGGCTCATTGTTTCTCCTCCTGAATCTGTAAGAAGTATAGAATGGGTTTTCATTGAAGGCTTTAAACATCTATTAAATTTCAACTCTTTTGATCCTGCCAACAATTGGGAAAAAACAAACTTCCTGTCGTGAGAATCTAAAAAAAGAGAATTACTATCTATCTCTTAAAGTTTGAAGAGAGAACAGGATAGATTGTTAACTCAAACCCCAAGAAATTAAATGTTGTAGCTACAATATTGAACACAGAGATACAAAATATTACTGTTACTCTCTATGATGGCTAGTTTCTGTCGGAAGGCATCCTAAGCATTGGGTTGGGATTCTTGAGGGTAAAACTCGGCATCTTGACTTAATAGTTGTTGCACTTGAATGTAGAGTGCTTTAATGCCCACCTCTTCACCCAGTGGTCAGACCACTGTGATGTCAGTCAGTTGTCAGGCTCCTCTAAGACTGTTAGTGAAGCAAGGCTGTTCTGAGGTGTAGTAAGTGCATTCCTAGCCAGAAAATTTCTTCGGGGAGGTAGGAAGTCTAGGCCCAAATGCATAATTGTATCAGGCACAGAAGTTCTTGAACTCTTTTTTCCCCCCATGGCTTTTTTAATCATGCTCAAAGCATGGCTCAGGGGCTCTGAGTACATTATGGAACAGGCAGAATAAGTAGCACTTTAGTCTTATTAGTATCTTTCTGTCATTACTTCTGAAGGTTTTCTGTGAGAGTACGTTTGTGGAGGTTTCTCCTTGGTTTGTTTTGATTTTTTTCAAGAGTTGATTTTCATACATGTCAGTTTTTGGCAAAAGATGTCTTGAATGTGAAATTTCTCAGTGAATTAGTTTTATTAACTCTGTTTCATTCAAATTCCTTAGTAGGAAAGTGTTATCTTCCACCTAAGGCACCTCCTTTTATTTTGTAAGTTTGTGTTCCATGACATATAAACAATGATACATGATAATTTAATCAATGACTATCACAATGCACAAGGAACTAAAATATAGATATAAGCGTCCATAATTCTGACATTTCTTTATACTTTGATGCTTGTTTTAGTAGTACTAACCTTTTCTTTTTTTTTTTACCTCAAGCTCACTGAATAACAAACATATGTCTGTGATAATGTAGTCTCTCTCATGTTTGAACTGTCTTTCCTCTATGTTGACCTCAGAAAGGATGAAGTTGCAAATACTCTGTCTCTGAAATTTTGTTTTCAAGTCTTATGACTTAATAAGACTGTCCACATTTCTTTAATGTTATTTTCCATTCAGATATGTTGCTTTCTCTTTTTCTTCAGTTATGCTTTCTGGATATTGAGGGTAGGGCCCTCACCAGATGCTTTGTATAGCAGCTGACTTTAAAAATTTGCTGTAGAAAATATCTGCTTTTTTGTAGACTAAAAAGCTGGAAAAGTTTTGATGAGATTCTAGTAAGACTGTGCTGAGAATGTATGGGAGTTCTTTGTGAAAATCTAAAATCTTTGATTTCTTTTTTTAAACTTTGTTGTTTTTTTATGAAGGGAAAATTTAAAATCCACTTGGTGATATGTTTATTAAAACTAAGGTGATATAATTGTTTTTTACTTTGTGGATGCTAAATTTCCTTTATTCCCCTTCTTTTCAAATCATGGAAAATGGACTTATTTTCTGCTAGCATTCTCAGTAACAGTTGGCTCTTCCTAGCAGTTTCTTGTAGAAACTCATGTTGAGGCATAACCTGTAACACAACACAACTTCATTTGTCCTGTTAAAATTTGGCAGTTACAAGGTTTTGAAGCATTGCTTAACAAGAGTTACTAGCTGACTTTAAGAATGCATGTTTCTCCTTGTATGTAGGTAGGACTGGTTCTCCTCTCAGTTTCCTGATTACTGATGTAGTATTTAAAGGCTTGTGGGTATTTTTTTTTGTTTGTTGGTTTTTTTTTTATTGTTTGTTTGTTTTGTTTTTGGTGTTTTTTTTTGTTTACTTCTGACTTTGCCAAACTTCAGTCATTTGGGCCAGAATCTTCCATGTTGTGTGAATGCTCTTTATTTAGTTATTCTCTAAATTGTGTTTGAAGTGAACATAGTTCACTGGCTTCTAGGGGTTGTGATAGAGGAAAAAAAAGTTTAAAAATCATGCCTGACCTTTTTTTCAAGCAATTGGAGCACTGCTGTTCTTTGGGAAAAGGAGTTTAGAATTTCATTGTGAGATGACTTTTTACATCAAGAATGCATTTTATTGCCATTTGAAAAGCTTTCCAAAAATTAGGCAAATTATTAGTGTCTAAAAAAATTAACTGGCTTCCCTGATTGTTGACACTATTGTTGAAAAATTTCGTGTGCACAACAGAGCTTTCCTGAAAAGTTCTAAGCAGTGAGATAGATGTACAAACTCTTAGTTTTATGGTGTCTATTCTCTGTTTATCCACAGTACAGATTAATTTGAGTGTGTAAAAGACAAGAAGTGAAATTGCAAGTGGAAGGAAGGGTGAGCATATGGAGTAGAACAGTGGACTGGACTTATATGGATGGGGTGGAAATAGAGTTTACAGGGTGGGAATTAGGAGAAAGCAGGAGCTTTGAAGTTCTTAAGGATCAGGGCCACTCCTTAAGATGATCAGCACTCTTAATGAAGACTGCCTGAGAGAACTGGGATTGTTCAGCCTGAATAAAAGAAGGCTCTGGAGAGAGACTTCATAGAACCTTTCAATACCTAAGTGAGGCATTTCGCAAAAGCTGGAGAGGGATCTTTTACAAGGGCATGTAATGGTGGGACAGCAGGGAATGGCTTTAACATGACAGAAGGAAGGTTTAAACAAGGTCTTAGGATGGAATTTTTTACTGTGAGAGTGATGAGACACTTAATATGTTGCTCAGAGAATAATATGTTGTCCCCTCCCAGGAGATGTTCAAGGCCAGGTTGGATGGGGTTAGTGGAAGGTGCATTTACCCATGGCAGGGAGGATGACCTTTAAGGTTCCTTCCAACTCAGATTCATTCTATTGTTTAATGAAATAATGACTGAACTGTAGTGACTGGATAAAAGAGCTAGTGGGGCATCCCTTAAGAAAGATAAAGGAAGAGCTGTGAAACAGCCTTATCAGGAAGCCAAGGCAAAAAGATACTGTGGATTTGCTTGTACATTCCAGGAAAGTAGTTCAGGGATGAGAATGGATGAGAAGTGTGTTCTGAGAGAGACCAGAGAGGGAAAGGAGAAGAAATTGCCTGAGAAGCCAGAAGTAGAAAACAAGGATTGGCTGGGCAAAGAAGCATTATTTCACACAGAGGAATTCATTGTTTGAGTTGTCCTTTTTTCTTTTCTTTTTTTTTTTATTCCCTAAACTGAAAAAATTACTTAGGAAAAAAGAAAGCTCAGAAATGTGGACTACTTATTGTAAGAGCAAATAAGAGGAGATTCTATAGTTCAGGTTACCTGTGTAGGTATGTGTGCCACCTTTGTGAGTGGATTGTAGTACTCTCAAGTCTGTCATTCCTTTTTTACTGACAAAAGGATATCTATTTCACTGATTGTATAAAATAAGTTGAACTGTTGTTTATTTTTTTTATAAGTTTTAAAAGTTGGTTTGTTTTTTATTTTTTAATACTACATATTATATGAATGTCGCCCAAGTATTTGTCTTAGATACTTAGATATTGTTGATTCCACCTTGGGGAAGGGGATAAACTCTTGAGATTGCTTTCAGTCCTGTCTTTTATTATTAAACATTTTGATTTCTTTTTGGTGTTCAGTGTGTAGCCTTTTGCCTGAATTGTTTTGTGTCATGAAGCTCTGCTCCAGAGACAGAAGTCTTAATTTCCTCATAGGCTTTTCTGTGGTCTGTACTGGAATAATATAATTCCACAACCAAGTTCCACAAATGCTTATTTTTTAAATGTTTTTGAGGGTAGTATGTAATCACATAAGTTGAGTACTGAGATGAAGAAGTTGGTATTTATTATCTTTGGAAGTCTAATTGGAACAAGTATAGAACCTTAATTTTAAATTACCTGTCTCATTTTTTTGCATTATGATTTGTATGGTAGTAGTAGGACAGATTTTGTTAATTTTGGTTGCAATTGTGACTAATCAGTGCTTGTTCAAATTAGGCTTTGGAGCCTGCAGGATAAAAGGAACACAGAAATATTTACCATTGGTAATAAAAATAGAGTGAGATTCCCAAGAGTGGGGTTTTTTTCTGTTTCCTGCTATCTGATCTGAAGCCTCTTTCGTATTTTCTTTGTTTTTACATGGACTTGAAGTATCACGTGTACAACAGACCTTACAGCCTTACAAATAGCCTCTGATTTCTTTTCCAGAGCAGATTCCTCCTGTAAGATGGAGGAAGATTGGGCCTGGGGGTGGCAGAGAAGTGCTACACAATTACATAATCCAAGGACTGTGTCAGAATTCTTGGAGGCAAGGGACATTTATTAACTTTTGATTGACTTTGCAAAGATTTTCAGCCTGGAGGTGTGGGATTTCCTACAAAAGTCTAGGAACTTTTGAGTTGATACTGAGAAAAAGTAATGTTTAGTATTTGTTGATATCAACTTTTCAGTGCCGAGTGCTCAGCTTTAGAAAATATTTTTAAAGTCATGCCTCTAACATTTTTAATTACAGGAGTTTAAACGTACTGCATATAATGCATAACAAATGCATTTAACGTAATGCATTTAATGTGATGCATTTCTAAGCATTGTCTTGTAAAATAGCTGTTATAGTGTAATAAGTAAAATTTTCAATCTTGATTTCTACATCATAGAAAGGAATTGGAGTGAGATCAAAAAGGAATTTAGTTGTGATATTGTTGCTGAAAAGGTCTGTCCTTGAATGTCAGTTTAAAGTTTGAGATGTATGAAATGCAAAATGTAACTCGGCTCCTGTGGTGCTAAGTAAGGGATCCATATTGGTTAGTTGAAAGAAGACATTGGAGAGATATTTGCATCCTGGAGTTCAGTTTGCATCACTTTATTTGAAAATCATATTCTCTCCTTCAGGTTCTTCCCCTGTTCTAATTAATTTTCTTTGCACTGTGATGTGGTACTCCTTCAGCAGGAGGATAAGAGAATGGTCACCTCCCAATAAAATACCAAGCCAATCAAAGACACTAAGCAATAGTGACAAATGCATGTTTGAATGTCCTGCCACTGAGGAGGATTTAAGAATCACTCTAGTACCTCAAGCAAGTGTTCAGTCTCTGTCCTTCTGAGACTTGTTGGAGGCAGTGGCTAGTATTCAGTGCCAAGTAGTCAGTTTTCTATGTTAGGTGTGTTCAGAGCATGTGTATGACTGGATTTTCTTACTCTGAAGATCTTGCCCAGACTTAGGTGTAAAACAGGTGTTGAGCTGCTTAGTTCTGACATATGCTGAAGCAAGGTTGTAGGTGAACTTCTGGTGATAAATTAGGTGACTAATGGCTTAGAGAGCTGTAGAAACACACTGTGCACTCTAAAGTCACTACTATAAAAGATTATTTAGAGTTATGACTCTGCATATTTACTCACTGGAGTAATTACCTCTGACTTTCTATCTAGTATGATGTAAAATTTAGTCATGTTATTTGCAAAAATAGATAATTTATTTTTACCATGGAAAGTATAATTAAAATATTTGAAGAATTCAAACAAAAATGGAACTGTTTAAAGACTGCTTTGTCTGTAATTCACTAAATATCATCACATGAACAAGCCATCATATAACTGGAAAGTAAACATTCTCAGTTCTCACATCATAATATAATTTTAGCCCACAACCTGGAGGAAGAATAATGAGAACCATTTATTTAATTTAGTGCCATATTAAATGCTTGCTTTGAATTAGTAGACTTCAGAATAGGAATTCTCTCTTTTTTTGTAGATGTTAGTGTTTATTCCTGACAAACCTTTTTTCTAGACTCAAAGTAGACATATGATGTCATGATATTAAGAAAATTCCTAATCATGTCTTGATAAACAATTAATCAGTGAAGTCTTATAAAAAACTCTGTAGGTGGACTTCTGAGAATTCAACTCAAATCCTGATAATCTGTAGTTATTTCATGCTCAGTGAATGTTCAATAGTGTATATGTTTGCTCATAACAAACAAAATGTATATTATTGCACATAACTTGGGTTAATTTAAACCTGTTTCATTACTGGCTAAGGAAAGTTGGATTAATTTGCATTTTTCATGGGCAGTATGTGCAATTACTGAAAGTCAGCTGATGCACAGTTAACGAGAGAGTGTCATCTACTAGGACTAATACGCTTGCCCAAGTGTGGCTGACACTCCATGTAGCCCTATGTAAAATTTGGGAGAGAACAGTACTTGTCTGAAAAAAAAACATGTTAGGTCTACTACCTGCACCTATTTCTTGATACAGGTGTAAATTGGAGCAAGCGTTTTGGGAAGGACAAATAAAATTAATGAAATCCTCATTGTAAAATACACAAATTTTGAAATTGTAGTGGAAGATATCACAAAGCTTTTTATAGATAGAGCAGATAATTATTTTAAACAAGAACAGAAATACTGGTTTTATGATGATGCTTACATGCTTATGCTATTTTATAATGAATCAAACAAAAATTAGAAAATCTACATAACTTTATTTTTAAAGGTGACCCTATAGAAAAGAACTTCTAAGTTTTGTACAGCAAGTTTAATGTCTTTGGTAACTGATGCTCTGTTTGCAAAATGACACTTACGTTGATGAAGAATTCAGTTTAGTTTCATATGCATGATTGATTTTTAAATATTCTGTAAATCAAGTTACATGCAGGTTCATTATTAAATAATGCTTTAAAATTATACTTTTGCAAATTGATTACTTTCAGTGGGTTTACACAGGTATGATAAATGGATATCAGTGTATTTGCTTCCTTAATTAAGAAATAACAAGGACCTTAATGTTAGGGTATTCACATATAAATAATATTTATTTAATGAACTTATTATCGTAGTAAGTAGTGGGTGCACACAAGATGAAACAGCTCTTTTTTTCTTTACATAATACATGATAAATTTTAGGCTAGATTTGCCCACTAAAACTTAGAATAGCTTTGTGATCCTGTTGTAGTTAGTAATTAGTATTGTTCTGTGGTTAATTTGGTTTTTTCATAATCACGGTTAAGTGTTTCATGAATCTTTGTAAGTTAAAGATGTTTGTATTTTGGGAGAATGAGGTGGGAGTGGGTTGTGGTCTGGAGTGCTAATTGCTGAAATGTAGTGGTGGGCTCTCAGTTGTGATTGCTTTTCAGTAACTGTCTGAATTTTGAACATAGATTAATAAAAATAATAGTTTAATAAATTCAGCACTCATTGAGCTTACTAACACACTTATCAGTGGTGTGTTAATTAGCATCAGATAACCTGAAAGATTTATATATATATATATATATATATATATATATATATATATACATTCACCTACCTGTGTGAAATGCTTATGTATTTGTTTGGGTAATAACTCAGATATTTGTTCACCGAAAAAGCATAGAGTTGTCTTTGAGAATTCTCCCTAAAATCTTGTAGAAATAAGATGTACTTACTTGATAGTGTCATAGAAAATGTGGAAGAGGATGTTTGTTGTGAGTAAACAGTAGGAATAATTTGCAGTGGGGGGAGCTCATATTACCTTGTAATATGAATCTGGAAGACACAAATATAAGTGAATGTTGGACTATGTGAGATAGGAGTTCAGTACTATACAGAATACTACTGTCACTATAAATTTGTGTCTCAGACACTAGTCTTATCATATGTACCAAAGCATGCAGACAATAATGTCAAACATGTGGCCTGGGAAGGCCACTTGTGGTTCTGCAGGCTCTAATTTATGGTCTCCCACGGCAACTGTTAAAGACAAAAAAGGATTATTAATTGAGATGTGTCCCACAGTCATCCTGTGAGTTTAATGTGAAGAGTTTATTTATTTCTGGAGGTAAACAATGTGTTCACACAGGAACAGATCTTTACCTTGCTGATAAGGTGCCCTACTCTCAGTTGTGTGTTTAATCGCAGAGATTGGTAAATTAGCAGTTATTTTGTTGGGAAACAGGACAAAAAAACTTAGTAGTTTTATGGCCTGGACAAGTGACTACCAGTGGTTATTGTGCCTGCCTGTATAGGTGCATTGGCATCCAAAATAAGAATGAAAGACTATTAGCTACTCCTTATTCCTCCTTTAGTGTGTGTATATGTCAGTCTCGATGCAAATCTAAGGTATTTGAGGCCTGGTCCATTTGACATGCTTCTGGTTTCTTTTCAGATGACGTGGAAGGGTATTATCCTTAATTTCTGTTGCTTCTGAATTGTTAGACTGTTCCCAAAAAGATGTGTAGCTTCTGTGTCTCCTTTGTGCTAAAATAACTTCCGGGTTGGAAAAAAAGCAAATGGCTTCTAGCAAAGCTGCAGAGAATTGAGAAAAAACTCCAAAATGATCCTGTGACTTGAGAAATAGTGTTAATGTTTCACAGCAAAAAGATTGAGCTATCATTCTAAAAGGTTCATGTTATCAATTGCATCTCAGGAAAGACTGCAAAGATCAGCTTTAGTCTTCCCTCAAAGGTACTGCCCTACAAATATGAATTTTTGTAGTAGTGCTGTGGTTTACACCTTACTTTGCATGTACTTATTTTCATTCTTCAGTGATTTATGATCAGCAAACAGCTATAACTGTACTTGTCTTGTAAGAGAGTGAGCTAAAAAGCATAGCACGTTTTAGGATATTTAAAAATGTTTAGTTTTGAAGTAATTAGAAGATACAATTATAATAATTCAATTTTATGAGGGTTTAATATTTTTTTTCAAGAGAGGTAAAATTTAGCTCAGTTGGTTAGAGCATGCTGCTAATAACAGCAAGGTTGGGGATTTGATCCCCGTGTGGACCAAATATGTTAAAATATAACTTACCTGTGTTTTAAAATCTACTCGCTTCCTAGAAAAAGGGGAATGTAATTGCAAATTATTGTGGTTCAACAGGTTATAAAAAAAAAGCTCTCAGCATCCAATTGTGAGACTTCTGTTAAAAAAATTAAGTATGACTTATAATCTAGTCTTCACTTTATTCATTAATTTGATTATCTGCATGGTCAATTGTGATTATCCATGTATTTGTAGCGTATGGGCCATGGTTCAACTTTACCTTAGTAACAGCTGGGACAATAGTGCTGTCTAGTCAAAGGTTTTGTATTAAAGTCTCAGTGAAATGTAATTAGGCTTCTCTTCCACAGTAGTGAGGTTCAAGCCTTTAAGAAGAGATGACTGTTGTTTAGAATGAAGTGCATGGAGAATAAAGTACATACAAGACAAAGAGGAACATCTGTGGGTTGTCAGAGATGGAAGGATTCTGTGTGGATTTTTCAGGTCACAGGTGTGATCCTGTGAGATCTAACTGAACCTTCATGAAGGAGTTCTTGGGTCTTCCCCGTATGCCCACAATGCAGTCAACTGTGCAGCCCGGAAGTTGGAACTGTGTCCCTGGCCTCAGACATACTTCTTTTATATCAGTGCATCAGTTTAGAAATGCACAAGGATTTAATCAATTATCTGATATCTGTAGCTCATAGAAATAAACTTCACAAATGGGAAAATTTTTCAGTTTTGGTCATTAGTTGATGACCAACTTTCTCATAGTGGAAGGTGTGACTTATTTATATAAATATGGAAAAAATAGTTGTTGTACATGAATGAGTAGAGGAGCAGTAGCAATGCATTTATCCTCTCTCAGGTTTTACCAGTCATTTCTTTGAACAAGTATTGCTAAGAGCACTATTTTCTTTCACATATTTATGGGGTTTTTGGCATGTTTTTTGTTTGTCAACTTCCTTGACTCCTCACTTTTGTAAGTGTGATCTTGTATGTGTGACAGAATATACTTTCTGGAAAGGCCATGCAAATAAGTGAAGTTGAAAACAGGCTTAAACCTAAACCAAGCTGCTCTTACACTGAGACTTAGATTTCTGCATTTCTCTGATGTCATTTTAAATACCTACTTTTTAGAAAAGTGTAGTCATATTTCATTAGTAAGGGCTTGCTCATCGCTCTGTTTTCCCACAATTTTGCAATTGGCTATTTAATCACTGACTCTTATAAGCAGTGAAGAAGGCACAGCATGAAAGAATGCTCAGGACTAGAGAGAAATAAAAATCTTTCTTACCCTGTTTCTTTGGGGCATTGACAGAAGATACTGGTTGAGTGAAGTATGAATGAGGCTGGAGATTTGCAAGTATGTGACATACTTTCTCACCTTGAAAAATATAATGAGACATATTTTGATGTCAGTGAATTGGGAAGGTTTGTGGGAGAAAATTTGATTTCTAAGGAAGCATTTGTTGTTGATTTGCAGTGTATTTCATTGTTTTGGGTACGACAGTGCTTGATTAAAATTATTTATAAAGAATTTGGGAATGCTGACTTTCAAAATACATTGTTAAACTAGATCCTAAGAAATGTTTTGGCTGATTGGAATATATTAACAACTTATGCATTTCAGTTTAATAGAACAGATATTTCTGCCTGGATCTTTTCTTGGCTTTTGGGGTAAGATGGATTAACATATATGAATGTGTTGTCTTGTTTTCTTGCTAGAATTAATTTTTAGCAGTTATGTGATCTAGTGAGGACTTTCTCTCTGTATGGAATGTACAGTTTTTGATGAGAATCTGTTCCAAAGCAAAAGAGAAACAGTGTATGGCGTGTATGGTTTTTGGAAATCTTACATCAATAAAAATCCTTAAATCTGACTTTTGGAAATAACATAGTGACATTTGTGTGGAAAATTCAAATAAGAGTGTACTAGAGATACAATTGTAGAATATAATTAAAGTGTTTTATTTTAGAAATACTGTAATGTTATAAAGTGGAAACAACTAAGTTTGGTTATTTTAAATTAAAGTTGATTTAAATGGAAATATTTTGTAAGATGTGTAAACTTTGACATATGATAATGTTCAATGAAGCATTCTGATTAAAAAAATTCTCATTGAGTTAAAAGGATAGATGTTTGGGAAAAGCATAAATATTTTCTCTCTAGCCACTAAAGGTGAGAGAAGTGAGATTTTCACCAGTGTCTCCCCACTGTACTGTATTTATAGGGGTCTTGTAATGTAATCTGAGTAATGTCTTAAAACTTCGGGCCATTAAATTACTCCGGTTTCTGTACATGTATAAGTTAGTAGCTGTAAAATATCTCCCAGTTTTGTATGCTTCTTGCTTTTCCAGTTATTTTCTAGATCCTAGTATGGTTCACTTCAGAGAGCCTTAGACAGCTTTGATCTCATGGATTATTTAAAATATTTGATATATAGGCAAGTTTATTAAGATATTGTAGGAGAAGGTTCAGTTCAGTTGCCTTGGCTCAAGCATGATTTTTTTTTTTATTTTACCAGATGTGTTTTTGGAAAGTACAAGACACAGTGTTAAGGTGTCAGTGGTTCAGTTTGTTACCTCTCGTCTATAATCCTGCCTGATATATATTTTTTCTTGTCAGGTACATATGACAGGACAATTGTAATATGAACATCTGTCATTTTTCAGCTCCTCAGTTTTGCGTCTGCTACATTTAAGGTTCCCTAAGCTATAAAAAAATACTCTGGGTGCAATGATTATATTAAGACCAGGTAGGTAAACTGTGGTAATCAGTGAAGTTTAGCTGAATTTACTAATTTCCTGCACTATAAAATTGGTGGTTTAATTATCTGAGTTTGACAGTATAGTACTAGGGAAGCATAAAGACTATAAATCCAAGTTTTTATGGATGATGCAAAAGTAAATCTCTCTTTTCAGAGCAAGGAAGTTTATTATGAGTGACCATTCTTAGTCAGTACACACCCTCTCCTAAATTATAGAATAGGTACTTTGTTTATCTGAACAGTGATACTTTTTCCACAATAGGTAGTGCAGAAGCTTTGCAATTTCTGACATTAAATGAGTCTATTAAACTAGTTTATTCAGAGCTTTTGACCTGTAGTGTGAAATAGTTGATGTATACGGCTATGATCTTCTGACTCTCCAAAACTGGAAAAGAAGGGGAAAATGCTGTTATTCAAAATCGGTGGATTATGCCACTTTATCCCGTTTTATTTACATTTTTATGGTAAGAGCCTCCTTAACACTGCAATTTAATTTGAATCTGTGAAAAGGACAGTTTTAAAAAAATATTAAATATCTGCGGTAATAGTTTGCCTGCAGTCACTGCATACTGACTGAGGGGTCCTTTCTAGATTAGGTATCTTTCCCTTCCCATATTTTGTGTTTGAAGTAGGAAATACAGTTTTGCATTAGTTTTAAATGATGTTACCAAATAGATTGTCATATGCAGGAGTTTAACTGTGAAAAACACGAATGAAATCTGAAATCCTCTAATAATTTTCTAGTTTTAAAGTGGTTCTTCTCTTAGACCTCATTTTGATATTGCTTGTCCAGCCACCCTTGTAACTACAGTTTTAATTCAATGAAATGAAGAAGGTTTTTAATTTAGGTACTGTTACTGGGAAGTAAAGTTTTATGACTGGCTTGATATCATTAGCCGTGCTTGCATTGTTTGTCTGAGTGTGTGTCTGTATATAATGCAAAGAGAACTAACAAATGTGTAGTTTGAAAACTGGTTTGAGTACCAGGTGGGAAAAAAACCCAGGCAGTCAACCTGTGACTCTTTAACAAAACATGTATTGATTCCTAAAAAAACAACCTTTCAGAATATTTAATTATTTCACTATGATGATGTCAGTTGCCTTTCAGTCTGTTTTCTGGAACAATGGAGGAGATACATTACTGTGTTGGAAATAATTTTATTATTTTTCTTAAGGATTTGTCCATCCAACTGAATATATTAAACCAGTGTGCAGTATGTTAATATTAATGGTAATCACTCTTCTCTGTACTTGAAGTTATCTGAGTATAATTTCTCAGCTTTTAAAGTTCTTAGCTTGAAGAGTGTGCAAAACAGTAAAATGATGTAGAAGGTGGTATGACTAAAAAAGGGGACGGGGGAAGGCTTTTTAAAGCTTTGCAACTTTTAAATTTTTCAGTACCTTCAGCGGAGAGTCTTCCTGGCTAGTCAAGTGTCACACCCAGCTTTGAATCACAGAATTATTTTGGTTGGAAAAGATCTCCTAGATGGAGACCAACTGTAGATCATTGAGTACAGCCATTTCACAGCTTACACAGCTTGTGTCATTTGACTCTTGAAATTGTGTGAATGACTAATTAATTGTTAATTAGATTATTAACAAACAGATTGTTAAGAAACACCTTTTCTAACTACTGCTTTTGAGATCTTGGTTGCATTGTAGCAGAAATATTGTCAGTAAGAAAATTTTTTTGAATTTAACCACTAGAATAGCAATACACTGTTTTGGCATGCAAACTCATATTTTAAAGAATGTGTTATTACATTCTGTTGGTTAGGCCTTCCCTTAACCATATATTTTGCATTTGACTTTGGATTTTCTGTGTTCTTAATAGGTCTGATTGAATTCCTGTGTAAAGTTATCTCTTTTAAAAAGTCTAACATGAAGAGCTGAAAATAGCTACGTGCAGTTTAATGGTCAAATGCCATTCCCTGATCACCTCACCTTTTACTGATCAGACATGTCTACCTACCACCCTTTACAACTCCAGACAACTTTCTGCTCCTTTATAGGCCAGTGAACACATCTACAGGATCTGTAAATATTCCTGAGAAATATTGCTATTGAAGTGCAGGCTGTACTTGCCCCTTCACTGAAGTACTACTTAATTTCTAGTATTTACTAGTGCTGTTGTTTGTGAGTCATGAATCATCTTGGGTCATTAAGCTTTTTGAAGAGGATTACTTGACAGTATTGGAGCTGGTGCCAAAATATTCCTGAGGTTTTACAGGGAAGATGTTATGCTTTAGAAGGCCTGTGTGCTTAATTTGGAGTTTTGAGGTCAGTCTGTCCACAGAATATAATTGAAGTTAGAGAATATGTAGCTTTTAATATATGAAATAGGAAACTGTATAAAATTAACCATTTTTAGTGAACAGTGGGGATTAAATTGAAAGTATGCCATATATTCTTCTGTACAACATTGTGTGATGGGTTGAATATCTACATATATACACAGAAGTTTCTGACCTCAACTGTGAGTTGTCTTCAGTCATTTTATTCAGTACCTTCAATACCAAAACCGCCTACAAATAACTGTTAAGGTTTACTTGGCAGGTGAAATTCAGGTGGAGTTTGACTTTGGTTCTCCAGAGAGCAGCATGGGTAATCCTTCTACAGTATAAAAATAGAAGCCATGATAATTTTGCTGACTTTTCAGTCTGCAGTAGTGGCAACTTGGTTAAGTCTTAGGTGTTGTTTTTTTTTCAAGTAGTACCAGTGAAAATGGCCAGAGGTTGCCAGGGTTGTTATACTGCAGTGCTGTAGAGTGAGGTAAAGTTTTATGGATTGTCCCAAACAATATGATAGAAATTCTTCAATGGCCTAGGTGTATTTTAGCTATCATATGTTTTCATTTTAATGTGGTTATAGTACATGGTTTTATTTTATATATATATGTATATATATAGAGAGAGAGCTAGAGAGAGAGTCAGGTATGTGGGGACAGTCAGGATGTTTGAGAGTTGCTGAACATTGGGATATGAATATTTGAAGGGACCAATTTCCCCATACAGACCAGCTTTTGATTAGATGGTAGAAATGGGTGAAACAAGTTACCTGCTTTGGGTCACAGGATAGTCTCTGAAGTAGTTGGAGGTGAGAGACCTTTCATCAGAGAGATTTTCGTCATTGATGATAAAGTTGCTATGACCTTTCTCTCTTTGTGTGGGTTCCATTTCTTTAATTAGGGGCGTTGTTTGGTTTTGTTTTTTCTTTGTAGTTTTTTGCCCCATGTATCTGGCCTCAAGGAATACATTTCAGGTTTAAATTATTACTCTAATATTTAAGAATTTGGAAATATTGATAGGTGGGACAGAAGAATTCACTCTGTCTGTGCCCTCAAACATTATGTCCTTTTCTCACCACTAATTCCACTGACACTGATGTACTATATTGCTAGTGTCCTGTCTTGAGGGAGCAAAAGGAGTAGGATTAATCCAAGGGGTTTTTTTGTGTTTATGTAGTAAATATTTCTCTTTGCCTTTGCAACAAGTAGTGGAGACAGCATGGAAGGAAACCTGGCTAGTGAATAGAGAAAAAAGAAAAACAGAAAGAAGTAAAATAGTTGAATTTGAGAAAATATTTTTGTAAAAGAGCATTTTGAAGAGTTGCTGGTTGCAACAGTAGTAGGAAAGTAGCTATATTTGTTTTTTCTTTAGAGGTTGGAAATATACAGGAAAAGGCAAAGGGAGATAAAGAAATGGTTAGCACCTTTCTACTGATTCTCAATCCAGCTCCTAATTGCATTAGAAAATTGAAATTCAGATTTTTTTTCTTGACTGCTCCCTTTCAAGATAAGATTAGGTCATCTCATTCTTACCCTCCTGTTTGTGTACTATATTGTGCTTTTTCATTGAAATGAATGATGAATCGGAGACAGTGCTGTGAGGGCAGTAGCTTTCAGTGGCAGTCAGTTCAGTTGTGGCACGGAACTTTATCCTGTGCTTTATTTCAGCACCTTTACTGCTACTATTCTCACTCAGCATCTCCCATTCTCAGGTTGTCCTGCATTTATTGTTTTGTATGTTAATTTCTATTTATTCTTCCTGTTTCTTGATGTGTTAATTTACAGAAGGGAACCAGGACTAACTTCTGTCAGCTGATCATTTTGTGCTCCATTTTGTTGTTTATGTGCACAGTGCAGTAAATTGTTAAAATTCTTTTAGTTTGTGAACAGTCTAAATTTTAAATGTATGAGTAATTCTGAAGTGATTCAGATTCCAGCTTCTGTCTTTAATCTAGCCTACAATAGAAAATTTGTTTTAAATTGCTGCACTACTGCAAAAGTAAATGAAACTGAAATATTCCTGATGTATAAAATACATGTTTTTTAGGCCTAAACTTCCATTGTCAAAGTATGATAGCATAATGTTTTTGTATGTTGAGAGAGGCTTGTTTGCACTTCTGCTGTATTTGAGTTGCAAAGCTGCAGAAAGTCAGCAATGACCATATCTCAGCTGGTACACAGCAGCCTGAAGAAGAGACTTAAGCCAGAATATTGGCAATATAAAGTCATTCAGCAATTTATCAGGAAAACAATCAGATCCATATCTGAAATAAGTAGTTTTTCAAAAGTGGTGAAAGAGTAGCTCATTTCCTCCACTGTGTGGCTGCCTTCTAAACCAAAAGTTGCAGTAAGTCTCAGGAAGGATGGGGTAATTTGTGGGTAAATAAAATAGGTAAATACAGTTATGTTTAAAAGTTTATGCAAATAGTTATTATGGTTAACACTACCCCAGATGAAACCACCACCTTCACGTATACAAGCTGTACCTTGTTCAGGATCATCAGCAAGCGTTCTATGCTTTTTAAGGAGAGTATTGTTCAATAAAAATACCAGGGTGGAGAACACAAAGGACTTGTGATATATCAAGGAATTTTACTTTGTATACAGAAGACAGAACAAAGCTTTCAAAGCATTTGACTATTAGTATGAGAGGAGCAAATGACAGAGGAGGCTGGCCTTATTGACAGTGTGGAGGAGATGGAATGAAATATGATGTGAGACAAAGCATGTAACTGATATGGGAAAAACCTCAAAATCTTGCAGCTGTAACATTGTGGGGAAGATAGGGAAGCTGGTGGGAGACAGAAGACAAAAAGGTGGGCTCAAAATGCCATGATGACAGCTGTAACAGTGAATTACACTGTGGGAAATGAAGACAAAATCAGTCTGAAAACAGAATGTAAATGACACAATCAGATAAAAAAGAGATGACCAAGTGGAGCAAGTGTGACAGAGAGCTACTGGGATGGTTAGGGGGCTGCAGCATCAAATACAGGAGGGGAATCTGAGGTTTGGTTGCTGTGGTGAAGAGAAAGGTAAGAGAGGGGTTGAAATGCTGTCTTTAACCTGGCTAATAATGACCATTTATATAGAAGGCAAGGCAGACTCCTTTAAGGGGCAAAACAAAAGGAGCAACAGCTGCTGTTGCAATAAGGGAGTTTTAACTGGGGAAAATTCACAGTGAATCCCCATTCTTAAAAGCAGTTTTTGACTGGGATGGCCCTTACTAACTTAACATAACTTTGAGATTGCTCATACTTTGAGCAAAGGGCTGGTCCAGATGTCCCTCTAGTAGAAGGAATGCACTGTAATGTTAAGCAGTGTTCGACATTAAAAGGTTGTTATAAGGAAATAAGAGTTTTGAAAGATGAATCCACAAGCTTTATAAAATAGAGACTTGTTAAAAAGCCATGAATAAAACCAGAAGTTATCACTTGTGGAGACAAAGGTGTTATCTCTTGTCAGCATATGGAAGGTTTGGAATACCTGTCAGGAAACATTTGATGACCTTAAGAGCTGCAAAAATAGAGGTAGGATAAAATTCAAGTGTGAAATATTGGTACATTTAAAGATTTATTACTAGAATTTATGCTGTTAACAGACAGCTTTTCCACATGATATGTCAGAGGAAGCATAAGATCTTTGTATATTAAAGCTATTACAAAATATTCAGTCGTCAGCAAAATGAGGCTGTTAAAAAACATATACAATTTTTTAACCTATCAGAAGAGATACGTCTTTGTAGAAGGTATCAAAGTACATGCATTGATATACAATGTATTAATGTGTGATTCTTTTGGGCTCAGGAAAATAAACAGGTATGATGCATCAAGTATGGAGGATAATAAGAAGCTTGAGAGAATTTATTTTATGCAAAAAACTTATTTTTGTGACAGCGGGGTCTCAGCATATGTTACAGTGCAGCTAAACAAATTTAAACTGATTAGAACTAATTTGTTTACATGACTTCTGGGCTACAGCTTGCTGGTGTCCGACTAGCTCAGAGCATTTACAAGTGATACTCCTAATATTTGACCTAATCATACAGCAATTTCCAAGCCCCTTTTCTCTCTTGTTCCATTTCTGAGCTTGGGACCATGTTTGGGGGTTTTTTGTGGTTTTTGGTGTTGTTTTTGTTTTGTTTTTTATTTTAAGTGATTCTCCTGCTGTTAAATTTGTCAACAGTATATTTTGCTTGTGTTCTACAGCCCTGTCTTTAGGGGCTTGAGAGGGATAATACAAATAAGCTCTACATTTTCTGGAAGGGAAGGATTCACATTTGGAAAGGAGAGGAGCTACCGGCCAAGAAGATGCAAATAAAAGGGAACATATACTGGCAGTGAATAATTTCCTTATGGAAATTTATGAAATGCTCTAGAATGCAAAAGAGTGAGATGTTAGAATTACCTTCCAGTAAGAATGATGAAGGCAAAATGTTTATGAAATTGTTAAATACTTGAAGTACATTATGTGATGTAAATGATAATGCTTGGGACTGCACAATCAGGGAAATCCTTATTTCTTAAGAAAACACTGTGAGAAAATTGTTTCTAATGTGAAAATATACAATCTAACAAGAAAAAAAATCCAACAGAAGTTGCAAGAACCTGAAATTGTATTGTGGGACTAGTATGTTTAGTCTTATTTGGAGTAATGGAATTACTGGTAGTTTTACACTGTAGCTGTCTTTGAACAGGAACTTAATATGTAATTTATTCAGGTTCCCTTCTAAATGTATACTGAATTTCTACATTGATACTTAAAACTTCTGTTCGTTTTTTTTTTGGTTTTTTTTGTTTTTTTTTTGGTGAGGATTTTTCTTTTTTCTATTGGAAATGTAGAGTCATTGGTACTACTAGTAGGTGAGATTAATTTGTCCCCCTCACTTCACTATGCTGGAACTTACTGTTCATACATAAATCCGCTAGAGCTTATAAGATTAAGATTTCTGAGTATCTTAAGGTGGAAATGAAACAAACATTTATAGTGTGGTATTGTTTCCAATGAAGGATTTGTGCAACTGTAATGCAGAACCAGTGAAGTGGTGTGTTTGAAAGGAAGAATCTGATTTGATGCTGCATTTGAAGGTGGACACTTAAAAAACAAATGCACTTGCGCTGCATGTTCCTTTTTTTTTGAAATAAGTACATTTCAAAGAAATTGTGTTGATTTGTAGTCAATGCTGCTATAGGAGCTATTTTTTTTTTAGGTAAAAGAATGGCATTGGACTATGTGATTCACAAAAAAAATCCCATAGTTAAGACCCTGTTTTGGAAAGCTTACTTTCTAAATGTGTATTGTATCTGTTGCTGAAATGCATTTCTTTGTTTCAAAGTAACTAATTTAACTGTTTCATTTCTGCTCTAAAATAGTTTTACTTTGTTTTCATGTATGCTCAGATGGGACTTCTGTTTGTGAATGACCATGTTTGATCAGTCTTAGAAATTATTTCTGTCCATATGCTTGGAGCTAAAGAATGGATTGATTAGGATAGAGAAACATGTATTATTATGAAAATCAGTGACTGAAAAGTTTAACCTATACCTTTAATTTCAGCCTTATGAACAATGGTAATCAACATGGTGAGAAACCTTCCCTTCTTTACCTAACAGGATCAGCAATCCTTAGCTGAGGAGAAAATACTTGGTGAATTCCCCTATCCCAAGATAGAATTTAGTAAACAGAGTGAACAACATCATGATACTAAGTTGTATCATTATTCTTTACTAGGTGTTAATAGGATGAAAATTTTAGAACTTGTAGTCATCAGTATGCAATTTCTGTCCCTCATAGTCAAAAAAGAATGAAAACTTTCAGAGTGCTAACTGATTCTCTTGTGCTTTCTTCCCTTTAAGTTTTTTTATTAATTGCAAATCATTTGAAAATGCTTTGGAAGAAAAACTTTTTAGTTCCGGCAGTTACAGAAAGTAACAATTTCAGGCCATTTCCGTTGTCTCACTTGTCACCAGAGAGAGATCGGTGCCTACCTCTCCACTTCCCCTTGTGAGGAATTTGTAGACTCCTATAAGATCTCCAGGCTGAACAAACAGAGTAACTCCTTGAGTAGCATCCCACACAGAATCAACAGTCAGTCCACACAAACTGAGATGAAGGACAGACCTCTATAGAAATTGCTGCAATGACTGCAGGAATTTACAGGGGCATAGGAGTAAACTGGTATTATGGAGTTTAAAAATTCAGCTGTTATTTGTATAGTCTTCAATAATGTGATGTGGGAAAATGTAAAATTAGCAGTCTGTGCTGCTTACTGGTCAATAACCAGCTGACCAGGTGGTTACAGCTCTACAGTTTCTTATAAGTTGTGCGGAGTATTGCTGAACAGTGTTAAAAATTTGTAAAATATGCAGTTGTGTCCAGAGCTAAAATAACATGGAAATGTATATAAGTAACTGTACAGGTATTGCAAAGCTGCAGTCCAGTAGTTGTAATTCCTTGCATCCAGAAACCCTGCAGCCAACATTTAAAACTGAATCTTGAATTATTGAGTAGTTAGATTAAAAAAATAAAACAAACCCAAATAACTAAACTACACCCAAAACCCACCCCCAGACCCAAACCAAACTGACAAAGCCAAAGCAAAACTTTACTACCACATAACTATCATATGCTTCAGTTTTGCAAGGGTCACTATTTGTTTAGCTTTCTGAGGTAGATCTCCATGTAGAAACCCACAGGAAGTGTGTAAAATGAGTGTCAGGGCATAATGCATAGTTCTTGTCTTGACTACTTGATAGATACAAGCTTTTGTTATTTTTTATAATGTTGTCATAAAGTGGTTATCTGAATTTACCCATTTGAACTTTATTTGATGGCTTTACCAGTAACCAGAGAAGGAGCCAATGCTGTGATTTATAGGATAGGCTTTTAATAAAACATATTTCCTGGGTATCATCTCTCCAGAAGATGGAAGAATTTAATATTTTGTTAATCTCTGGATAATTGACACATTAAAGGTGTAGAATAAAGTTTTACTATTTGTTGATCATTGTTAGATCAGAGGAAACAATTTCCCTCTTAAAAGATGTTCTTCATGAAGTGAGATATTGAATCAATTGGTGTTTTGCTGGGAAATTTAAATCAATTCAATGAGAAAAAATATTTATCATCTGTTTAATACAGATTTGAAAAGACAAGATTTTAGTTACACAGAAATGCTATGATAAACCATTTTTCATCTCAGAAGAAATCTTACACTGAGATCCTGGCTGTTATGATTTTTAGTAATTCTGTGTCAGTGTTCAGAGGAGGAGGAGGATGATGATGATTCAGTAATATCACCCTGAAATGTTAAAATGCTTGGTATGTCCAGCAAGAATTACTGGAGTAGTTTCACTTATCTGCAGCTATAAATTATATATTTACATATATTTGTTGAATATTACAGCAATATAATTTTAAATTCGTAACTTGATTTGTAATTCATAAAATTAAATACATTCTGAGGAATGCTACATTTTGAAAGGCACTTTATTACACCTGAGTCACTATCATTAGTCGAACACTTCAGTGAGATTCTTTATTCTCAGTGTTTCTGGTATTAGATTCTTGCATGTGTTTCACAGTGCTTTCTGTGTTTGTTTGAATTTTGGCACTCTAAATCCTGAGAATTCATGCATGTTGCAGACGTCTTTACCTTTTTCTGCAATGTTCTTGGCCTTTGATTTTAGTATTTTCCAGTGCAAGCAATGTGCTGTTAAAGTAAGCAATTTTATTTTCTAAGCCATTGGTGGTTAATTTTTATCAAATTACAGCTTAATGGGGAAAAGCATGCTACTGGGTATTTCCCCCAGTGTATTTTTTACCTTTTTTTTTTCTTTCTGTCAAGTGTTGGTACGATTTTGTAAAGTATCTGAGAAACTGAAATAGATCACCAACCAAGAGTATACTCAGATTAATCAAAGTCCCTGTTTTAGATGGAATAAATAGGGACATTGTAAACTGAAATAGTAGTTTTGCTTTCCTTCCAGCTTTAGACATTTATGCTCTCATCTTTATGGTACGCTTTTGTAGAGAGTTGTTCTGCACACTGTGTGGTTTTCTGTATGTGGCTTCACTGTCATGATGTTTACATTGTTGCTTCCCTGTGTAGAGCAAAGGAAGCGTAGTGAGCTTGATTGTCCCAGTATTATGGACAGTAATTGTGATACTTAATTTTGATAAACAAGGAAATTGTGAGAAATTGCTATGTGCATTTAGGCATCTTAGACTCTTCTCTAGAGTGCAGTTTTTCCTAGATAGCATATACTGCGAGTTTTTTATTGTCTCATTGCATTGAATCTTACTTTAAAAAATAATTTGCCAATTGCAAGCTTTCTGAATCAGCACTGTAGAAGGTATATGAGAATACTTTCACTCAGTCTCATGCAGATGTTTTGAAGAGCTGTGATGTGCTCTTCAGTCACAAGGAAGGAAACATAGCTAGTGTACATGTGTAGACATTTTAATTGGGTCACATGGACTTTTGCATGTGTTTGTGCTGTCACGGTAGGGACTTCTTGAAAGAAGTTCCTTGGTTTCCCTCTGTACTTGATCAGAAAAAAGTTCAGCTGAAGATGGTTTTGACCATGCATGATTTGTTGTTGGAGTTGATTCTCATGCTTCCCCTGACCACCATGGCAAGTCAAGGATTGGTGAGAATGGTCTCACACTGATGTTTAGCTCACTCAGCACTCACGGATGAACCTGACCAGGTCCCATGGACTTACTTGTGCATGTCCAGTTTGCCTAAATGTTCCCTTGCACAATCCTCCTTTACCCAAGGGCAATCTTCTCTATTTTCATGCTTCCCTGCTGGCCTCAGTGCCATAGCACAGTTTTACCAGTTAAAACCAAGGCAAATAAACTTAAAATTTACATAATAGCACCACTGCTAACTCCCAGAATATTGGGAAACAGAAAACATCTCCAGGTAAAGAAGAATTGACTATCATGTGGCAATTGACCAGGTTTTGCACCACCATTAGAGTCTTGACAAAACCTGTAAGACTGTTTCCCACTTCCTAGCACATTTGTTAACAAATGCAGTTGTCTAACAAAAATGCAGGGGCTGCTCCAAGCAGTGTTTGTAATGACAAGGATTTGGTGGCCTTCATCTGAGAGTTTCAAAAGGACTGAAGATCAAAGAACAAACTGGAAAATGAAAACCCTCAAGAAACAGTTCTCAAGGGATACATAGTGGCCCAAACTGCACAGCTCTTCCAAAAGGCAGTGAGTGACCTTGTAGTTGTTGTACCAGCTCCTGCTTTCAGCATCTGAAAAACGTAGAGGAGTGATTCTGAGGGCCTTCCATTTTTCCAAGAGGAATGGAGGTTTATTAAAGGCATTTCTAAGAACCAATACCTTAAAGGTGAGTTGGTTGGTTGATTTGTTTCTTTTTGTTTGTTTGTTTTTATTTTTTTTTCCTGTATTGACTTGGAATGCAATTTTCAACATCAGTCATACAAATTCTGGATAAAATACAGTCAAATTTTGTGTGCTAATTAGCAATAATTCCCTTGAGAGATGGTACTGGCTTGCAAAGTCATGCTGGAAGACTGCATTAAATTGAGGGAAATCAGATGGTCATTTTGTCAGCCACATATTTCTGTCACAATTGCAAAGGCTTTGACTGTTGCTTTGAAACATGCAAAAGAAGTTTCAGGTGGGTCAGATCAGATGTGAAAGGAATTAGGAAGAATCTAGCAATTTGCCAAAATATTTTGTTCCTTCAAGGCTTGGGAAGCAAACATTTTGTTTGTGAGTCTGTATGCTAAATGTGAATAATGGTTAATTCAGCAGCTGAAAGGCATTGTATTTGGTAATTTAAGAGCAGGGTTGCTGTTCTTAAGCAAGAAGGCTTTCTCTTAAGGAGAAAGCTAAACTACAACTACACTCTAATTAGGCTAATAGAAAAGTTAGATCCTTGGATATGTTCCTCTTTCAACTTCTTCATCTGATTGTGGAAAGTTTGTTTAACCAAAGTTCTTCATATTTGACAAAGGAAGCCTAGGAAGCCTGTGGCTCATATTGAAACCACTTAAAGCTGAGTCTTCTACAGTCCCATGAATCTGTAAATTGAGAAGAATAGAAATTACTTCATTGCATCCACTAATCATGTAGGAAAAAGTCTCTGTCATTATAGATATTTCTAATTTTGTTTAAAAAGTCCCTTCCTATTGGAGAATTTAAGATAGTAATTTCATTTTGCAAGATGCTTTTGAAAAGCCTCTGGTCGTATGTGTTTGGTTTGTTTTTTATTTGTTATTCTTATTTACAGTAAAAGGGGTTTTTAAAAAATTGCCTGTTTACTATATATGCTAGCTGTCTTCAAGCGAGTAACTTACTTTCTGCATTCCATCGAAGTAATGCATTAATAGAATTAAAAGCCAAAAGTAAAAACTACAATATGGAATAGCTTTGGAAAATTAACTTTAGTGTAGACTTAGTTATTTGTGTAATTTGGTACAATTTCTCAATTACTGATGTCCTTTTATCTTGTAGTGCCCTTTTCTAGCTGTATATACTTTTGGTGTATGGTTATGTGTTTAGTTGTGACTCACTTGGTCTAAAATTAGAGGCCAATGTGAACTTCAGGAGAAGTTTTTGTTTCATTGCAGTCAAGATTAGAAGTATTACTTTCCTGGTGGCCTTTGTAATCTAAAACTGACTGCTTGCTCTTAAAATGAAAATTGATAAAATGTCTACTAGAGTAGGAGCTCAAAAAGAGAGTATTCTGCAGTCATTGAAAGTATTAATTTTGCTAATATAATGTTGCTCTATGGATTTTTTACCCTTTGATTCTGTGAATAGGGAGCCTTAAATTTTGCAAGTGTGTTTCTTTTCCTAAATCTAATAAAATACATTGTCTCAATGGTTGAATTGTCTTTGGATTTATTTTTTATAGAGCAAATCAGGTACTTCTCTGTCAGATTTAATAAAGATTACAGCAAAAGAAAATAAAGTGCTTAGTCAATTTGAGTCCATGGATTTTTTTTTTTTTTTTTTTTTAATTTGGAGTGTTTCTCTCTCCCCCCCCTCCAATTTTCTGGACATCATGATGTCCCAGCTTGAGTGGGAGATGGAATAAGATATCCTCCAGAGGTCACTTCCTTCAGCATTCTGTGTTTTTTTGAGGGAAAAGTGTGGTGAGATAGCTATTCCTGGATGCATAAACAGAGTAGTAGTTCTCTATTCCTTCCTTCTCCTTTGAAGGGTAAGGAGTGGGGAGGAAGAGAGAAAGGAAAACAAATGTGTGTTCAATGTCTTTGATTTGATACTTGTCATGAACTGTTTACCTCTTTGGTACTGAAAGGCATTATTCAGCTGCAGAGGTGATTGCAGTTTGCAGTCCTGTCAAACTTACAGTGACTTTCTTTCTGCTGTTCTTTGTGTTGCGTATTGAAAAGGAGAGCTTTAGAGAGCTATCTGCATAGGCAGACTGTTTTTAATGCAATAATGGGATTAATTGTGGATGGAGATAAATTATCAGCATTTGGAGCAGGAGAAAGGCCAGGGAACAGTAAGTTTAGGTATTGTGCCTTCAGTCAACTAAATGAAGTTCTCAAGTGTTCATAAATGTTTTGGGAAGTGTATCTGTCTTCCTTTTTAGTTACTTTTCTTTGTGCTGTTCTCTGTATCAGCAGAAGCCAAGTTCCATAACAGAATGGGAATCACAGTTGGAGTTACTGCTTAGATTTATCTCAACTCATTTTTCCATCTACCTCCTTGGTCTCTGTAAGTGCGCAGCCGTGTCTGCACATCCACCTGTCTGATCAACTGTGCTGCAGCTCTGTAACTCTGTGACTCAGCCTCATCCTTGGGAATTCTGTAAAACATGATGTAACATAGACCTAAAGGAACAGAACAAAACCACACTGGAGTACAAAGACATTTAATTTAAAAATATCTATTTTGGATGTGAGAAAAAGGTCAGCAAAAGATAACTTCTTGCTTGGTTTGATAATCACATTAGTTTCGTGGGCTGTTCAGAAAGCTCTTTGGCCTTGTCTCTTCCAGCCTTGTACATGTGGAATTGTTGTGAAATGAGGTAGCCATCACAGACAGGCCATGTTCTTTGTTTTTCAAAGAAGTCTACAAATGAAGTGAAGTTTGTGTCACAATTTATGATCTGTTCTGCTCTTTAAAGGGAAAATAAAATCTACTAGATTGACAACAGTTCATTATTGGTGTGTCACAGCTAATTGTCTGTTTTCTATGTTCTACACACCTTTAGTGTGATTGATAAGTTTGTACCAGAAGTTCTGATAGGAAATTTACAATGTGTAACTTAAAATTGTTCCTTCAAAAAACAAATGTGAAGCTAGTTCATAGGTGTATTATATGTGTCCAGCTGAACTATTTCAAAATATATTACTTTGTTCAAATAATTAGAAATAAAGGCCTCAGTACTTGTCTACCATGACAGTACTTAAGATTTTTATGCAAGTTAACAGAAGGAATTAATTTAAAGTGGTTTAGTTGAGCTACATTAAACATTTGAGTTTATGTTCTTTTTCAGAATTAGTAGCTTAAATTCACTTTGTTTTATTTTACTGTAAAATTAAGTTGTATGGATTGAGCTCTACTCAAGTATGAAAAAAATTTCCCAACCGGTTTCAGTTAGGTAAGTTTATTAAAGAAAAAATTCAGGTGTATGTTTTAGGGAATTCTATGAGAAGGAGATTATCTTCAAAGTATTTTGTTTCTCTATACTTGTTTTATACTAACTAGGTCATGGAATTCCTATCCACATAAATAATTACCTTTTGTTTTGCTCTAAAATATGACTTCTACAAGTACGTTTTCACTCTTGACAGCTTTTCTATGTTTCTTTGTATTGCTGCAGTACATGGTGAAGGTGAACTGAGAATGTTTAAAATGGACAGGCCACACATTAAAAATCCTCAAGCTTTTTTTGTGCATGACCAGCATAATTTCATCTAATTGTTCTTGATTGAAGGTTTGTTTATGCTCTGAGAAGTTTGAAAACAGTGGAAGTTGCTGAGGGAAGCTATGAGCTTGCTTTAGGCTGCTAGCACCTTTGCTAACTACTTGGTGCAATTCCTGTGTAGTTTTGATGTGTAGATTTGTAACATTTGCAGGCTATCAAGAGAAAGATGTGGAAGATGGTTAGTAAGGTGAAAGTGACACCACTTTGGAGGAATTTTTTTTTTTTGGAAATACATCCCTCTTTTCAGTACAGTTTGTGAGCTTAAGAAATGTCTGTTGAGTTTTTGCTGCAGCTGTAGGAGAACCAGCAGCAGCAGCAGAAGTTCAGAATTACATAGGGCACTTTCATAGGTAGCACTGTGAATCCATCTCCTGACCTACAAGGACCAAACACCAAAATAATATTTTTCCTAGCTGTTGAGAGATTCCAGATTGTTACGGTCTAGCCCAAATTGCTTATGTAAGTTGGTCTTCATTTGAGCTTAGTTCATTAGCAGTTATTCCAACACAATACATCCAGATGTTGCATGCTCTATGCTTCAGGGTTTAATAACTTTAAATGTATTTGAATTTTTTTTCCCAGCTCTATTCTCCATTTGTTTTCTGTGCTATGTCTTTGAGCTCATTTTGCTTCGGAAGTTCTGCTAACCAGAAATGTGAGAGGCATTTGGAAAAAGGAATATCTTGGCTGATTAGTGACACTGTTTTATGGGCTTATTTGTAACGTCTTTGTTTATAATGTTAATAGGACTTGTAACTAAATAGGATAGGAAGATAATTTTTAAAATGCCATAAAGGAAAAAGCCAGGGTATCTTGACACTAATTGTAGTCACAAAGTTGTGGAGCTTTACAGTTTTAGCATTGCTAGGTTGGATGGTGTGTGTTCAAAAGGCTTATGTAATTCTCAATCTTAGAACACAAACATTAGCTAAAATCAGCTGTCAAACATATGAAAAATTTAATCTCTTGAAGTGTCTACACAGTTACTGTATATATCAGACACTAGCACTGCAGTTAAACACTCTTGTGAATGCTCTTGTGTTCAAACTTTTGAAGCAATATGTTTTTGCAAGATTAGTAATCTTAATTAAAATGTTAAATTTCATTTATTTTTAGGGGCTTTGTCTCTTAAATGTCAACATACTTTTGTTTAGAGAGTATATCTGCCTGTGTGCTGCATAAACGATGTATATCATACCTTGTGTAAAATGAACCAAACAGAACAAAGCTCAGTACTGAATTCTATAAAATTACAAAAATAAATACATTGCTGTAATTTTACAAATGTGTACAGCAGGATAGTATAACTGAAACTGTGTTTCTACACAGAGTCACTAAAAACGCTGATTAATTTAATAATTTTCTACCTTCATCATTAGTCACCTCTTTATCTGCAAATCCATTAGCCTAATAATTTTGGAAAGCATCAGCAAATTTCAGTTATCGTTTACAAGAGCTGGAAATCTCAAGACAGTTTAATTTGTGAAAAATGGTTGTTGAATTGAGGAGATTCTTATGTTCCCATTTAGAAAGAGGCTGCAGCGTGTGCTGTCTCTCTTCATCCAGCAGCTGAGGTGTGTGGGAGTGGATTTGATATGAGAGAGGGAAATTGGATATGTTACAGAGGGCTAGCTGAGAACCTTTGCATGGAGGAATTGCTTCATTGTGTTGAAAGGGTGAGAGGAAGTAATACAGCAATTCAGAAGAGAAGTTTCTTAACTCCCTGCAGTGCCATATAGCGTTTCTCTCATATGTGGGAGACATTAAAGTTGAAAAACAGGCAGCAAGATGAATATTAGGACTAGTGAAATAATGTCACTGGTCAATATTAATTCCAACATGAGGGGGCAGTGATGTGTTATTGAAATGCAGCTCACTAAATCTGTTTATATAGAATTTTATGTTGGTGTTCATTGTGGATTACTAAAGAAATGGTGTACTGATGCATCTGTTTTCTTGGTGTGTATGGAAGAAGTTTGGAGGGATTTTAATTAATTTTCAAAGTCCAAAAGGAGGCAAAAATTGTGTGTCATGAAGACTTATGTAAAGTCAGCTGCTGCCTCAAGAAGTTAATTTCCTACCGGTTTTGTTCTGTAAAGGTTATGAAACATCTGAAAGAGTTCAAGAGCAGAAATGCAAGACTATCATTTGGAAAAGTCTACTGTAATAAGTATGTTTTGGTTCGGTGTTTAATCACTAGGCTTTTAGTCTGGTTAAGTTCCAGCCTAATAAAAGATCAAAAAGCCTTTAAAATAAAGTAAAAAACTGTGAAAAGTTTAAAAACTTTTTATCTTGAAAACTTAAAACTGTGTTAAGGGCAGCACTACTAATAGTTAACGAGACATTCCAGAAAGCTGAAAAAAAACAAGCTGCTACTTCCTCCCTAATACCTGTCACAACTATTTCATTAGTGAAGATGGGTATTGCAACCTAAAGTATTCTCCATTTGACAGACCTGACTTAAATGAGCTCTATTATTTGCTTTTGTTCTTCTATACATCCCCTAGCTAATTTTTTTCCAGTTAAATGAACTGTATCTAATATCAGCCACGGAATATGTGCCTGAGCAAGCACCAGGGCTATGCTCACTCAAAAAAGCTTTACTTTCTTCATTGGAGTAAAAATTGTGTGTGGAATATGTACTGCAGATGAGAAATAAATGTATGAGCTACTGAAGTAGGTTGGTGTTCTCCCTTTATGTTTGTTTCTCAGTGGTGGTTAGTGTTGTGACTGTTCCACTTCACAAGGTTTGCACAGTCCCACTTCTCTAGCCTGTCCAGGTCCGTCTGGATGACATCCCTTCCCTCCAGCATGGCACTGCATCACACAGCTCAGAGTCATCAACACAGCTCAGAGTCATCAGCAAACTTGCCATGGATGCACTCAGTCCCACTGTCCCTCAGATCAGGGAAGCTGTGTATTACCTACAGGCATTTGTTCTCTGCAAATGGCTGGGTCTGAATTTGGGCATGGTCCCATTGTGTCAGCTCCCTTTCTCTCATCCCCCAGGTGACTACAGGTGCAGGGTACGACTGATGTTTACCCTGGTGGAAATATCTGTGCTCCTGCATTAGGGAGTGTCTTTCACTGAATCCACAGACCTATCTCATTCTGTCTGTGTTTCTATTGCTTGTACTTTCTCTTTTTGTGTACTGTGGTGTCACTGCCCTGGTATCACATGGCTAGGAGAGACATCAGTGTCATTGTTTATCAAATTAGAGCAGCAGAGACCAAAGGAATGTGGTAGTAGTTACAGATTAAGAAGTTGGCTGCGTTAATGTTTTTGTCCCTTAAGATTGCTTTACACTGATAAGCAGCTCGCAATTGTACAGGATGGTACTTTTCACTATGTTTTTTTCTTACAATATTTGTAGTTTGTGATGATTTGAGAAAAACATAGAAAAACATATTTCAGAAAAATGTATTTTAGAAAAACATATTATGCTAATACTGGTTTAGAAGTTGTACTAGGTAATCCTTATCTGAAACGTCTTCAGTTTTCAATTGTTTTGTCAGCATCACTGCTTCTGCTGTCTGATCACTTTGTGAATGAAACAAACTGATTTCACTAGTACACGCACACACATTCTCCCCTGCTTGCACTCCCCCTTTTCCTTACCTCCACCCACATGCTGCAGCCACCTCTTTGGCTGTCTATTTAAATAAATATACAGTAGCTTCATGGTTTCTTGTGTTACTCTTTTAACCTTAGACAGCTGCATCAGGCAGCTGATTAATTAATGTTCATTCTTCATTTCCAATACTGACTTTTTCTGAGATTGAAATAGCTTTAAATGCTTTATATGGTAAATGTGTATGCTTGCACCATCCCAGATACTTGAGTACTAGCTTATGTTTTGTCAACTATATCTCCTTCTTTAGTATGTTTTTGAAGTACTTTTGAAAGCATTTCATTCTGGAAACTTGCTGTCTTTGTATAAAACTGTAGCTCTGCAATAGAAACCAGAAATCTGCCCTCTTGTGGATAAATCTGTATGATCTGTATGACCTCAGTCACAGTATCTTAGCTGAATGGGAACTAAAGGATATTAATTGATTCTCTTTGTGATTCTCATTCTTTAAGATTTTTTTTAAGGAGAGTTTATGGACTGATAGCAGAGATTCATGTAGTAACAGACAGGAAAAGTAGTTTTGTTGGAAAAGTGTTGAAGATTGAAACTGACTATGGGACAAAGATTTGCAAATTTGTGATTTCAGGTATGTTGATTTAAAAGAAAAGAAAATGCCCATTCTCCATCTAAATTATGAATTGGCTAATATATAGTTTTACTGGTTTAATTTGCTTATGCAGCTGAAGAAATCAAGGTTGTGGTGCTGTGGTTATATCTATGTGATGTTACTCAACATACAGGAAACTGAAACTGTTTTTTAAAGTACTTTCATACTAAATAAAGATTTCATAATCTAAGCAATAAATAATAAAACAAGACTATTTAAAGTACTCTGCTTCATAGAATGTATTTTAAAAAGAAAAGCATAGATATGTAGAATCATAGCTTTTTTAAAAATTTAGTTTTAATACACCGTTTTACTTCTTGGAAAATATCAGGTCACTCATATATAATACGCTGTTTTAAATCTAAAGATATAATAAGTTAAAGAATACTCTGGAGAATGAGAAATGAAACATTTAGATGTACATAGGAAACTGTCCAATTCTGAGATTGTGCTCTGCTGTGATGGCGCTGTCTGTACTCTGCTGCTGAAACTTTCTCTATTACTGTATAAAGAGATTTTTCCTTTTGATTTGTTTTTTACTCTTCTCATGCATGCACATGGCAATGCTGGGGAAACCTGGTATTTTTGTTAGAGACAAGGCAGGTTCTCAGCCAAGAGGAATGTTTCATAAATGCAGCGCTTGTACCTTTATATGATAACCAGTGGTCAGAGTCCTCTCATCATTTAATTGGTAGTTAAATGCTGCAATATCTGAAAAAAATACAATTGCAATTTGGTTTTATTTCTTATTTTATTTTTACAGGGTAATTTTTTTGTTTTGTTTGCTTGGGTTGTTGTTATTTTTTTCCTTTTATGCTTGTAGTTTCTCTTTGCTGGATGTCAATGTCTGTACTTTAATTGTTCCAAACTTACTTTCATCCTCTTTTCCTCCCTTAATTTTGCCTTTACTGTAAAGGGTAATATAGATAATTTTAAAAAAAGGGAAAAGGATAACTTACAAAAATAACACTTTAAATTTGTACTTATTAACCATAGCCTAAACTTTTTAAGTATTACATTACTTACTAGGTTGGCTTGGCTTTTCTATATTAGTGTATATGATAGTGATGATGATGATGATCACTTTTTTCATGTGTTATTCTTCAAATTTGCTGCCATTTCAGTTTGCCTTTCACTGAGGGGTTATTTGTGTTGCTTCCTTTGTACACTGCAGCTCCTTCCTCCCTAAAATGTCTTCTATGGTATCCATTCATTCTTAAAAAGAAATAAGAGCATGAATACTTACATACTGAATATACAAGACCCCATACATTTATATAGACTGTATTCCTTGTACTCTGAAGTGCTGCACTACAGTCTAATGCATTGGTTAAAAGCCTTCCAGTGCAGATCTTTGATTTCCTTCATTCAGCTAATATAACTAACAGCTTCATTTTTTTCAGTTAAGAGGGAAAATGTTACACTATTGTTAACAATTACTGAACAAGCCTGGCAATGGAATATTTTTAGGTATTGAAAATTATTATTCCTCTTGACTAAGGAATAATACAAGAGTGCTTTCAACTCCTCTTACATTTGGGAATGGAGGTAAGGGAGAAAACCCCAACAAAACTTGTCTGACAGTCAAGCTATTGTTACATGCTCTATGGATGTTTTGTATGGAACAACCTGTACCATTTTGAGCTGTCAATTTTTATTCCCCAAACTGCTTGAGATTTTAAAACTTTAAATGAGTGAATTTATTGATGGTCTCAGTAGCATCTATTTGACTTGTAGTTTCACTGGATCTCTGTCTGTGCTTCTGGAATTGAATCCCACCTTGTTTGCCAATTTTATTACAGATGCAATTTTGCCCTCAACATGACAGGTGTAGTATTTGGACCCAGATACTGGGTAGCTTCTTCACATTGTTTTTGTTTTGTAAACTAATCTCATCACTTCATCCCATCAGTCACTCTTTCTCCTGTTTACTCTCATCTGTTTATTCATTTCATTATGCTTACAAAAACTTTGTGATGTCAGACTTCTTGAATTGCCATGCTTAGCCCTTAGCTGGTGCAGACAACCACATCCTGTCCCTTCTGTAACGTCTGTACAATCCATCTTTGGAGCAGTGGTGCTGCTTATCTCTACTAATGTAAGGCTGTTTGAGAAACTGGTAGCTCTGTTAGTGAAAAACTCTATTCTGGTTTTCTTCTTGCTTGCATTTATGTGCTCATTTATTGTTGTGTTAGCATTGGCTTTCTTCCTTTGTAATTTTGTTTGACCACCTTGGAGAGACCAACTACATCCCCTCTTGACCTTTGTTTTGTTAGTTAAACAAACCAACCCCTTCTACTCTTCTCTTACAAAGAAGTCTTACTTTTCCCCTGCTCACTGCACTTGCTCCACTCTGAGGTCTGGACCCTGCCAGGTTCAGGTTTCTTATCATGTATCTGTAGAGAAGGTTTCTAATTTTAAGTTTCTGATTATGGAGAAATTTTTCCTATAAAATGTCTATATAATTTTCTTTATTGTGGCAGTAATACTTGAATTAGGAATGAACTTGAATTGGGAGTGACAGCTTCTGTGTTAATAGCTTTCTCATGTGGTGGGGAAGTGAAAGTGGATAGACTTTTTCCCCTTATATTTCATTGTTTCTGTGCTACATAAAAAATTCTGATAATACCGTCTAGTGATGTGGCCTATCCTTTGATGCAGTTTCAGTCAGGAGAAGTCATCAGACATGACATTTTTATAGTAAATACAGTTTATGTGTGTGAAAGTTTAGTTTCTAGGCTTTCAGTGAAAACTTGGATTTTAGAAGTGTTATCTCCTGTGGTTTTGTTGCTGCAGACTTACTATGGGACTGTTTTGGAGTATTTTCTTTGGTTTCTGAAATTTATTTTTAAGAATTTCTTACTTGTGGAACAAAGCAATCACTGAAATTCTGCATGTATTTTTATTCACTCAGGATAAAATCCCTTGGGTATCGAGTAGTACTTGAAACTGCTGTGAGGGAAGTTTTCTCCTGGATTAAAAAAAAACCAAAACGCAGCAATCCACATAGAGTATATGTCTGTATTCTGTAGTATTTTCCTTACTGACTAGATTTCTCTATCTGCAGTGTACTGTATTTTTAATTAATTTAGGTCAGAATGAGACTGTGGCAGGTGCAGGAAAGGAAGTCAACTCACTGTCAGTTCTGTTTAACCTCATGTTGTTTTTTTCAAAGAATGTGCAGATAGGGAAACTGAAAAAGTTGATGAAAACTTTGAGCACAAAAGACTTACAACATTTGTTTTCCTTGACTTGGAGTCTATGTGCATTTATAATCAGTGGTGCTTTATATATTGCTATATATTGCCATATGCTGCCATGTTGGTGTGGCATAAGAAAGAATGTTACTAAGAAACATGACTAAGGAAGTTGTAAGGATCTCTTGAATTTGTATGCATTTATATGTAATTCTCAAAAACTACAAGGATCTCATGGTTTGTGTTTTGTATGTAATTCTCAAAAATGTAGGCAAGTGTAAGTAAATAATGATTTCAGTATTTCAGTAGATAAGAGATATTTTTATGTAAGAATTCCTTACTGTTTCCCAAACTGTCAACACAGGGGCCTATCTGCAACAGGTAACATCAAATTCCTTTAATGTATTCAGAAAAATCATGTCAATTTCACTATATGTTAGGGGATTGTACTGTGTGTTGGTTGTAAATTTTTGATGGTTTGGACCTGCAGTTTTGGGGGATTTTTTAACAGTGCAGACTTCCTTACATTTGGGATCTTTATAATTAGTGAAATCCAAGTGAACTAATTCCTTTTTCTGTAGTCGTATTTAAAATGTGCTGTTTTACAGGAAATAAATGAGCTAGTTCAGTGGTGGCAAAACTTTGTTGTTTCCGAGGAGGAATAATTAGAATTTCTGGTAGCAGTTTGACCAGAGAGAGTTATATATTGAAGAGATACTGTCAAATCGATTTTCAAATAGCTTCTACTTTTATAATGTACTTAAATTTTGTATTTGTCAATATGTTTGTTCTTTTATTTTTGAATTTGTGAATTGCTCCTTTCAGTTTTGGTAGTTTCTTTATGAAAATCCCTGCTTCTGCAAAACTTGGAAGTGAATGTAGCAGCTAATCATTTAACCTGGTTATGCATTAAATGCTATCACACTTCAACACTCTAAACTAACAAAAGTTTCGTTACCTTTTTTTGAGTGAGTATTGTATTACCTGACAGACTTATTTTTTAAATTGTCTTATCTTGCATCTTTTTTTGATGAAGGGGTTGCTTCTGAGACCAGAAGGAAGCTTGCCTTTTAGTTATCTAATTCCACCTGTTACTTAAAATGTACACTGTTCTAGCCACCCTTTAAAAATGTACTTAGCATGCAGCTAAAGTTAGTATAGGTTTGTTTCATTTATGTTAATGAATGTAAAATTTTAAAAAAGTAAACTGAGAGATTTTATTTGGTTTTGTTCTTTTTGTTTTGTGTTTAGTGCTTGGGAGATGGGAAGTAATGATAGCTGGCACCTGAACTGAAATATCTGTGTAGGCACTACTCTCCCAGAACTTCAGGATGAATGGGGATATGCCTCATGTTCCCATCACTACTCTTGCAGGGATTGCTAGTCTTACAGACCGTAAGTACTCTTCTTTTTCTCATCTTTAGTGTGCTGTTTTCTACCACTTTGGTAAATACCTTTATTTTCAAAATTCTAAAAATGTTTGTATTTTAAAAGTTCTTACAGTTAAATCTGTTTTAAGTCAGACTTGCCATTATATATGTTAGCCTTGTTACTGCTTAAATTGTCAAAGTCAATCAAAAAAACCCATGCATAATTAAGCATAAAGTGAAATGCAGGTTAAAAAAAATAAGGAAACCTGAAATAAAATATTGGCATTCATTATTTGTTTGCAATATCATTTAGTAGCATATCTCGGTACCACAGAAATTAAGAAAAACATATAAATGGTAAAGTACTTCTAAAACATACATTCCATCCTCTTCACTTAAAAGACAGAGATACAAGATTAGACTGATCTGCAACTAATCAAGAGAGTTGTGGAATATACTGAATATACTTGAAACCTAGTTCATTAATTTTGAACTGGTTAATAAGTGCAGAAAATGAATGCTAGAATAAAAATAAGCAGCTGAATTTGAGTCTTTTTCTTCTTTGCTGTTCGGCCTTCAAAAGGAGTATGTGAAGTGTGTGTACTTAAAGTATGTCAGGAAGAAATGCAAGGAAAGAAAAATAACTATTTACATTACAGGCTGATATTGACAAAGGACCAAATCATTATATTGTAACCAAAAAATAATTTCTAGTGAAAACTAAGAGGCAATTTATTATTATATAGTGAGGTCCTAGAACAACCATTGCAGAAAGAGCAGTTGGGACAAAGATGTGTCTTGCTTATGTGAAGTGTATGGAAGATTTTGTAGCTCAGTTGTCTGTCTGAGAATAATTGGACTCAGTGGCCTTAGGTGCTTCTTCTAAGCACTTCTCTTGTTACACTGTTGAAAATTGGAGGCTTTCCAAGAAACACTGGAAGTATATATCCAGCAATTGAATTTAATTGCTCACAGTAAAATAGGCAGATGTATGAGGAAAAACCCACTTCATGTCCTTCTGCTATATTCTGAAGTATTGAAGTGGAAGATGCAGGTTGTATTTTAATTTATATCTATATATGACCACATATGTCTAATATCAGACCATCAGGATTCAAATAGTAGGTTTCTGGCTATGGGCAGTTTTCCAGAATTGAGCATTTGCAGGTAGGGTTACTTAACTGGTGGAAGTCACTGGTCAGTCTTCTGACCAGTTCTTTAAACCACTTCTTTAAACCACTAGTTCTTCTGACCACTTCTGACTGTTCTTTAAACACTGAACAGTAATGGACAAGATTAGTTGCCCTGAAAACATAGATGATATGATGCCTGAAGGCAGTATAGTAGGCTAGTTAAATTTATGCTACTTTGATCAATGTATTTTGCTGATTTTGCTGATTTTTGTAAGTTTCAGGCATTCAGACTAATCTGATGCAAGTAATGAAAGCTAGCATATTTAATATATTAAACACTTTTATTTGAATTGCAATTTATTTCTAAGTACAGCAATGATATACATTATAGGGGGTAAAATGCTGGAATCACTCTACTTTTTTAGTTTCAAAATATGAAAGAAACAAAAAATACATTTCACTTAGATTTGGGCTTTTTTCTGAAGTTGTTTCTAATGGTTCAATTAAAACCTTGATCTCAGGGATGTAATCAGCCTGGTAACTTGCAATTCCTGAACCAGCTCAGGTGACCTTACTCTGTATCTAGCCTTTTGACTTGTCCTGCTTACCCTCCTCTGGTCTGTGTAGTTCTACAATTGTCTGCTCCAACTTTCTTATATGTGCACTTCCTTGCTGTGTCTGAAGACATAAGAATTCCCTAGGAAATTGAAGTGTGCGTATAATCTAATGGAAGCGGTGTTTTAACTAAATCTTTCATGGGGTTTGTTACTAAGTTTTTCTGACTGAATTGACATTTCAATGAACACATCAACCAACAGTAGTAGGCCTGTTGGTTTACACAGGAATAAATACAAGAAGAGAAGAATAAACTGAGAATTTAATTAGCAGGTTTAATTGATTGTTGGGTTGTTTGAGTTTTTTGGTGTTTAGAGAGTCCAGCGTGGGGATGTGTGTATTTCTTCATGCAAATCCAAGAGTTAAAAAGGATGCAGAAGTGTTCCCTGTGTTTTAAATCTAGTTGTCAGGTTTTCTTTCTTAATTTCATGAGGGAGTAAGGGGGTGTCTACATTGGTATATTTGTTTCTTATTAAATGATTCTTAACTTCTTCCCGTTTTCCAATAACAGTTTTGAACCAGCTGCCTCTTCCATCACCTTTACCTGCTACCACAACAAAAAGCCTGCTTTTCAATGGACGGATAGCTGAAGAGGTGAACTGCCTTCTGGCTTGCAGGGATGAAAATCTTGTTTCACAACTTGTCCACAGTCTCAATCAGGTGTCGACAGATCACATGTATGTATTTTGAACTTCTACATCAGATCACCATCCTTACTGCTACAAAAATTAACTGGATTGAGAAGGATATGTAAGAACATGAAAATTTAAAGTATGGAGGTTTTTCCTTAGGCTTGCTTAGCAATTGGCTGCAATACAAGGGTCAAATGTTTCAAGTCAGACAATGTTAATAATTGTCCATCAACCCTTACGCATAACTGTGGGGGTTATTTTAGAGATCTGACACTTACTCCCTTCTTGGTAGGTAAGAGTGCAGACTTCGTGGTGTTGATTGTGCAATGCTAATTCACCTTCAATATCACTAATGCATCACCACTAGTCACTAATGCACCTAGACAAATTACCCAAAAGAAAATTCTTGACACCTCTGTCAATTCTGATCAGGTATTGAACTTAAGTAGTTCAACAACTAAGCCATCAAGTATGCTAATGTATTCTCTTTTTGTTAATTTTTTTTATTTCTCCCTGGTGTCCTTGGAATTATTTTATGTTGACAACCTTGTTGTTTCCTTACTTGTTTTGTTCAAATGGAAGTAGCTTTTAAAAGTCCTCAAAGCATACAAGAAGTGAGTGCACAGATGCATTTATAGAAAATCCATTGCATGTCTTTATGCTTCAGAGGGAATCCTGTGACCTCAAAGATATGCCAATTTCCACTTTTCAAAATAAAAAGATTTTCCAAGCATTGGATTGAAACCTGAATGTTATACACTGTATGTTATTTTCACTCCTACAGTAATATGATCTTGATGTTATGCCAAAACATTCATTTCTAGAGAAAAAACTTCTTATGATAGCCTTAAACTGTCAGTCACATATATGTAAGAGCATAGTGACAGAAAATGACTATGAGGACTTATAGGAAGTATTTCTTCTGCCATTCCTTAAGGAAGAGGGTGAAAAATAGTAGAGACAGGAAGCAGTACTTTGCAGACTTGCTTTTTCCTATATTTTAACAGTAAATTGTCTTCTTTCATTTTGGTTTTGGTTTTTTTTTTTGGTTTTTTTGGTTTTTGTTTTTTCTTTACTTGACTCATAGTTTCTTATAATTTGAAAATGCATTTGCCTCTTTATTTGCTTACTTCCACAATTCCAGAGAGTTGAAAGATAACCTTGGCAGTGATGATCCAGAAGGAGATATACCAGTCTTGCTGCAGGCTATTCTGGCAAGGAATCCTAATGTTTTCAGGGAGAAAAGCATGCAAAACAGATACGGGGTACAAAGCGGTAAGGATTTTTGATTTCCTATTGATTAATTTTATGTTGTTCTCTAAATTTAGGGGACTGTTACTAACCGCAAATATGTATTGGAATACAACTGTTGTATTTATGCCTTGCCTTGTGTTTGATAGTAGTTTAAAGCTATGCAGCTTAACATCTTCTAAGAGCAATTGTATAGTAAAAAGAAGGGAAATAAAAGCTGCGAAGTATTTTTTAAAAAACGTTTCATTTCACCTCAAAGTTTAATCTCTAGGATAAGCAATTGGATTTTATTTTGAAACAAGTTTGTTTTGATTTTTTTTTTGTCTAGGTTCATATGTTTGTCTTGTTGAAGTTGAAAACATATCCGTTGATCTTACTGAAAATCTATATGATTATAGTTCATCATTAAGTGAGAGTTCTTAACCATTTTGGAGTAAGGAATAAGGCTGAATGAGGCATCCTCCTCCCTGCCATTCCTCTTCTTAGCAGCTTGTGATGCCCTACAGCTCTAAGCTATTTATGCATTTTGAGAGACTAAAACCTTATGCATGTTTCAAAAAATGTCAATTATTTCAGTATTTTTTTGCATTTATACAAGTACTGAAGTGCACTTTTGCCTGTAAAAGGAAACAACTTCATGGTTGCACTTTTAATAAGAATATGTATCTAACTGAAAAATCACCTGTTTTTGAGTCATCCTAGCTTAAGCATGTGTGATGCTGTAATACAGTTTAGTTGTAGGGGAATTTTTATGTAACCTTGAGTTATGATTTCATGAAGTACATTCTTTGCCATTTGGTAGGAGTGCTAAAATTAATTTATGCATATCACTTTTTTATGAGAAGTATCGAGACTGGGAGCATATATAAGGAATCTCATTCTAGTAATGTTTCTACTGGGTGGTCTTTTGTCAGTGGTATGTAGTAAAATGGCAGCAATGTGAAAAAGACCATACTGTAGTGATAATGGTCACAGACTAATTTCAAATCCATATTAGACCCAGTGTTTGGGGCTTGTTTTTACTTCTTTCTCATTACATCATTATCACATACACAGTTATCTGTCTGGTTTTTTGTTGCTGTTGGAGGGTGTTTAGTTTTGTTTGTTTTTTCTCCTTTCCTTTTTTTCTTTTACATTACCTTGACTGGGCCTTCCATGTCTTGCCTCTGACCCTGCCATCCATAACAGAGATAGAGTAGTGAGAGCTATCCATCATAGATTGAGTTAATTAGGCCGTTTTTAAAAATTGCATTAGAAAGTCAGTTGTATGTTTTCTTTTAACCCGGAGACTACCACATCTGTGATTTAAAGCATGTTTTAAATTAGGGAGGTGAAAACAGATACATTTTTAAGTCCTTAAAAAGAGCACTCTGTACTTTAAGCACAAAATTGAAACTTTGTCTATATAGTTCATGCTGATATGGTTACATTATGTCAACTTTCTGTAAGGAATGTTAAGCTTAGTTGTTTGGCTGAAATATTGTACCCAGCTGTGTTGAAAGTGGCAGTGAGAGGTGAAGGGGCTGTGCGCAATGCTGGGTGCTGCTTCCAGCGCAAAAAATCTCTTGGATTTCATGTTCACTTGCCTCTGTGAGGCAACCAGTAACTATTTAAACAAATTTTGTAGAAGTGGAGGAGTCCCCATCTCTGTTGCTCTGGACACTGAAATGTACTGTGTATTGAGGTATGGAAATATCTAATCTATTTCAGCACAACACAGGACTTTTCAGTGCCAGTATTAGCGTGCTCAAGTACGTGGAATGCAGCATTTACCACTGACTGAGAGGTAGTAGTGGTTAGTTCCTGCAGGATTATCATTGTCTCTGCTGGAGAAAGTGGAGGAGAAAACAGGGTGACAGGAAATGTTTCTGAAACTAATTTTGCATGTGCGTTTATTGCAGCAATTGAAATTGGTGATAGCAACTGCAGGATTATCAAAAATCTTCTAACAATTTTATCTTGGGGACTTCTTGTCTAACCATCTAAAACACTTATACTGTTAATGAGCTTCTACCTAAGGCTATAGATCTATAGATGGATAGTGGATATAGATAGCCACTTGCTGTGGCTTCCCAAGATATTGTGCACTCATGAGTTCTGACACTTTTTCAGCTGTAAAACATTAAATTCTGTCACTAAAATAACTTCAAATTAATTTACATTTCTTTGTTTCTATGTCACTTTGTCATGTAGTTGTTAGTAAATTCTTTATTACTGTACTGAAGAGAGGCAAATAAGGATTCATTTGAATTCCCCTTTATAACAATGTTGAGTCAGTATAGAATAGTGTATTTCAGTTGGAAATCATGATCATCTAACCCAGGGGCCCGACAACTTCAGGGCTGACTGAAAGTTCACTCAAATTGAGGGCATTGTCCAAATGCCTCTTAAATTGGTTTGTTTCAAGAACATTGATACATGTGGCTTGCCAAGCTCATTCAGCACCTGAGCTTCCAACACATGACTGTTACCTACTAGCTGTGGGAGCCACAGTTGGGATATCGGTTCTTCTTTGCAACTGAAATATTTTAACACTTTCTTTGATAACATTCCCTCTAAGCTTAGTGGAGGTGGAATAGAAAGCTTTTGTCTCTGGGTAGAAAAAGACCATTAAATATCATTGAAGCAGTGAAATATCTTACAGCCCTCAGCCCAAGACTGATTGCTATACTTGCTTCAACAACTGAAGATAAGTTTTCTGTGCTCTTCTGACTTGTGAATCTGCCAAATCTTTTGCTTATTGGCACAACAAGTATTGTACACACCAGCCTGGGGTGCAGAATATATGTCCTGGTTTAAAATGTTTCTCTTTACTAGTAGATTTTGACTTAGCTCTAAAGAAGCTCTAACAAAGAGATTAAGAAACTACTGTTAATATTTGCAACTGAATTAATACCACTTTAGGGAACTCTTTTTTATGTCATAATGTAAAATGGACATCATATATAGATTTGGTAATTTTTCATTTTTTTAAGAGTTGTGCGTAGATGATCTTAATGTCAGTAAATTTTATAATTCATTAAAGTTCATAATCTCATTTTATATAATCTGAAATGAGATACTTCATTGAAAAGGAAATGCATGTAAAGTAATGCTGTTGTCTTTTTTTTAATAGGGATGATGATGTCACAGTTTAATATTTCTCAGAATTCCATGCGTGGTAGTCCTGCATCTTCCAATTATCAACAAACCACTATCTCACACAGCCCTTCCAGGTAATCCTTTCTGTTAAGTGGGGTGGGGTGGGAGGAGCGTGAAGTACAAGTTCTTCCTAAACTGACAGCCAGTTCTTTTATGCAAGTGGAAGGTGATCAGTGTCATGACAAATTTGGCATTTGTCTGACAGCAGGATAAGTTTCTTCACACACAAAGAAACACCTGTCAATGAACCCTGTATTCCAGTGATTCATCATGAATTCTCCTCTCTCTTGCTCCATCCTGTAATTTGGCTAAACTCTCTTTCCTGTCTAAGGAGTCCCTCTGCCTCCTGTTCCCCTGTGGTAGTCTTCTACCCATGTCAGAGGCTTAGACTGGTAGCAAGAGGATAGGACAGAAAAGGCTGGTGTGTTACAGCTTGTCCCAGTACTGGTTTAGGAAAAGGATGGGAAAGAAGATTTATAAAAGCATGGACTACTACTGTAACAGTTATGCAAAAGGCTTCTTGCAGAAGGTAGTTTGGCCAATCTTCCAGCAGAATCCTTGTCAGATTTCTGGTTTTTTAAGTTTTTGAGTGTTTGCAAATAGCATTTAACTATAATTTAGGCTTTTGTTAATAAAGTACTCTGGACTAGAGGAGAGAGTTCTGCCTGTAGTTTCAACACAGCTACTGGGCTTTAACAGGCCCAATCTTCAGTTATTAGGTATCATTATTAAACTGATTTCAGGTTTCACTTCAAGTTACTGTAACTGACAAATTAAGTGTTCTGTTTCTTCACAAGAACCAATACACTTTTTAACTTTTATATCTAAAAGACGTATTCTAAAAAGGTTGTTTGAGTTGCAAATATTACAATGAATAGTACAAAGTTTTCTTGAAATCTTTGAAAATCCTGATGTTAAGTGCTTAGCTGTTTCTTTCTATGGAAGCTTACCTTCATTGAGTTCCTGTTTAGAACTGAGGGTTGTGAAAGCTTGTCATGTGCTTTCTGATATACTTATTTGCTTATTTTAATTTTGAGAAGCCCATATAAGAATGTAAGTAATAATGTGCATGTGTTATTGTCACAAGTCAGTGTTATTTTTACGGCTTCCTATCCATAGAATAAAGCCAGTGAAAGAGAAAGTTGTTTTCAGTGAACTTGGGCCAGCTCCTACCTAACGGCCTATAACATTCCTGTATCTTGACAGTGTAATTCGGTTAGATGGAGTTATTTGGAACCTTACTGGAAAGTAAAGAAAGAATAAATGGCACCTTGTTAATCCTAGTGACCAAATTGATTAAAACTTTTGCTGTCACTTTCATTCAAACTTCTGAGATTAATTTCTGGAAATGGCAAATTTAATTTCTGGATGTATTTGTATCATTGTTTCCTTTTCCTAGGTGGAGGTCTTATGAATGCTTTTTATTATCTTCTGACTCTTGAGTAGCATTTGCAGTTGGGAAAGTATAGATTGGTGAATATACTGCTTTTGAAGGAAGTTCTCAATTGTGTTGGGGGCTTTTTTATCTTAAAGAAATTTTGGTGTTCTGAAGGTACAATTTCCAGAAGAAATAATGAATTTGTCTATATTTGCTATTCCAAATGTTGAAAACTTTTTTCAATTTTGTTTGAAATTCTTTTGTTTTTAGCCGGTTTGTGCCACCACAGACAAGCTCTGGTAACAGATTTTTGGCGCAACAGAACAGTCCAGTGCCTAGTCCATATGCTCCTCAAAGCCCTGCAGGATACATGCCATATTCACATCCTCCAAGTTATACAGCTCATCCTCAAATGCAGCAAGGTAAGTCTGTGATGTTTATTTTATTCTCCTATTTCATGTCAACTTTACTTTCATGGGTTTCTAATTTCTTTTAATAAGTCACATGCTTAATGCAAATCCTTCAGGCAAGTATATTTAAGTTTGCTTTTTTGGCTGTAAAGAATGGTGGTATGTACTTAGCTTAAAAAAATTTAATAGAAGAAGAAAGGGTAATGCACATTCATATTGCAATTCTCACCTATAAATGTTCAGTTTGCATTATTGCCCTGTATATATGACAAGAAAAAAATCTAAACAACCCAAAAGGTGCATTTGTTAGTTGTGAGCATCACTTATGTGTACTAGGGAAAACCTCATTTCTGCCAATGAAAAGTTAAGTTTTCTTAACTTGAGATTAACTAAAGTTAACTTTAGAGATTCTGTAGCTTTACTGGCCCTTATTAGTGTCAGATTAATTCTAAGTTGGATAGAATTATGCTCAAGGTATGCAGTAACTGGCAAAGATGACCTTCAGAGTAAATGGATTTTTTGTTCTTCCCTTGTCTAAAAAAAATCCTGAACACATGATCAGTATTAAGGTAACTAGGGCATTTCTTTGTTGGTAAGTAGAATTCTATTGGATTCTTTTAAATATTTTTTCTTAAAATTTAACATTGTGCTTAGAATATGTATAATGTTGTTTTATATGTAATGTTGTATGTCTCATGAATACCTTGAAAGTTACTAAGGTAGAGAATTCAAGTTATATAGAAGTAAACAAATTTTTCTGTAATCAGTAAGGAAGATAGTGACTGTTATGAGAATAGATATGGAAAGAAATTTGGCTGATTTGCACATAGCATTAAAATTTTAAATAATTTTGGAAAATATTAGATAATGTGCTTTTAACCAAGATATTTTTGGCAAGTTGGATTCTTGTTAAAATTCCAGACCTCTTGCATCCAATGTTTTAATATCCACTGTTAGGGTGTTTTTTCTGAATCTTTTCAAGTTCATGACTGTGTGACTTTATCAATATAGTTACTTATTTTTCTTATATTTCAGCTTCTGTATCCAGTCCTATTGTCACAGCTGGGATGAGGAATCTCCATGAAAATAAAGTTTCAAGTCAGTTGTCTGGAAATTCAGCTAATCATCATGCTGATAATTCTAGACATGGCTCAAGTGAAGACTACCTACAGATGGTGCACAGACTCAGCAGTGATGTATGTTACCTAAATCAATTTATTATGATAAAGCAGATATTTACCATGGTAAAGCAAGTATGTATTTAACTGCCTTAGAAGTCAGATATTTTATGATGCTCTTGATGGATGAAACCACTGAAGATTAATTTCAATTTCAGATGTGTAGACACATTTGAAAATGGACAGTCTGAAAACATAGTACATCCACATTGGTTGGTCTAATTGGTGAAATGCTAGACATAATAAGTAGTAAATGTTGTAAACTTGAACTTTTATCTTTTGGTGCACGTTTTTAGTGGTGCATATGTGTTACCTGTGTTTTATTTGTAATTATAACTTTTAAAGCTGATTTTAGAAGTTATGATGCAGAAAATAACTTCAAGAATTTTGATTGAGGTTTTGCATCTCTGTATTGATAAGAATTATAAAGTTGCAGCCTCTTCTGCTTTCAAGAAGATCTTTATGACTGAGTATTTTAAGAATCATAAAACTGAAGAACTTAAATTATCTTTATTCATTTTAGGATTTTTTTGCTTTAAAAAGCTAATGCATTGTGTATCTCTGAACTACAAAATCAGCATGTACACCCTTAGAGGTTCATTACATATCCACTCAATTTAAGGACAATTTTCTGGTAAACTTGAGAGCATTCTTAGAATATAATTCATCCTTTAGTGAAGCTCCAAACTAAGAGAGTGTAAATGCATATTTCTGAAAATTTGTTGGCTGTCTTAGGAATGGGATTACTACCCAAAATGCCATATACCTAGTTAGTCTGTTTAGTTAATTTAGTAAAAGTTGTTTTTGCCTGTGTCTTTGACAATCATGGTTAAAGATCTTCTCCTGACTTAATAAAACATACCTGATAAGAAGTTACTAGACTTATTTTTCAATATGGGAATCTTCATGAGTTTTTATTACAAGTCAAAGAAAAATCAGTTTGGGAAAAAGAATATCAGTTCCATAATTTCAGTTCAGTAGCTAAATGAGGAGCTCAGTAGGATATCAATTCAAGTTCACTTAAAATAGCATCATATACTTCTAATGCAACGTTCATTTTATTCTGCTGGTCTGAATATTAAACTCCTTTGGCCCTGAGAATTTCCTCAGAAGGCCACAACTCTTTTTGCAAGCACTCTTGCAAAAAATAAGTGTAATTAACACCACAGTGTAAGTTTAGATTTATTGTGCTGTGAATGAAAAGAAAGAAATCCAGTGTAGTTGTGTGATAAGTGCCGATAGGTGGTATAACTTATGAAATATGATTTCTTATGGATTTGTGTTCTTTGAGTTGTAATCATCTTAAGTCCATAAACTTCAAACTCTTTCCTTTTCCCTTAGCAGTGTCATCTGCCCCTTCACAAGGCATAGCCTTGTGGCAATAAATGGCCCAGTCTATGGCCACACCTGTGGAATTTGCCTGTTTTGCCATTGTCAGAGGGGTTGTGTGGTTGTCCATCTATGCAGGGTGCTATCTCCTTGAAATACCAATTAAACTTTCTGTCTTACTACTGGATGCTGATTTCTTTCATGTAGACATGTAAAAACATAATTACAATTAAACCTTCTAACATTCTATTAATTTGGTATATATTGGTCAAAAGGTTAAAAAGTATTCATCAGACAGATAATTCAGATTTTTTAAAAGTAGGAAAGAAAAGGCTATGTGAAAAAAAATTGCCCTTATTCAGGTACCTCAACAAGAGTCACATTAGAATGTTAACTACTAAAACAACCAATTTAATTAGGAAACATTAAATAACTGTATAACTTGTTTGGAAACCTCATTCATTTGTATGGCTTTACCTTTTGGAAGAATGACGTTTTTAGAATTTGTTTGTAATTAAAGAAATACTCTCTTGATAGATACAGAATTTGCTAGCTTTTCCTTTCCCCAAACATTCTCATAGATGCTATATAAACAGTAGTAGTTGAAGTGGGAAATACCATTCTATAGTTGAAGTTTAGTTAGGGCATTGTGTGAATGAGTATATGTGACCAGCAGAGGGCTTCACAAAAGCATTGGAAAAATCCATGTAAAACTGAATGGAGATGGGAACAGTGCGTTTCATATTTTATATAAGGATAGTATGGGTGTAAAAATACACATTTACGTTGCTAAAAATAGATCATGGACATAGTTACATTGCCATTAGTGTTGTATTATGGAAAAGTTTGTCAGAAATTATTAATTGCTTCAAAGCAGGTTGGGGAAGTGCTTCATATTGCCAGTTGTTTAACTCCTGTTTGACTCTTGCAAGCTAAAATTGCTCTGGCTGTGTTTTACATGAGACTAACCCACCTGCTGTAAAGGAAGCGCTAGATATTCTGTTCAGTCCTGGCATCTGTATGCTGAGGCTATAGATACAAAGTGTTACTAATCTTTTTAGGGTAGATTATGTAAAAGACTGGAATTTTAAAATTCTACATTTTATACTCTTCCTTTCAAATGGTGTTGTCATTTGTCATAAAGGTCATGCATCTGCTCTTCAGCTCTTCTCTATGAGTATTTGCAAGAAAAACTTCTAAATTGAATCTTCGTGTAAACCCAAAAGTGCTTGTCTAGCTAGAAAACATACACAGATTTATTTCTGTGTGCCTGTTCTGGTTATAGATTCTTCTTAGGTCTGATAGGAGCATTGCTTATATTATGGTCTAATAGCAGTCTATATTGATTTTAATGTAAGTGACTCTTCTTCTGGTACCTTGTATGCTTTTTTGCCCAGTCCATTTTATCAATTTATGTACTAATTTCAGTTTTTATTTTAACAGATGTTTATGTCCGTATGTTAACTTTTTCTATCATTCTAATTTTAGGATGGCGATCCTTCAATAAGGGGTGCTGCGTCTTTTTCCTTGAGGTCACCACAGTCAGTCTGCTCTCCAGCTGGAAGTGATGGAGCCCTTAAAGGTAGTCTAGCAGTCATATATATGTCAATTTATTTTTCCCAGTTTTAAAGAACAGAGAGGTATAAAGAGGTGTTCAGTTTTTCCTCCTGACTTCTGTATTTAAATAGTACTAGAGACTATGTCATTATGTTTTGGATTCAAAATTATTTTGAGCCCTGATCCAGAAGAAATTTCTGATGTTCTGAAAATTAACTAATCATCCTTCAAAATAAAGCTCAAATATATGGAGGACAGAAGGATTTTAAATCCTTTCCAATCTGAGAATTAAATTATTTACAAGAATTCAGTTGCTCTTTGTAAGAAAAGTTGTAAAGGCAGCATTGCGAGTTTTGAACTCTTTATCAGCTCAAAAGTGTTTTAATATGCAACACTTGTCTTAATTACAATCGTGAAATTTTATAAGTATGAAAATAAATGAGCTCAATACACATAATATAAATTAAGCCTGAAAACCTTAGCTGTGGAGGGATATAGGATGAACTGTCTGTCAGTCAAGAGGAAACAGAAAAAAATCTGCTCAAAATAATTCTTTACACTAAAATCCACTTGGTAAAGTTGGGGTTGAGACATAGTCTTGTTAATTTTCCTTTTCAGTGATTGTACATTTACAGAGCAATAATTGAAAAATAAAACAGTGCTTTCTTTTCTATAGACTTGAAACAAAAAAAATAAATCTTACTGGGTGATCAGTTTAGACAGAGAAGAGAACAGAAGGTGATGGAAATTATAGAAAAGGTGAAGGCATTATGCAGCCTTCAGGATAAGAGAAATGTTTGTCAGGGGTGGACCTCAGGGCAGCCTTTCCATGTGTGTAAGGAGATTATGAGGAAGGTCTGTCAGTCTTTTCATTGTTATGGATGAAGGATAAAATACAATGGACTTAAATTTAAATAGGAAGTTCTAACTAAATCTAAGGAAAAACCTTTTCGCTATCAGGACAGGCAAGCAGTGGAAAAGTTCCCCATAGAATCTGAGTTTTCTGTCCTTGGGGGTTTTCAGGATCAGACTGGATAAAACATGACATAGTGTGTCCCTGCCGTACCCGTGGTTTGAGCATGAGGTTGAGCTAAACATCTCCTGAGGTCACTTCCTAAGTGAATTATCCTATGGCTCAGGTGGCAGGTGAGAAGTATGTGTGTAGAATGCCAGGGGTTTCAGTATTTCAGGAGATCTTGTTCTAAAGGACTTCCCCTAAGACTTGTGTAAATGTGGTTACTTTTCACTCCTTGCCAATCTTATAGGTTTAACGAGGTTGTGGATCTAAGTTAACCCACTCAGATATGTGATTACCACTCAGTCAGAAAATATCTGAATTTTTTTTGTTTAAGTTGCTGCTGTTTCATTTGGCTTTCTCAGAACCTAGTTTTGAAGTGATACCTTTTCAGATTATTTCTGAAAGGAAACTGATTGCATAGTTCAGATTGTGATGTTTCAGCATTAGCATTAAAGTGCAAGAAGAGCCTTCTGATTTATTTCTCTCTATATTAACTCCTTTTCCCTTTGATAAATTGCACAACTGAAATACTGCTGCTAGTGGTGTTACCATTTTGCCCTCTTTAAGATATTAATATACCCTGATTGAGAGAACCACTTGATGCTCCATCTAGTATTTTAGAAATGTACAGAAGAGTTGTAAATAATTTCATTGTTATTAGGAACATAGGATCCCTACAGGGAATTTTTTGCCTGTGATTTGTAGTGAAAGTTGGGAAGAGTACAAACAAATATTCATGCTGAGCTTTTTGTTGCTCTCCTATTAGTGAAAGTTTGGTTGGCAGGTCACAAACCTTGATAAAGAAAATGAACAAAATACTTACCATTTGTCTAGAAGGACAAAGAATGGGAAAAGGTATAACCAGTCATAACCATAATCAGAGAGATATTTGTGGAAGGTTGTTGTAATGTCTGAGCTTCTTACATAACGTGGAGGTTTAAGGCATTTACTGAAGGTTACAGGACTTCTAGAGAAATGGATGTCATGATTGCACAGTCTTGAATTACCTTCACACTAAATGTAGCTGTCTGACAGAATCTGAATGAGGGAGTTTTGTTTGCAACACAGGTAAATATTTGAGAGATGGCAGGACTTAGATTTGTGTTTTGGATGGTTATTCACGTTGAATATGAATCAGTGGAGTGAAATTTCACTCTTTGCTTTGCTTCACTAAAGGTACAAGAGCAGCTGAAGTTTAATCCCAAAAAATTTTTTGTTTTAGCTATGCAAACATCATAATGCCTCTGTTTTCATGCTGTCATCTGTTACCACATCTACTTTTCAAAAACTCATTCTGTGAATAGAGTATGAAGTATCATGGAGTGTTTTCCTCTTCTTGACCTCTTAAAATATCCCTTGGAATCCATTACTGAAGATTGATTACTTATCAGAATATTTTATCAATTTGTTCTACTTTCCTACTGCTATGGAACCTCACCTTTTATTTTAATTCTAATTTTTTTCATGAGGGAACTTCTAAAGAGTTGAATAAAGAAAAGCCTTCTACACTGTTATTAGTCCATTGCTTTAAGAGGAGATGTGTTCATATAATTTACAGTCTTGTTTCCATATGGTTCCCTAAATACTTAGGAAAACATCTCTAAGGGCTAGCAACAACTCTTATGAAATTATGTAATTTTGCACTCTTTTCACATATAAGTTATATGCACTCCAGAAACTGTTAATTTGATTATTTTCTGAATAATTTCAGATCACATCTATCTTCTTAGGACTTCACAGAACTTTTCCAGACAGATTCCACTACACTTGGTCTCTGAATATAGAAACGATAACAAGAAAAATTAGGAATCTTCTCAAATCTATAGTGTAGACTTCAGTGCTCTCTCTTCAGTGCTGCTTGTGAAGAAAAAATACTATCTTCCCTCCTTCCAAAGAAAGGCAGAAGAAACTTATTCAAGAGGTTTTTTTTCTGAGAGCATCAAAATAAACATTCGTTCTAGTTTCTTCCTTCAAGTTGTAATTTTTATGCAAGGAAGCTCTGAATACATCCATTCTCAGTTAGAACAGCCAAAGCTGAGTTTTTCATGAGGCATTTCAAACTCTTAGCAAAGTGGTGGGACTCCTTCCTGAAAACTATTGGAAGAGGATATGAAAAGTGAACGCAATCTGTACCTAAAAAATTCTCAAATGTATGTTCTTTATCTGTCTCATATGCTCTCCCTGTAATTTTGAATTTTAAATTAAGTTATGGTCTTTGAAAATAAGTGTCATTGTCTGCTAATCAAAATAAGTAATGTTTTCTTTATATCTAATGCAAAATTTGGGAAGCTTACCAGGCGAAGATTCTAGGATTTTAGAAAAAGTTTCAGGAAAGGACTTGAGGTCTTGCCATCTTTTTATACTTACATTGGCTGAGCTGTAGCAGTGCTGTTCTCAGTAACTTCCACCTATTTTACAATTTCAGTAACAGTTTCCTTGGCTTTGCTGTAGAAGTTATTCAAATTCTTAGTGGTAGAAAGCTCCTAATGCTTAACGTGAATAATTTTTGTTGCAGTTAGTCATGATCTTCTTGAGTTCTTTTCAATGGGCAAAGAAAAACAGATCACATCTTTTTTTTTATATCAGACATTTACATATCAAAGAATATTATAATGTCTTGCACTAATCTAATCTATAAGATGAACAGCACAGTTTCTATTACCTTTACATAAGTCATCATCTGTGAACATCCAATTGTCTTTGATGTTTTTAACTGACTTTTAATTGGTCTACATATGTCTTGATGTTCTACTGTCCCAAGACGTAGATACTTCTCTATTTGAAGATTTAGGATGAGTAGTTAGGAAAATACTCAGGGTTACTTTGTGTGATACTACTGTTGTATATGTGATGTATGTGAGTATAGCCGCTCTTTGCTGATAACTTGGATTTATATTGCAAGTTGTTTTAAACAGATTACTCTCTTTCTATAGAGCTTGTCTATCTTCCTCCTACGGTTTGCAATTCACAGATATATAAGAAGTTTGTTCTTGTCACTGAATTTGTTATATTTCAGGAAGTTACTCAAATTAGACAAGAAAACTTTGATTCTATATTTAAAAGCTGGGATGGGCCTCTCAAAGACTTAAAACCAAAAGCAGTAATGATATTTAGGTTAATGAAATAGTCTCTAATTCTGTTACATGAGAAGATATTAATGACAAATATATTATTATTCTTATGACAGTGCTCGGGAAAGGTGTACTTGTTCACACATGCTCACTTCATTTTTATTAAGAAAAACTGAATGTGTGTGAATATACCTTCACAGTAGGCTTTACAATAATAAATGTATTTTTGTCTAGATTAACACTCTTCATCTTGTTAGTGAAATTATTATGAGAATCTATATAGAAAGTCACACTAGAGTCCAGATATGGCACTCAACTCTTTGAGATCTGATGATACTTATTCTTAACAAATTCCTTTTGGAATTCCATTTCTTTGTTATCTCAGTTCTTATGGAAAAATTATTCTAATGGGTACTTGAATCATACAGACTATGTGTTATACTCTGGGAAGGCCTTTACCATTCTTTTGAAGGGACAGATTTTCCCTTTCTGAGTCTACTGCAGGCACAAATTCTCAAAGTGATTATTTCCAATTTTGAGACTGGTTTAGCTAGAGTTTCAGGGTGAATTTAACTGATCCCATTTTCATGAAAACTCTTCTTTTATGTGAAGATGATAAATAAGATCATGTTAAGGGCGGAAAAAAAAGACACACTTCATTTACACATTTTAACTGCAGTCTCTTAAAATCTGTTAATAATAGTGTGTTCTTCAGGTTCTGTAATCACGATGTTCCTAGCTCTTCCAACAGACAAATGTCATTGTGAATACAATATGAATGTTCTGGTTCTCTTCTCCAGCTCCTGCCCTTAATTATTAATATGTGAAATTATTCATATGTGAAATCTTAAAAATTCACATGTAGCGCATATACGTTTCTTAAAGCCTCTCTTTCCAAAGGCTTTCCCAATAAAATGTCTGGAATGTTGTGTCCAGGGTTATGCACCAATTTGGTACCTATTAATTCGTGTTCCAGGAGTGTGGAAGATCACTTTCCTATGGATTTAAAAAAGTGTAGTACTTTTCATGTAGAACAAATGTAGAACATTCTTGAAGTTTCTCTCCAATGTGCTGTGAACCATTAGTCTTCATTTGTTCTATAGAAGTTTTAACAGCTTTCATGATTAGGAAATGATACTTCTGGAAAAACAGGCTATAGGGTCATTGAAAGGGTGTTATCAACATCTGAGAACCTTTGCCTGCAAGGGTTTATGTAACTCTTTGGAAATAGCTGTTGTACAAATGGAAAGATAATAACTTTTTTAATACTGAAAAATATGTGAGTCCTAACTTCATGATAACCTTAGTAATTGATTTTCAACCATGTGGATCACAACAGAGAGTGGTGTGACTTTTCCACATCATCTTTGAAAGGCAAGTGATGTGAAGAGGCTTAGAGATGATCAGAAGTATCACAAATACTTAAAGAAAGTCTGACTATTGTGGTGTGATTAGCAAGTACAGAGAAGACCGTAAGATGGAGATGTCAGTGATATGTGCAGTCTCCTGGACAGAAGCTTCTTTGTTTGCCATCCACGCTAGTGATACACAGTGAGCAAGTAGAGCCAGGGTAAACAAACCAGAAGTGGATTCAAAACTTCACATTTTAAAGAAGGCTATGTCTCTGTCAATGCAATTAAAGTCTTTTTAAGGTTGATTGCATTATATAGGATTTGATAAGATACCAGTCAAGAATCACAGAAAAAAAAGGGTGTTTGCAAATTGCTACTGCAGTTGATTAAACTTCTTCCATACTCAGTGCCATTTACCAGTAGGAACCAATAGTAGAACTAAGAAATGTAGAGAACCAGCCCTATAATTATCGTCGGTGATCAGAATGACTGTTGCTGAAAGACTACAGAGGTATTGTTGGTGGCTGTGTTTGTTCTGTGTAGAGACTTCATTTCTTAGGATGGTACCTGCTTCTCAGCTGTGTTCGGTGTTATCTGGTTGACTATCCATATTTGATACAGCGACCTTCCTAAATCAGAAGAGAACCTCCTTTTATCTCAGAAAATGTATATATTCCTGCTATGTAAAGAGAGCATGCACAAAGTTCTTTTAGTGATACTATCTATGGAAAACCTACTACAGAAAGTCAGATTTATTTTTCTCCTGAATTACTGCCCAGCCCTAGATGTAGACTCAAAAATAAGAAACTTTGTTCATTCCTAGAAATAGTTTATGAAGATTTGTATATTATTTATTGCATTGACAGCATTTTGTAGAAACAAACCTCAGTCTGGGAATCTCAACTGGTTCAGCAAACTCATCATAACTGTCTGTGTATTCTTTAAGTTTTGGGGTTTTTTTTTCAGTTATCCCATCTTGGTAAAAATATTTTTTTTCTCAGACATATAATGGCCTAAGACTTCTCCCATAGGAAATAATCCAGACAGACTCCACCATTAATATACAAAGCCCTCTCTGTATAATGGGTGTAGTTTTCATAGGATTGTTAAGGTTGGAAAGATGTCCAGGATCATCTGCTCCACCTTTTAAGGAAAAACCATCATGCCAACTAAACCCTTGCACCTAGGTGCCATGTCCAGTCATTTCTTGAACACCTCCAAGAGCAGTGACTTCACCATGGGCTCCCTGGGCAGTCTATTCCCATGCTTACCCATCCTTTCAGTGAAGGAATTCTTCCTGAGATCCAACCTGAACCTCCTGCAGTGCAGTTTGAGGCCATTTCCTCTAGTTGCCTGAGAGAATAGGCTGATCCCCACCTGGTTACAACCTCCTTTCAGGTGGTTGTAGCGAGTGATTAGGTCTCCCCTGAACCTCCTCCAGGATAAACACCCTCAGCTCCCTCAGCTACTCCTCACAGGACTTCTGCTCCAGCTCTATTCCCCTTCTCCAGTCATGCTCCAACACCTCAGTGTCTTTCTTGTAGTGAGAACTGAACAAAGCATTCAAATCTTCACCAGTGCATAGTACAGGGGAGACAGTCCCTGCCTTGGTCCTGCTGGCCACACTATTGCTGATACAGGCCAGGTGTCTTTGGCCTTCTTGGCCACCTGGATATTCTGCTGGCTTTTGTCTAAAGTCTCAGTATTGAATAGAATGTGCTATGTATTCATCGTGTGACATCTGTTTGAAACTGCAAAGGTTTGTGGTAGGGTGAAACTGCTCAAGAATGCTTTGTATTTTTCAGTTTCTTTTCACCTCCGTACATAGGCCTTGTAGCTTCTGAGCTACAGTGTTGTAGTGAAGTAGTTGTTAGAGTTGTTTAACCATCATTAAACATCTCAGAAACATGTGAAGTTATTGCTGGAGCATATTCTTTTTAAATGCAGTTTATAGGCCTTACTATCAAAATGTTTCAAGAATTTCCCTTAGGAGGAAGGTATTTTTAAATACTTATTCGTAGTGCTGCCTAGGAGAGGCAAAACTTTACTTTTGTTTCTTCATTTACCGAATTCTAAGACTGTTCAGTGGAATGCAGTGAAATCCTTCTGGCCTCCTCAAGTCTGTTCAAAGATAAAAAGAACCACTTTATCTGTTGCTGCAGTCTTACTTTTCAACATAAGAAATGCCAAATTAATACCAAATCAGATCTTGTCATGTTTATCTAGAAGGTTAGGACAAAGGAGTATCAAATCTTTGTTTAGAAGTGTAACTCTGAAAAATAGTAAGTGTTCCATTGTTGCAACTTTAAAAGTATTTGTATAAGAGATAGTTCAAGATTAACATGTCTGTTAGTATTTCTTTGAAAAGTTCTGAGTTGCCTCTACTATTTGTAGAAATATCCTGCAGCTTCCTGAGTGGTAGTCATTACCATAAAAGAAATTAGTAGCTAAGGATTTCTGCTATACATAATATTTAATCTTGCAAATTAACTGAAGAAATGGTAGTTGTGGGGAGGAGCATAACAAGAATAGGAATCTGGTGAAGAGCAAGAGAGAAATCTTAGGGTGTAGTGAGAACTTTAGTGGTTGCTGAGTGTGGTATCTGATCTGTGGAAGGGAAGTAGAGTAGTAGAACAGTTTTGAAAATGGGGATGAGTCAAAACAAGGATTCCCAACTTTGTAGATGTTATGGACAGTATATGGATTTGTTGCTGAGGGCCGTGGAGGATTAAGATAAGCCCATGTTGTACCCTGCTCACTACATACAGAAGTTGTGGGATTTCTTACAGAGTGGTCGAGGGAGACAAAAGCATAGTAGTCTGTGTGAAGAGACCGTCAGTAAAGGCACACTTTTCATGTAAATGGGAGCTTTGACAGAGATAACTATTCTGTTTCATTCATCTATGGTTTGGTACATTGCTTAATGATTCTTAACACTTCCAAAAATATCCAGTAGAAATTTAAGATCCAGAATAAAGCTGCTTTCTTGTTTAGTGGTGTTTCTTGAGTGAAGCACATGGGACCTGTATTCCAGTTAATTTTTACTTGTTGTCAGAAGTGCTGACACTGCTTTCTACTAACTGAAAGATCAGTATTCCCCAATGGATGAATGGAATCTGAATGGTTGCTTTAAGAAGAGGACACTCTGTGTGTTCCCCACCTTGCACAGTATTCCATTCTAAGTCAAAACTATAGCTCAAAATTACAACTGGGACAAGTTGAAAATCTTATCTGTTTTTCAGACCTTTTTCTAGGCTAACAGTTACAGGAAGGTGATTAGTTAGAGGAATTAGAACTTCAAATGTAATTAATTGGAGAAATAATTTAATTAGAATTATCCCCTTTTAAAAATTTCTGTAGATACTCTCAAATCCTGGAAAGAGTACACATAGAAGCAGAAATTCATACATTAAACAAAAAAAGGAGGGAAGATAAGGCAGGGAATGGCAGAAAGATGTCTTTAGATAACTAGTGGTTTCCAGATAGTAATGAGTGGGAGGGATTGGAATAAATTTATCTAAAATAAAATTTTTAAAAAGAAAGGAAAGAAAAAAAAATGAACTGTCAGAATCCAAGTTAAGGTGGTTGTGTATGGGGGTTTTTGTTTTTTTTTTTTTTCTTTTTTTCTTTTTATTAAGAATGTGTGGCTGAAATTGCTAGCGCCTATACACTGATCATTAAGTCTTCATCACTGGACCTTAGTAAGAATCTTTTTGATCTTTCCTTTTTTCTGTCGTCAACTTGCTTTTGTTGATCATTTTCTAATAGCTGATATTCTGAACCTTAGATACTATTTTTATTTATTCTTTTTTGGTGGTGGGTTTTTTTTGGTTCCATCTTCTCTGAAATGATCCCTTCTCTACTTGCAGTGGACAGCTAAAATTCCTGGGAAATACACTGCAACTGTCTAGACTGCATCTTGATCTAGCAATGATGTGCTTCCTACCAATCTTATTTAGACCTTTTGTGAACACAGTTATATGTAGAAATACACATTAAAAGTATGCAGGTTATATTTAGTGTGTTTTTATATAAACATGAAACAACATAACTGTTCAGTTTTTCTGAATTATTATTCTAGGATCAAGACAACCTTTAATCCAACAATCTCAGCCTCCACCTTATTCATCACCTAGAGATGTTCCCCCAGACATATTGTTAGATTCTCCAGAAAGAAAGCAAAAGAAACAAAAGAAAATGAAGTTAGGCAAGGATGAAAAAGACCAGACTGAAAAAGCTGCAATGTATGATATCATTAGCTCTCCTTCCAAGGACTCCACTAAGCTTACATTAAGACTGTCTCGTGTAAGATCTTCGGATATGGACCAGCAGGATGATATGCTTTCTGGTTTGGAAAACAGCAGTGTGTCAGAGGGTGATATTCCTTTTAATGTGCAGTACCCAGGACAGACTTCTAAAACACCCGTTACTCCACAGGATGTTAACCGCCCACTAAACGCTGCTCAGTGTTTGCCGCAGCATGAACAGACAGCTTTCCTTCAGGCACAACAAGTGCCTGTTTTACAACAGAACACTTCAGTTGCTGCAAAACAACCTCAAACTCCTGTGGTACAGACACAGCAACAGGTTTCGCAACAAGGAGCTATAACGTCATATGATGAAGTAGAATTGGATGCATTGGCTGAAATTGAGCGGATAGAACGTGAATCAGCTATTGAAAGGGAGCGATTTTCAAAAGAAGTGCAAGATAAAGGTAAAAGGATTGTGTGTGTGTATATATACACTATATATTATATAAATATATATATATGCATATAAACCCCATATATATATATATATAAAGCTTCCTGTCATTGTCACATAGTTCAATTCTGTTTACTCAGTGTAGGTTCTTCTGCAACATTCATCTCCATTCCCTTCCAACAATGAACTGTAATCTTTTATATATGCATAGTCTGAGTATCTGATATTTGGGGTCTTAATGGATGGAAAGTGAAATTCTTCTTTCAAAATTCTTTTAAAATACTCTTACTTTGAGACTGAATGAAGTACAGTTGATATTGTTTATAGTTTCTAAAATCCCAGCAGTACCATAAATCAAAATTTGTAGTAAGTTTTGATAATTGTTTTATTAATCCATGTTGCCTAATTTAAGAAAATGCAGGAAATCTGTTTTATCCCACTTCTACTCATATCCCCATTTGGATTTAATGTGAAGGAGATGTTAGACTAAAATCACATCTGTTCTGTTCTTTCGAACGTAGTGTAACGATTGGGTAATATATACAAATATGTTGTCTCTAATGTTTGTTCAACTGGATATTAATTATTATGTAGGCATTAGAAACTTTAGAGAGTTACCATATAACTGTATGGTGTGTAGCACAGAACCAGGTGGGCCTCTGAAATGTTTTATCTTCACTTGGGTAGGTGCACTTGTTGTCTTAATGGATTTATTTGAATCTATCAATTTTTTTTTATTTTGACTTCTCTTTCTTTTTCTGTTGTTAACTGGTTTGAAGGTCTTTGGTTTCAGATGTATTTTATTAATTAGATAGTAATAATTTACCCTAAGTATTTTTCAGAATCTTCCTCTGCACCATGTTTAACTTCTGAGAAAAAAAGTCTTTTGTAGCATAATCCTAATTTGTTACTTACTCTCAAGAAAAGTCTTGCAGAATGGAAAATGGTGAAAATTCTGATTTTGGAAGTTCATGGATGAAAATGATTCATGTAGACATACTTACATGGAATGATTTTACACACAGTTTCGGTCTGTAACCAGTGGAGAGGGTGCAAATTTTCTCCCTATTCAAAGTGGTTTTTCACAATTTTTTGAGATGCCTGGGTAGTGAGGGGAGGATAGACTTTGTGCGTGTTTGTGTGTGTTTTATATGTGTTTGTGTGTTTGCAAACATGGTTGCAGTACTAAAAGGTTTAACTTCTAAACTATTTCTTATTTGGTAAATAAATACAATCTTTTAAGGAAAAACTATGAATATAAGGAGAAAAATTGTTCTCACCTCAGAAGATATATCTACTGATTGCTACAGTCTTAATTTCAATTTAATGAGATGGGGAATTTGTTTATTTGCTTAAATCTCTTCCATTAATTTTAAATTTATTGGAGAGATTGTAGTTTGTGGCCCAATACTTCAAAAGCTACATTTATGTCTGCAAACTTGAAATAGAATCTCTACCACATTTTATCTGAGAAGCAGCTGAAAAAATGCACAACAGGTTTCAAGCACTTTGATCAAGACTGAAAACACACTTTCTGTTTTGTTGTGGCTTTCAGAAAATGTTGAGCATTAGTTGTAAAGTTTGTTTACCACAATTACAGGGGAAAGGAGTGATTTTTATACTCTGACCTTTCCTGTTCACCACTCCTCAGTAACCATCTTCCCAAATACAGATTCTGACCTTATGGTTTCCCCTTACCTGCATCCTCTGGTAGGTCTCAGATCTTCCTGAATTCCTACAATTGCTATAAATCAGGTACAAGAGTTGCTGCCTTACACTGGGACAAATTATGGCTATTTATTCACTTGTGCTAAGTTGCCCCAATGATAGACAGCAGCGTTTTTTACCTTTGCCGTCTGGCTCTTGATGTTTCAGCCATGACTGCATAGTATTTAGTAGAAAGATTTTTAGCAGTCAGAACAGATTTCCTGAAAATGCTACCTTGGAGGATTGCAGTTCTTATTTTTTTTGGTAATGTTTTTGCCATTGCTTCTAAATTTATGCTATGTCTAGAAGCTGATACTCTCTGGGATTTTCTAGTTAGAGCTGTTTTGTTTTGTGAGGCTGCATGAGGAAGCATCTTCTGTTGTTCCTATAGGAATGTCTGTTAGAAACATATTCAATAACTTCTAAATATGTCATTCATTTCTGCAAAGCTGCATAGTGTATTTATATAAAAGCCTGGCATTTGTGCCTTTTCGTACATGTACTGTAACTTAAGATCACATTAGGTCAGGAAGAGAGCATGGGTGTAGGAAGTGCTCAGTCTAATTAGAGTGGGAGTGCATAGTGCCAGCTGATGCTTTACAATAGCAAGCGTCCTTTTAGTGAACTTACTCAAAATGCTAGCACATGCTAAAACCTGCATGAAAGCATCTTTGCTGCTTTTGTAACAGAGGCATGGGAATGCATATTATAGCCATACTGTGTTTTCTGTGTATATTCACGCTGGTTTCCATAAATTTCTATCATTAAAACAGTACTCAAAAGTTTGGATAGTAGATTAGTGGTCTCTTCTGTCCTTTATTTTAGACATAAAATCTCCGTAGTTCTGTATTTCATCACAAATTTTCAAAGGCTTTCTTTTTAACTATAAGGATTTGGTTGGACAGACATGTGCTTCTGAGGCTAATAACCAGTGGAGGATTTTATTTCAGAGAAGCTGCAGACATTTGGCGGGGGGGCATTCTTGCTGAAAATTATACAGCTTGGCTAACGTAATGCTAAGGTCTGGGGTTTTTTTGTTGTTTTTTTTTTTTTTTTAATGCTGAGGTCCTTTTATTATATTTGGTACTAGTGGGAAATGGGGATAGGAGCCTTGTGGTAATTATACTATTTTCTGTAATAAATCCTTGTTTCTAATAAAGCCGTTAAAATATTTAGCTTCCACTAAACAAAGTCTCTCACAGTGTGAAGCAGTCTGAGTTTCAAAAGAAGAATTAACCCAGGGTTAGAAGAAGTGCCTTCTTCTTTGACAAGCTGCTTACCTTTCTGAAATCTGATTCTCATGCTTTTGCTTTATGAAAAAGGTATCATTAGTGCAAAAATCACTAATGCAAAATCCTACAAATTTGGGATAGTGTGTGTCAGATATGCATAAGGAGTGATTTTATTATATAGACTTCCTTCCTCATGTCTAAGTGATTTTTGCAGCTTTGTTTTTATAATTCTATAATTTTGGCACTTGGATTAAGTGGAATGTGTCCTCATTGTATTCATGACAGAGACTGAAGTTTAGCAAGCTGTTTTCATCCTTGTCCTCTGTGTGGGAGGGCCGGAGTTCATCTCCTCTTTCTACTTTATCCATCAAGAAAGTCTCTCTACTGATTAATTCAACAAGTAATTTTTCTGTATCTTTTAGTGAGATTTTGAAGATTTAGGCATTTGACACCAAGAATTACATTCTAATACATCTCTTACATTTAATAGCTTCAGTACTGCTAAATAGTCCATGGAATGTGACAGAACTCAGATCTTCAGTTCGCATTATTCCTCTCACAATGGCCTCTATTCCTTCATCAGATACAAGATGTTCATCAATACTAGTTCATATCTTATCTTTTGAAAGAATGTGTAGTATTACAGATAGATCTAGCTATTATTTATCAAGACTCAGATGATCTTGAGTTGGAAAAGAAGTGATTCAAAAGGGATATTAGAGAAGTGGATTGACTTTTTTTCACAACAGTTGACAGGTAAGCCATCTTCTGTCTAGTTACATTGTGATATTTTGATGATATAATTTCTTCATAAGGGTAGTGAAACTTAATTCACTCTTTCTTCTCTTCTAACTACTGCTGGTAGTCACACTTCCTGTACTACTTGGTGCTGTTGAAGGCTTTTGAAACAAGGAAAGGTCTTCTGAACCAGTTTTGTTCCCTTAAATGAAATTGTACTTTGTTCACATTCTGAAGTTGGCTACTCCAAGAAACTACAGGAAATCCTATGAAGTATTAGAAATTGTCTCAGGAATTTCTGTTGTTCTCAGGCATGTTTTTTTCTGGAAGATGGAAATGAGAAGGGAGAAATTTCATTTTGGTAACCTCAGTTCTTTGCATTAACTTGCTCTTTGCCATTATTCAGGTACAAGTGGCTTATTTCTGTGTGTAGTTAAGTAGTTCAAAGTTAGTCCATCACTTTTAGACTAAACCTTTCCGAGAATGTTACATTAAGTTCTTCTTCTTTTTCAAGATTCAGACCAGCTACAGAATTAATTTTCAGATACAAAGTTTATACATTAAGATCTTTCATGCTTTTCTAAAACCTCCAAGTACTGTGAAACAAAAAAGTTAAGCATAGTAATGCTAAAAGGAGTTCAGAGTCTTTTTAGTGACAGGAAAAGGGAAAATAATCTTGAAAATTACATAAAATCCCAGAAAGTAACCCATCTTTTTCAGATACTATTTTGCAAATTGGTTTAGCTTTTTTTTTTTTTTTTCATATTTGCTGTGTTTTATTCTGAGCTCTTCCATACACAGAATTGTGTTGCTAGGGTTTTGGCTTCTTCAGAGATACTTTTGTATAATACAGCTGTCTTAACAGACTGAGGAGTTCTGCTTGTAAAAGACACTGTTTTCAGGCATTTGTGAGAAGAGTAATGAAATCATTAACCATTTCATTGGGAGGCTATTTTTTTTTAACTTAAAAGCATTAGAAATTTTTTTTAATGAGACAAACCAACTTGTATGGGTGTGTTTTTCCCTATATATTTTACCCTGAGGATCCATTTTACACACTTCTTTGGAATCTCACTGTGGATTCTTTGAATTAGGAAGAAGTGAATATGTAATAACTTTATTTTCAATAATTGGATCAGTTAGGGGGCATTTGGATGCCTGCTGTGGGCCCTTCTTTTTTTGGTTCGTTCCAAGCCCTTAACAGCAGAGACACACACATCCCAAGAGTGTGAATCTGCCGGAGCAAAACTCTCAAATCTACAGTTATAGGTAAGTAACCTTTTTCTCTTACCTTTTAAGTTCTTACCCAGCTCCTCTCCCTTTCTCCTCATTACCCATCTCCCCCATAAAATTACCTAAAGAGAAAACTAATGGAAAAATACTATTAAGAATGAAAAGTTTGTTTGTGTCTAATTCTATATACCAACTAATTAAGTGATGGAATGAGTAATTATAACCAGTATATTAGAATTAATTTCCAAAAATATGTTGTAGGGAGCTTATTTCCTTAAAAATGGAAATTACAAATGCAAGTAGTAATTTGTATAGTAATCTTGCAGATTGCAGTCATTAATATCAGAAGGTGAAGAGATGGAGTGTGAAAGATAAATAACTGGGTGTCTGTGTAGTAGAATGTGAGACTTAGGTACTGTGTTTTGTGTATGCATGCTTTCATTAGGTCTGGGTTTTGTAGTGTGCTGTAATAGCTGAAACTGGCGTCTTATATAGCTCTTCCAAGAAAAACCAGCTTGGCAGCCTCTGGGTCCTATAAGAGACAAATTTTCTGTTTGTGTGTGTTCAGACATGTTTTAAGAAAAGCAAGGGAAAGAAATCACTGTTTTATTAGAAGAATTGCAATGAAATGTTGCAATGTTTACACCTATCTGTGTGAAGTTACTTCCTTTTACAGTTTTTATAAAGATTAAAATACTTAACAAATGAAAAGCTTTCTTTAAAAAAGGTAGGATATTTATTTGTGTTCATATGTAACATTAATCAAAATTCCCTTATTTATCTCAAGTTGTATTTTAAATAAAGTAGTGCAGAAAACTGATCTTGTAAGAAGGTGTAGAAAATAACTAAACTGTAGCAGTTTAGCGAGAAACATTGTTTGTTTCAGTCTGCACTCTACACTAAGGCTAGAAAATTCAATATAAATTGCATGCAATGTATACCCTTGATTGTACCTGTTGAAGGACAGGATTTATGATAATCTTAACCCAGTAATGACTTACATTCTGGGACAGCCATTTCTCTCTAATGGATTTAAATCTGGATAAAGAAATGGCATGAGTAGTTAATAAACCCTATTAAAAGCTTAATCCCAGCATTCCTGTAGTTCACAGTCACTAAGTTCATGCTGACATCAACCTAAGAGGACTTTTTTTTTTCACTGTCATTGAATATAAATGTTACTAATCTAGTTAATTTATGATATATTTGAGTGCAAGGCAGAACAAAATCAACAGTTGGAAGGGGGAAGGGAAAGTCACTGCTTGTTTCTAATGTTTTCTGTCTATACAAATTAATTAAAATCTAATTGGATATGTGAGCTGTGATACCTAAGTAGTTTTCATTAAGTCTCATGTCAGTGTGTTGTATTTTTCTTGTTGAATTAGATGCTGCACTGGGTATTTCAAATTAAGTGCACTTCAGGTTTTGCTCAGATACTGAGTTTGCAAAACTGTAATTTTGCACAAAATCACATGGATAAAACCCCGTGTATATGCTGAAAAATCTATCTCGTAAATAAATTAAAGCTATATAGTTTGTGAAAGCAATATTAAATTCAGGGGGCTTTTAAGTTACAGCTTCCAATCTCAAAACAAATGTAGATATTTGATTATACTTTCCTGCAGTTAAATTTTTGTTATTTCCTGGTATAGTATTTATTTGGTTTACTGTAATTGACAGATAATAGTAAGTAAGCAGACATCCTTAAACAGAAAAATTCATAAGACAATATCATGATTGTGTTATTGCTGTATTTAAGAAAACAAGCAAAACTTAAGAATCTTCATTTTTTATAGTCTTCTACAACTTAAGGCATGTCAGGGATCGCTGTAGCATTTTTGTTTTTTGAACTGAGTGAGTTTAAATGTCCCTTCTGATGGGATTTTTTGGACAATGACCAGAAATTTGATCAAGGCTTTTAACAGGTTGCTAAAGATCAGCAGGTATTCTGAGATATTTGCCCTCACTCTACTGGCAGGTCATCCACTGGTACCATTGAAGTAATTTTAAAGATTCTTAGTATACAGATTAGATTCATGTGGTCTACAGAGCACTGTTGGCTGGAGGGGACAGGGCACTTAGACAACTTTAAAGAGATCTGTGAAAAATAGCTAAGAAAAGGAAACAGTTGACAGTAGACATATGTTTCTTATTTGAGCATTTAGCTATGTGTCAGTTTTGAAAATTTCTAATCTTGTTTGCTATTTTAGATAAGATTATAATTTTTCTCTGTCTGACCTATCTCTGATGTTGTTAAAAAATAGGTTTTACAATATGTAATAACCTCTTTGGACTAGTATGTTTGAGCTAAATTCATTAATTAGTGATATGATTAAATAAGTGCTATTTCAAATAAGTGGGAGCATACCCCAGTAATCTCTAATATGTGAGATTAGAACACTTAGAGGTTTAAAGATGTTAAACTCTTAAAGGTTATCCTCTACAAAAATTCATACTTTCAATTGCCATTTAAATGATTCATCTAGAATTCAGCATTAGAGGATCAATCTTTTTTGTGTCTCTGAAGAGGAGAGCATTCACATTTAACCATTTTGAATATAAAGTCTCCTACTGAGTCTCTTGCAAGGTGTAAATGGGGAAGCAAAAATTTATCTGTTATATCTATTTATAAGTATACCAAACAGTATTAATAGAGGGAAGTGTTACCATTCAGCTAAAAGGAAGCTTAGCAACAATGCTCATGGTTATTATTTAAACTTATTACCTTTTCATAGATGCTTACAAAAGGCCCATTTTAATTTGCTAGGCCAAGCAGTTCTAGAACTGAGTATCATCAAATTATACTCAATTGTTTAAAGTTTTTTTCTGGGATTATGGAAATCATCAGACTTGCAAGGAAGCAGTAACATGGAGGGTTGCAGCACTAATTATATCTTGACTGCTGCTTTGGAAAGATTCCAGGGCAAGTAAAAGAATAGATACACATTTACAATACAGCTCTCCTCATCCACCTGCTATTTCTAACACTTCCTCAGCTTCCAAGAGTATCTGTTTTCAGGATGAATGTTCTTCAAATCATGATTGCCTTGTAGTTTCAGCAGAAATGTATCTCAGGCTGTCAGTAATTATTCCAGTGCAATGTGGTTACTTGCACAAAGGTTCCGCAGTAATTAATTAATTAATTAATTAATTTCTAAATCTTAAAGTACTAACAGTTTTAATACACAGATATTTCCAAAGGTGAAGGCCATAACCTGTCTCCAGGAATACTGTTTGTAAGAGGATTGGTGGGAAATTACTTCTTGGAAATCCAGCTAATTTTTTTCCCATGTAAAGCTTGTGGTTCCTGTAATGTTTTGTTTCTTGTGCCACAGTGAATAATTTTGTTTGATAGAACAGCTGTACTATAGTTTTTACTATAAAGTAGTTTATGGTCTTGCTTTGAGTTCCTAGGTGCTGCCTTTTAGTGAGTATGTTGCAGGGTGCAGAGAATATTCTTATGAATTTGCCAAGTCAAAAGGATTCATACATAGAGTAACTGTTCTCTGAACTACCATAGATTTGTTGAAGGAATTGGTATATAAACATAAGTATATTTTTGAATATATCTACAACCTCAGAGAAAGGTGGAGGAGTGAATAATGGTTTTAAAAGGAATCTGAAGGCAATGAACTTATATACCAAATCATTAATATGGTCAGAAAGCTCTTCTCTAACTTAATACATATTCCTTTTACTATGAAAACTGCTGCAAAGATGGAAGCAAAAACATTCTGATCACACTTTATAGGACTAAAGAGATTGTGAGCCAACATATTTGAAACTGCAACAAGCTTTAGATCTAGGTCTGTAAGATTTCAGAGAAAGACATTGGTCTGATATTTTGGTGAAGTCCTAGATCCCCATATTAAAAAAAAATACTACTGTCTATGGAATGAAGTAAATGAAGCTTGAATACTGATGCCTTGAAGGATATGAAGTATATTTCAGTGGATATTGTAAAAGTTCATCTGTTCATTTTGGGACTTACGACTTAACAAAGCAGCTATAAGCAAACTTGCATATATGTGACTGTAAAAGAGAAGATCTGAAGACATCTGTTTTAAGAGGTTTACTACTCTCTTCTCACCTCACTGATACTCGTATAGCTGAAAGTGAGTTCAAGATTTTACAAAGCCCTCAAAACCCAATGGTATGTTTCAGCTTTCAAATTTTTGCAGCTATTATGGCAACTTAAGGAATGTTTGTATTTATTCAGTGGGTTTGTTTCCTTATGTTTTATGAAGGCAGTGGTGCTATGTATTCATCCTACCTTTTTGCCCTAGTTCAACTGGATATTTTCTTATACTCAGGACAGCTATTTTTGTCTGAGATCAAGAATCCTTACAGAGGCAAAACAGTAATGACTCAGTCTAGTTTTGAGGCTCACTTTCAAGATGCCCTGGAAATAAGAAGAAATCTGTGAGTGATCTGTAACTCTGTCTGCAATCACCTTGCCATCTGAGAAAATAAGCTATGAAGGTGTCCCTTTCTTCTCAGGCAAGATGTCAAGTTATTAAAACATCTGTATTCTAATGTCAAGAGAAATGAAGAATGTGCATCAGAAGAGCTATATATTTAGAGGGAATATGTATGCCAAGTTGTGATGTGATCATCTACTTGTGTTCTCAACTTACAAGTTGACATTTTGGATGATGAAGAACAGCAAGATGTTGAGCCTGGTCACTTACAGAAGTCCAAGCAAGAAAAATGGCCCTACTTGAATTGTTTTGGTTGTTTGTTCTTGGTGCCTTCAGCATGAGGGCTCTGAAAGGTGAGTTTTGGTTGATCCAGCTACAGCATCACAGCTCGTGGCCATCTGCTCCTATAATAGGCATAAAAAAGGAAAGCATTTTCTTGCTTAAAACTGAATAATTCAGCCTGGTAGGTTAATGCAAACCACCTTCACTAGTGCTTTATGTTGATACATTAGACAATGAAATATAGTTGTGGAAATATGAAGGCATGTTCCCTTCTGCTACAGGTGATAACTTCAGTTAAAGAAATGGGACAGATAATGAATAATGGTAATGTCTTAAAGACTACTGTTAGACCCACCATCAGAGCCTTACAGGACTTTTTTCAGTGTGCCTGGCATTTCTGGACTAAAATGACAAGGCTGATCCAACTTTCTCATAAGAATGCAAGCTTCTGAACTTAGATTTCAAAATGTAAAAAGTTTTAATTGAGAAGTAAGGTAATGATGTGTGTGTATGTATGTATATTTGTTCTAATCCATAGTTAAGAAAAAATTAACTATGTAAGTCCCCATATGAATCCAGCAGTTGCTGTAGCACAGAAAAAGCAAAAATCTCCAGGCTGCATCTTTGACTTGGAAAATTCATTTTGCCTCATATGTCTATCATAAAGTTGGCATTCATTCCTACAGGCTTTTATTGAGCTTTCCAAAGTTCTTTATTTGCAGTTGATCAGTTTCTTAATGGAGTGTTTTTTTTATCTGTCTTTACTGTCTTCCAGCCATTAAATCTTGTACAAAATTTTTGAGATTTAGAAAGTTAGAAATAATCAAAACAGATTTGAGGATGGAAACGATGGGGGGAAAAGCCTGTTCACATCACTGGAATTGACCATGTTACTGTTTGTTATTGTGGCCTAATTTTAATTTTGGGAGTGATCCTTCAAAGTGTTTCTAAATAAAAATCTTCTAAAAGTTTACAAGAAATTAGAATTCATATGTTGTAATCTTGGTTTACAATTCCAGGGGACTGTGTGAGTTTTTCCATAGACATTTATTTCCCTGTTTCTTGACTGCATCCTCCTTACTGTTCATTCACCTGCTCTGAGTAGGAGAGCTGGTTCATTTCATCTGGTGATAAGGCATCACAAACTTAGGCACAAAGTACGGTGTTTTTCTTACTTTGCATTTGTGGTCTAGGCATTTTGACAATAGATCTATGTTTAGTATTTCCTTAAGACTTACTTATATTCCCTGATTTCAGAGAATGTTTTTGTTTTGTTTTTTGGGGGATTTTTTTTGGTTTTTTTCGTTTGTTTTTTGTTTGTTTTTTGGTTTTTTTGTGGGTTTTTTTGTTTGTTTGTTTGGTTGGTTTGGTTTAGTTTGGGTTTCTTTGTTTGTGGTTTTTTGTTTGTTTTTTTTTTTTATTAATGACAGTGGAGTAATTTTGGAGTAAGTTGGAGTCATAGCTGAGAAATGAAAATATAAGCCATAGTGCAGTAAGGCATTTAGTTTTCATGGCAGAAATTATTTTTATTTCGAATTCTGTGTTGTTAATATAAATGTGTTGTGGTTTTATATGGGTAGAATATATTCTTCTGTATACTTCCTTGTGCTTCTCATTTATATGCATTCTACCAAATTACAGCATGTGTGGTTGATTTAATTTTTCTGTATTCTGCTCCTAATGATTTTTTAGTGTAAACTGAAAGGCTTATTTGCAGAGTCAGATTCTTCACAGAAAATGATCACTATACTTTTTCTTTCATCTGTACAAAGCATTCTGATTGCAAAGGGGAAGTTACTCAAAATTTAAGTGTGCAGCGCCCCCCTCCCCCCCCCCACCTAATGTACACATGTTAAGGTATGGACTTCAACCCTTGGTGTACTACTTTGCTTCAAAGAGAAGCATGAAGTGGCGGAATGGTTGCTTTATCAGTTTTGTTCATTGTTTGTGTATTCCCTGTCTAAAATATGTGTGAAGTCCAGCTGATCCACTGAACCAAGTTGGGAAAGCCTCTGTCATAGTCATTGCAGATCCTTGCTTAGTACATGTGTAATAAAGCAGGTTGAATCTGCAGAAGATATCTTTTATAGTAATATTCCTCAAAAACTAGTTGTGGGGCTGCACCTTAACTTTGACTTTTCAGACTTCTGCTTCAAATGTAATTTAGTAGTTTGGGGTTTTTTTTAAATGGGATGGGTTTTTTTTGGTTGTTATGTATTGCAGCTGCTATATTGGGGGGGTTCTCTTGGGAATTACACAGGGCCTTTGATTTTATATGTTTTGAAGGAGGACTTTTTATTGATTAACAGGCATTTGTGGGAGACTGATAATGAATGGTAGTCTGAATACATGAAAAAGTATTAGTTAGAGAAGTCCTATTCTTGCTTTTAAATTCTGTCTGTTGATTTTGTTATGTGTGCACATCCATGCTGAAAAGGATTAACTGTGGGAGTGGAAGGGAATGGATATTCTTCTTTGGACATTTATTAGTTTTTATATATAATTTGTGATTTTTTTCTCTTTTCACTTGCAGATAAGCCTCTGAAGAAGCGAAAACAAGAAAACAAACCACCAGAGGCTGGAGGTGGTACTGGAGGAAATAGAGCAGCTTCTCAGGAGACAGGCTCTGCAGGAAATGGGGCAAGGCCAGCATTGATGGTTAGTATTGATCTGCAGCAAGCAGGAAGAGCAGACTCTCAGGCAACAGTAACTCAGGATTTGGACACCATCAAAAAACCTGAAGAAATTAAGCAGTATAATGATGGGTTTGTGTGCATTCCCCAAGAAGACACTGTTGGAGTTCTTAAGTTTAAACCTGAAAACCATCCAGAAATCTTTAGAAAAAAGTCTGACTTTGAAAGTCAAAAGACAGATATTCAGCAAAATGAAAACAGACAAACGGAATTCCAGCAAAATGAGAGCAGACGGTTGGAAAGTAAATACAATGAAAGCAAGCAGTTAGAAGTGAAACATGAAAGCAGACAAATGGAAATGAAACAAAATGAGAGCAGACAGACAGAACTGAAACAAAACGAGAGCAGGCAAATGGAGATGAAACAAAACGAGGGAAAACAGAATAATGGCAAACAGGAAATACGGCAGAGGCCAGAAACACCGAAACAGAAGAGTGAAGGCAGACCTGAAACACCAAAACAGAAGAATGAAGGGAGGCCTGAAACACCAAAACACAAAAATGATAATAAGAGGGACTCCAGTAAGCCTTTGTCAGACAAGAAAATTGAAATATCTCGGCACAAACTAGATGTGAAGTCTGATCCTTCAAGGATGAAACCTGAAAGTCGACCTGATCCAACAAAACCGAGGCCTGATGGGCGCTCAGTTTCTGATACACCAAGGCGTGACCATGATAGCCTTAAACAAAGATCTGAGGACAGAGGGGAGTCAGAGAGATACAGGGGAGATCCATCCAAGATTAGAAGGCCTGAATATTTGAGATCCTCAAACAAAAATGAACATGATTCTAAGCATGGTGTTAAATCTGATGGTTCAAAACCTGAGAAATTTGAAAGGAAATATAGGCATGAGTCTGGTGATTCAAGGTTTTCTTCTGGGGATCAGAAATCAAGACCTGACAGCCCTCGTATTAAACAGGAAGGTAAAGGGGATTCTAGCAAATCAAGACCTGATAAACCTGGTTTTAAGTCACCAAACAGCAAGGATGAACGAAGGACAGATGGTAATAAGAGTAAAGTAGATAGTAATAAAGCACATGGTGACAATAAAGCAGAGTTTCCCAGTTATTTGTTGGGGGGAAGATCTGGTGCATTAAAACATTTTGTCATTCCAAAAATCAAGCGTGATAAAGATGGCAATGTTACTCAGGAGTCAAGGAAAACTGAATTTAGAGGTGAACATAAGGACAAAGTAGAGAAGATTGGGCTAGTTGAAGATCTAAATAAAGGAGCTAAGCCTGTAGTTGTCCTTCAAAAGCTTTCTTTGGATGATGTACAGAAATTTATTAAGGACAGAGAAGATAAATCAAGGGGCTCTTGTTTTAAACCTAACAAGAACAAGTCATCCAAACCTAATAAAGGTAAGATTTTTTAAATATTAATTGCATTATATCTTTTACACTCGAGTTCTTGTAGATTTTCTGTATGGTGAGAAATAAAGTTAAACTAGTCTTAGGACTTGTCATTATCAGAAATCTTGCTACGAATCTACCTGAAATAATTTATTTACTTCAGTACAGGTACTTAATCTGGCAACACTTAAGTGGTTTTACAATGTACTTCAGCTGCATTAGTTTTATATGGTAATTTATCCATGAAATGAACTGTTGTATGTATAATTTTACATGATTTGGGTGTGTCTGTATAAAGGACTGCCACAACTGTAAACAGTGTGGCTGGAAGGATGGGAAACACTAAGTATGCAAGCCCTGAGATTCTTTTATATATTTAATTTGAAGGGAAATGGTTTTTTCCAAAGGATGTTTTAACATGGTGGTAGAAAGAACATAGTTGCAAGGACCCATCTACCTCTTTAACACTGTAAAATACAAGTCAATTGAGGAGATTCCATTCCTGAGACTTTGTGACAATAGACTTGGAAAAACGTTTGGTCTCTAGGAGAATTCATGTATCAATGTCTCTAGTGTCCATTATATGCAGAAAGAAGAAAGCTGAACAATTAGCTGGCATTTTGAAATTAGTAACACAGACAGGAAATAGTTTAGAATAGCTTGTAGGTTTGATATTTAACGCATTGTGTCTTCTACAGATTTAACACTTCTTTTCAATGAGATTGCTTTTCTTTTTGGTGCTTTCACTTAGGCTTCTTTGGTTTCAGACTGAAGTAGATAATTTCACATTGTGAAATCAGTGTTACTAACTGGTCAGGTTTCCTTTTTTAACATTTAATATTTAAAGAATTTAAGTTTCATATATAATCATGTTTATGGAATCGTTATCTTAAAATAGACAAATCAAAAGCCAGAGGAAAGGTTTACAGCTATATGCAGGATGATGTATAGATCCATTTCCAGGTAATTAATGAGTTCAAGATTAAAACATTTTCTTACACAGCTGATCTGGTAAGAAATGATGTAGAAAAAATCTTGGTGAATGTATAACTATTTTATGTACACCTTTAAAGAGGTGTCTGTATCATTAATTTCTTGTGCTATGCCTGTTTTCTATCTACTAACCTGTTTATATTAACTCTAAAAAGCCTTCATAATAATTTGTAATGTATTTTATGTCTTTGTAAAATATTAGCCTCCTTGTTAGGGATTTGTCTTAGTCCTAGAAATAAGAACATTGTCACTGTCCCTTTCTGAGGTTCAAAAGAGGCAAAATTTCCATTTCTAATATAGGTATCTAGAATTAGTTGTAAAATTGTGATATCTTTGTTCTCAGTTTAATCAGAAGCTTTCAGATGAAACCCTTATGTTCTTGATAGGAAATGCTGAGAACTTTCTGACGGAACTCAGGTCTAGTCTCAGTTGCATAGATTTTGAATTTACACATTTTTATGTGCAGAAAGCCAGTTACTTTAAATCTTCAGAGCAATAAGCAGTACATGTATGCTTTCCAAGATGTTTCTGAATTACTTTTTTCTTGTAGTCTGTATTATATGTGGTTGTATATGTAGAATGCTTTAGTAAGGTGTAAAGGTTTTAATGGATTTTGGTGTGTTTCTAGTAGCTGTCACATATCAGCAATGTATTGATTCTAAAGTCAGGTTTATAATTTCTTTACAATGTTTTTCTGCAATTCTTTTTCTTTCTGAAGTCATAATTTTCATGCATTTCTTGCACTTTGAAGTAATTTGGGACATGTTTTGCAGGGGGAAAATGGTTTGTATCTGAGTCTTTTTGCAACTGTATTCAGAATAAAGTTCTTGATAGAAATTATTATACTAGAAATAGGTTTAATGAGAAGAATAACGTAAATTACAAAGCAAGTTTTGAGTGTTCCGCAGGCAGATTTTGGAGAAAGTGTCTTTGGACTGAAGATTTTTAGTATGTGTATTTTGTTCTGTATTTTTTTTCTGGTAACTTATTTCCTAGAACACATGCTGATTAACCAGGTGAATTCCAGGTGTTTGAAAAGGTACATATTTTATAAAGTTATCTCTCTTCATATAAAGCAAGGTCTATTTGTCAAGACCTAACTGATGTAGATGTATTCATGCCACTACCGCAGTGTCCTCAAGCCAGTTGGAATAGTGTTCACAGTTTTACTTGGTGCCATTTTTAGTTATAAACTTTTTAATATGATAGGAAATGTAACTTTCATAAACCTTTTAGTTCATCCTATACTACTTAGATTTTAGCCATTCTTTTCTAGTGTTGCCTTTTAGCATCATTATTCAACTTCTCACATGCTTCTTATGCCATGTAGCTTAGTATATTTTACTTTCTCTTATTTCATTACCCTTATATCTTTTATCCTTTCTTTTTGCTTTCTCATCCATCCCTCCCTCAAGAAAATGTCTTCTCCTGGCTTTGTCATGTGCAACATCATTGCTATAATTTATCTGAAATGCAGTTTAAAATAGGGTTGTTCAGCTAGTTCAAAACACCATTTAGATAGTTGTTCTGTCTGGGGCTAATTCCTATTCATTACAAAACTCAATAAAATTGACTCATGTTAAGCTGCATCTAATTTTTTGTAAGCAGAAAGTCTGAACAACTTTTTTGTTGTTTTAGTAAATTTTAAATTTTGAAATCTTGCCTTTATATATATTGGACTTCAAAAAGACAAGATAACATTATCACCAAATTTGGTAGACGCATTTGAAATGTTATCAAGTTATGAATGGGAGGGGTAGCCACAGTATGTGACTGCTAATATTGAATCAATCCAAGAGTCCCTTTTGGCACTTACAAAAAAGAAGGAACCTTTCTCTCTCTCTCCTGATCTTTTGAGCATTTTTCTGAAATGTTCAGAGGAAAGTTACCGATTTTTTTTTGTAGTATTTTTGTTACAGGGTCTTGTGGTAAAGTCTTGTGGCCTATTTGGTCCAGGTCAGAATGAACTGTGACATTTTCTTTGTCTGATTTTGACATCTGTGAATGTCTTTTATCTTGGTTTTAATGCAAATGTGTGTTGTTGTGGAATCATGAAACTTTTCACTTTAACCTTGTGTCTGCTATGAGGAGGTCAAGTTTGGTGTCCTTTCTTTTCAGAGCTTCAGTGAATACCTTCTCTGCTGCTTTTTAGAGCTATGCTGTTTTGGGATGGGAGCTGTTAGCAGCTTCACAGCTTCACGGTTACTGCATTCTGAACAAGACAAATTTTCCTTTGTTAAGTATGAGAGAAACTGTAACTGTCTGTGTAAGATGTCTGAGTAGGTTTATAATATGTTTGCAGGATTGTCTTTGGAAAATAAGCATCTTTTGGATCTTCCTGTATTGCCTAAAAGGAGTTTGTTGCTTTAAGGGGGAAAAAAAAGAAATGCTGATCTGAATGCTATTCCTCCATTGTGTAGATTATTATGGGATTTCCTTATCTTTACAACACAGAACTGAAGACATAACATTTTGTTGCTCACTATGAGTCTTCCTAAAATATGCTATGTTTCCTGCTGCTCTGATCTGAAATTTGGGTAAAGATGTTTCTTTGAAGGTGTTCTTCGTACATACTCTTTACAGGATCAGCTAAAAATCTTAGTGCTTAATCATCCTCATGTCATTAAAACACTTCTGGATTCTTTTGTGATATGTGCTTATGTGGTTTGTTTGGGGGTTTTGGTTTGTTTTTAATTCTAGGTGACTTTCTCAGAGCCTGTAGTAAGTCTGATTTGACATTTGTGTAACATGACAGTCTGTCTGGGTTCTAGGACTGTTGGAAATAGCTTCACTTGGGAAACAGCAATCAGTTTTCTTCTAGTAGTGACAAGAAATTGAGTATTTCAGGATGAAAAGCTGTATCCTGATTGTGTGGGCTCAATTGATTGAACTTGTGATGCCTCTCACTGATTTCTAGTTAGCACAACTAAACTACGTAGAAGAGGCTTAAGGGTACAGATGAAAACTGTGGGCAGAAAGGAAGTACCAATTCTAAACCTTGTTTAAATCCTACATTTATGGGAATTCTATAAGGGCAAAACTGGGTTATGGATGTTAGCACATAAAATTTTAGGGTTCACACAAACCTGTTTCCAAAATAACAATTTCTTGACAGACTGAAACAGACACCTGGAAATGAGAGGGGCCACAAGGAAATAACTGGAATAAAAACATACTACCCTGGGAAAGGGAGAGTTTGACATGCAGCTTGCTTCCCATAAACTGTGCTTTTGTAAAGGTTAGCATTGTGAAAAACCTCAGTTGCATATAACTTGAACTTGAAATCGGTGTCTTGGAAGTTCCTGGTAGCAGCTGCTTTTGCATGTGTCAAGGCCAGAGTAATAACCTGCTGACCATCTTGCATGTGCATGCAGCACTAGGTGGATCTGTAGAAAATTACGTCACATTTCAGAGGAAAAAGATAGTGTATTTCAGCATTTTCAGCAGAAAATTTATAGTGATTCTTCTCAGCTCAAATGTTTAAACCTTCTTCAAACTAAAATTTAATTGTAATTATAGAAAAAGAGCTTTGACTTTCATAAGAATTATACAGTCTTCCTGTTTTTTCTCTTTTGCAATATATTAATGACTACATCCTCTCAGCTCAACTGAACTAGAAGAGGGATTGGCTCACCCTTGTGGCATTAGAAGTATTTCAAGATATGTTTGGTTTGCAGGGAATCCATTTTAATATGCACTTTGTTCATTGAGCTCTGGTTATTTGGGGACTTCTCCTGGTTTAAGAGGTTCACATTTTGAAAAATGTTCCAAGTCTTGTTTAGTTAAAAGTCTGAAGTATATATAACTTGTTGAAGTCTAGGAAGATCTGATTTTTCCAACAGTGCTTTGCACTGGAATGGTTCTGCTCCTACTTGCAGGGAATTTTAAGGTATGGTGTGTATACTTTCTGTCCCATTCCAGAAAGTAGCTGAGATTTGTGTGGGCATTGTACATACTTTCTGGGGCCTTAATTTTTGGTGCTGGATTTTCAGAAGTAGATGTTGGATAAGCTGGTATTGCTACACAGCAGGAATCAACCACTGGACTCTGGAGTAATTCCTTTTATTGATCTATTACTGACAATAGAGGTAACATTTTCAGCACAGAGCCTTGTCTGGTCACTGCTTTCCTGCTATTTGTTTGCTACTTTTAGACTTTGCTACTAAGGTAAATATTTTGATTCTTGCTTCTAAAGTATTTTTCTGGATAGGAAAAATGAACTTTGGACGTGTCACACTGAATTCTTAGCAAAAACAACTAATTTGACCCAACCAACTAATTTAATTTTACTTTGATTTGTCTGAAATATGATGATTTGTCTGTTTGCAGATTGAGAAGTGCATTTTTTAATTAGTTGATTTTGAAAAATTGCTTTGGCCCATGTAAGTGATACATATTCATTACCTGATTTGTCAGAACAATTTCCTGAAAGTCTGAATCTGCTCTTGGTTCATGGACATGGATGCTTGATTGAGTTCCTCTTGCTTCTGAGAATATCTAAGGCTATTTTGCATAAATGATTTTTGCAACAGTGCATTGCAATGTATAAATGTGGCCCAGCAATTTGTCTGATGTCAATTACAGTATGCAATGCAGGCTTGTTCATGTGGGTCTGGAGGTAGATATTAATCTCGGTTTATGTGCAGGGATATGTGCTTGAAATTTTTGGCTTGAGTTTTCTTCTAGCCAAAGGCTAAATTTGACTAAATACAAATACCAGAAGCCTCATATTTGCTTCTGGAGAATTAAGAAAATTTAAACAGTTTACTTGAAATTTAGAATCTATTTTTGCTCTGTGGGAATACTACCAGCAAACAGAAAAAAAATTCAAATTACAAAACTGTTGTTTGCATTTAATAACTTTTCCTTAAATATACATTCTGTTTCATTATCTTCCATGCAATTTTCCTGTCCTACTTCATATTTAAAGCTAAAGCATCAGCAATCTTTGTTGTTGTTCCTTATGTAAGTGTTGCCTTGAAGAAGCAAAACTAGTAGCTTCATGCAGTATTTTCAGTGATAAGGAGTGAGACTCTTTCTATGCAATAATAAGAAAAATAAACAGGTCTTCTTGATGTGCCTAGAAGTTACAGATGAGATGTAAAATAATGTTTTTTGTTTGCTTATTCTCTGCAAAGGTTTTGGTTGGATTATATTCTTTATATAGAAGTTTTTGTTTTATGGCAAGAGAAGTTCTGAGGAATAACTGATTTCATTTAATTAAGGTCTTTTGTCTTGGGCTCAGTAAACGATCAGAATACATGGCTGGAAAAATACATTAATCATAAATTTCAGATCCCAAACATTAATCATCAAATTAATGGGTTGGGTTAAAAAATTATCTTAAAGATCTCATTCCAGCCCCCTGCCATGGACAGGGACACCTTACACTGGATCAGGCTGCTCAGAGCCCCATCCAGCATGGCCCTGAACACTGCCAGGGATGGGGCACCCACAACCTTTCTGGGCAATTTGTTTCAGTACCTCACCACCCTCTCAGTAAAGAACTTATTTCCAGCATCTGAACTGAATCTCCTCTTGAGGTTTAAAAATGTTTCCCCTTGTCCTAGTGCTATCTGCCAGTGTAATAAGCTACCCTCCCTCTTTTTTTATAAGCCCTTTTGAGTACTGAAGGGAGTTTTAATAGAAGAATATTAACAGATAATTGCATGCTGGATTTTGCAACTGTACAAAATACCCTAACTTCTAAAAAACAGTAAGTTGAGTTGACCGAAATTTCAATGCATATGTTGAAAAGCAGTGACAGCAAATCCAAAAGCACCCCCAACACTGACTCATAAAAGCAAGAGAGTTTGTGCAGCATTACATTTATTTCAATTGCCAACTTGCTCCTTTTTATTCAGAGTACTGATTTAGTTTTTGTACAGTGTCTTGGAAAACTGGACTGCTCTAGCCTCCTTTAATTAATTTCTATACAGACAAAAAGTCAGCAATAAGGCCAGCAGTTGCTGCAGCAATCAGACGCTTGAGAACATCATTGATGCCAATGTAAATGTGAGTTCTCTTGGCATCTTGGGAGAGTGTGTGTTGGATGTATTCCCTGCTCTTTGCCTGGATATTTCAGAGTTCCCTTTTGAAATCTCTTCCCTCCTAAGAACATTTATTTCTTCTCAGAGTATTTTTGTACTATTGTAAAATTCTTTTTTAATCTTTATATTTTAGCTTTGGTTAATTATGACCTCTGTTGTATTATGGAATGGTTCTGTTACCATGTCCAGATCCTTCTCTGACTGGTGTGTCAGGGTCCTATCTTTCAAGGTCAGAGCTAAGGACTGGAATAAAAGTAGGGAATGTGAAACTTTTTTTTTTCTTCTTTTTTTTTAGGCTGAGAGCCTTTTGTTTGTGCTACTGTTGGGGCAGATGAGGAAGAATTGTTTTTTAAAAATTTCTTAAAGCAGGTTCCAAATGTAGGACTTCTCCTTAGCACTATCTTTCTCAATCCTGCTGAATAGATTGCAGCAGAGAATTCCTGTGCATGCAGCTCCTTGGGTGGTGGTGAGGATATCTCAGTTTCCCACCCTTTTTCTGGCATGAGTGTATGTGATGTGGGTTCTGGAGTTATCCCTTCATATATGCAGTCAAAAGAGGTGCTTAAGGCACTCAATAGAGGGTTATATCCTTTTGGATACATCCTGTAGGATGCAGCTGTATACCCTTCCATAAGCTTTACAGCAGTGAAGGGGAGAGGAAAGAGAAAAGCTCCTGGTTTAAATGTACTAAGTTTGTTTTCACCAGTGTTCATTTGATTATGTGTTTTTCAAGTGATGATAGGGTATTGAGGTGAAAGTGGAACTTCCATTGTATGAGCAGGTATGTCCTCTTCAAAAGTTAAATTCACCTAAAGAAGGATATTGGGATTGTCCTGTGTTTCCATTTCTATTCCTGAAACTGTTCAAGGCACAAAATTATTTTGACAAGTGTGAAGCTGGTGGATGGAGGACTGATCACCGAGGACTTGCTGCACCATATAAGGAGCACACTGGAGCATTTTAAGGGAGAATCTGGTGGAAATTATATCATTAAATTTTCACACTTGAGAAAGAATCTAAGATATTTCAGCTTTAACCAAAAACATCTTCATCAGTGTATTGACACTCATGTCGATGCTATACTGTAGCAATAGTTAGCTATTTTGGAAGGGTGTTTATTTTCTAAACAGCTTATAACATAGGGAAGTACCTCTATACTTTTTCTTTTTTTAAAGTTCCTTATCTAAAACACAACCTTATCTGCATGAGTATTTCCTGTAGATTTAACCTTGGTATCTCTGCTTTTGTAGCTACGGTGACATGGTTATTCAAGAGATAGCAGCACTTTACATATAAGAACAAGGAATAAGGATATTTTATTTCATTTAGCACAGGTTTGAAGGTTGGTTGAGCTAATCCAGAAATAAACTGCTTTCCTTCCCTGCATATATATGCCTGACATAAGACAAAAGTTAGACTGTAAGTTTTTATTAGAAAAGGGAAGACTACCCTTTATCAAATGCTCAGAGAAGGTATTTAAAGAAGGTGAGCTTAGTCTCTGTGGAGTAATAACAAGAGTGGATATGTTAGTCATTGGCAAAATAAGAAAAGTCCAATAGCAGGTAATGTCTTTTGTGACAAAAAAGGAACAAGAAAAGGGCAAAAACGAGCTGCAGTCAGTAGGGGTTTATTTTTAATGTCCAAATGAAGATGAGTGACAGTTCTCTAGTACACAAATTCAGTGGTCAAAACTCAATTTCTAAATGCTAAGAAATGGTAAGATTCATATCCTCACCCCCAAACAGGTGGCATTATTCCCCTCTGAGACCCTGTATGTTGTTTCATATAATGTCTTCATAGTTGGAAAAAGTTGCATTTTAAAATCAAGATATATAGAGAGATTACAAATATGAATTTGCATTAACTGCTGTTTTGCTTATTGAAGACAATCAGCTCGCAGAAATGGAAAAGATAGTATTTATGTTTCCACTGTATTGACTGTCTCATAGTTATGAAAGTAGCAATTCAGAGCTTAGATTTCTAACTGTATTTTAATCTTGATGGCTCATAGTTCACAGGAAATTGTACCAAGATGTGATTTAAACCATGCATTTATTTTCCATGGTTTGAAAAGCAAAGTTAAGTCATTACTGAGAAAATAACAATTTATTCATGTTAGTTTTGATTTCATGACAGGAACAGCCTCTCTGATCCTGGAAAGCTCACCTAAGCATCAGTAAGAATCATCCTCTTTTCCATAAGTGCTTGTCTGAAGTTGCTACATCAAGCCTAATATGTACTAATACGAACACAGATTATTATATCAAAAAATAATTGTGCCGTCCATATAGAATGGTCCCATCAGAAGTCCATAAGGATGTTATCTTAATGTTTAGCCTCTCTTGAAGGATGATCTGCCTAGATCAGGAAAATCTACTTGATTTGCAAAGTCAGCACAAAGTGATACTAGATCCTTCTAAAGATTCCATATGCATAAATATTAGCTAAAGCTGTTCTACAAAGCTGAAGCTGCAAAACACAATACTGAACTGTGAATCAGATCTGTTCTTTTCCATTAGTTTTTTAAGCTATATGTGGAGAAGGGAAATACTACATCCTGTAGATACTTATAAAATTTTTTCTACTATACACAGTAAAACCCTCTTAAAAGCTTCTGAGTCTGTAATAAGATATGGGACCAGGCTTACAGACTAATTAATTTTTCACTGAGATTCTCTGATTGATCTTTGACTGTATAATATTTTGTAAAGAAATGCTCGGTGAGAAAACACGTTATCTTAAGGGTTAGTGGACATTGAGTAGTAGATGAAGATTCATTCATATCTTTCCTTAGAAACTTTTTTATTATAACAATCAAGCAAAACCATTAATTTGTTCTTCACTGGCCTGTAAGTTGTAGACAGCATTGCATGTGTTTGGAGAAGCACTGTAGTAGTGACTGTTCATGTATGAAGTTCTTTGCAATGAACTTGTTCTTCCATGTCTTCCCTTTGGTCTCAGCAGTGTGGAGTTTGTTAGAATGCTCTTCCTGGCATTAAGAAAAAGATTTTGTTATAATGGTACTTTTCTTCCGGGTTTTGTGGGGCTTTTTGGTTGTTTGCTTTAATAGTTGCAGAAGTTTTGAAGTTCTGCGTAAATGACTTCTGAAGAATACACATGTCTGTAGTTTCATTTCAGGCATATGGTGCACACTCATCACACACATTGCAGAAGGTGGAGGTTTTAGATTGGAGCTGACAATCCTTCAGCAAGATATTTGGGCATTCTATTAGATTATCAAGTAGTGTTTTAGTAAAGTTACTTCCTCTTTACTATATAAAAAGCCATGCATGCTGGAACCAAATGTAACTGAATAATGTGGAGACATGGAAGCAGGTACTAGGTCTTAGCAAACTCAGCAAAAAAAAAATAAAAGTGATTGTATATGTATTTGTAGATTTTGAAGAAGTTTGTGTTACATATTCTATTAATTGTTTTAGAAAAGTTTACCATAAACTGAAAAGGCATTAGCACATGTTTTATAACCTAATTCTTATTGCCATGTGACTGGATTCTTAGGTGAACTGGATTCTTGTAAGTATTTCTCTACCACTCTGAACAAAAAATAGTGCCTACATTATAAAATAGGAGATACAAAAGAAGGAATTTAGTAAGATATTTCTAGTGACTTTTGGGCTGCCCTGACTCAAGATAGCATAATTAATAAACTAAATATTAATAAGCCCTTGACTTGACCAAAAGTATAGAATATCTATATTGTTATGTGATATATATGATTTCTGTCAGAAAGGATGATATGTCCTTTTCCATTTATATTAGAATTGTACGTAGGTGTATAGTGATGCTTAACTCCTTTGTACCGCATAAGTAAAGCTCTATAGTTTGTTGTTTACAATCCTCAGCAGCTAAGAAAAGTGGATGTGTGGCACACTTACTCCAGGGAACATTGTGTCAGAAATAAAAACTTCAGTGATAGCTTATGGAGAGTTTTATAATAATTCTATTTGTTCTCTTTTCTGCTGTTCCCTGCTTGAATATAATACGATTTGCCTATTTCCTAATGAAGGAAGAATGGCTAAGCTTGTACAGTAATATGAAATATCTGTAACAGGAGAGAGTGCAAATCAAGCAGTTGTTGAATTTAGCATGGGAAAAATAGAAAGTTGAAACTTTTGAGACAGAAATAAAATCAGTAGTCAATTTTTTTTTAACTTATGCCTAATGAATGCTGTGATTTTTTATTTATATTTAAAGAATGACTACAGAATGAAAAGTCAGTGAGAAAAGAAAGCAGGAACAGATATTCCTAGGAGACAATAGAATAGCCCATGAGTTTTGTTTTTTATTTGAGGATTTTATGCAACTTGTTCATTATCTTATAGCTGTCTTTTGCAATGTTTTTGTTTGGCCAGATTTATTATAGACTTCATACTATGTGTGTAGTCCTGCTGATCTTAATGAAATCACCAGTGGGCATAAAATTGAAAGTACATATTAGAGAACCTGGATTTACGGCCCTCTATGAATTTCATCTGTGGAAATTGTCTTAAAACTTGTATACGTAAATTTTTCTGTGTTCTGGGGCTGGATGTAAGCTCCTCATGCACTGTACAGGCATATAAAGTATGGGGACACAGTGCTCAGACACAGTTCTGCAACAGCCAGCCTGGACCTGGCTGTCATCCAGTCAGCTGCTGGTGCACACAGAGGAAAGGGTCTGCCCGTGCTGCCATACTTCTGCCTGTCTGAGGTCAAGTGCATAGCCCACAAAATTAATCATTAACCGAGAAACATGGCCAACCACACCATGAAATATGTTCAGCATTTTCAAAAGCAATATTGATAATTTAGGTAACTTTGGTACATGGCGACTGTATAAGGATGTCAACCTGACATAAATAGGTAGCAGTGAGCACAATGTGAAGTAATCGGAGAAAATTTTATCACTTTACTTTGTATATGTTTTACTATGTTGCTTCAAAAATCCCAATATTTGAAGTTAAATTGGTTTTTAAAATGCACTTTAATGGGATGACTTGCAGAATATATTTTGATGCTACAATCTCATTGTAAGACTATTCTAATTCCAATTAAAGATGTTCAAAGAGAGAGAGAAGAAGTCCGAAGACTTTCTTGCCGTAACACAAAAATGGAAATAAGTTTTAGGTAGTTAGTGCAGTGATGTAGTGAATACAATTTAGAGGTATATTGTCATCCAGGTGATAGGGCGTTTTTTTGAGGAATGTGTGTGTATAGCAATTTGGAGGTGATATCCTCTCTAAATAACATGCTATGCACTGGGAGTGAGAGAGAGGCACTTATGACAAAAATGTTTCTTCTGTTGCTGGAAAAGGGGTAACAATTTAGTTTAGTCTGACAATCTGCAAATCTGTGTATTCGATAAGTAAGACATCAAATAAACAAACCCCAAATAAATACCTTTGAATTTATTTGGTTTCCTTGTGTCAGTTGGAAAAATTTTGCCTGCAAATCTCCTTCATTCTGACTGCACATGGGTTTAATCTTGGTTTCGAAATGATAAAAACAGTGTGATATTGTCTACCTATTTATCACTGTGGCAAAGAAACCTGATTTGTGGTTCAGCTAGCTGTTTGTCTGTATAACATAAAATTGTTTCAGTTTTGTTTCATAAAAGAATCGGGCAACAATTTGTGTTGCATCATCAAACTACCAATCTGAGGTAAGAAAAAATCTGAAGCAAATGTTGAGTTGTCAATCATTTGGCCTGTATTTAGGGATATGATCCCACGAGTTTTGCTACAGGTTGTCTCTTTTTACTGGCAAAGGGAATATCACTGTCTTACGTACAGCAATTGCTATGAATTATACTGCAATTGTTTCTGCAAACAGAAATGTTAACAAGGCACTAAGAACCCATAATTTACTAACAACTGTTAGAAAATCTGATAAATTCGAGGATGAACTGAAATAAGGTTAAACTCTACTGTCAAGTAGAGCAAGGATATCATTCTACAAAGGTAATTCAAACAGTGATTCAAAGGTAATTCATTTTTATGCCTGATAAAATATTTTATTGAAGGAAATGTGTGTCCAATTTATTGTGTTATTATTTCTAATTGTAGTGTGAAGTTTAAAAAAAGGCTGTCAAATTCATACAGGTCTATCTAACTATGATGTAACTGTTGGTGGTTATCCTGTGAGTGGTTCCTGAGAAGGGATTGTAGTATTCAGTCCTCTTTTTTATCTTCAGGTTCACATGTGCTCTTCTTACTCTCCACTAATAGGTAGCATAGATCAGTCAGTGTTAAAGGAGTTGCCTCCTGAGCTCCTGGCAGAAATTGAATCCACCATGCCACTTTGTGAACGTGTGAAAATGAACAAGCGCAAACGTAGCACAGTTAATGAGAAACCAAAATATGCTGAAATCAGTTCTGATGAAGATAATGACAGTGAAGAAGCTTTTGAATGTAAGTAGTACATAATTCTGTTCCTTAAGGTAAAAAAAGCTAATATTTTGTTTTTATAAAAAGATACACATTTTTTAAAGCTGGCTACCCTAAAACATACAGTCTCAAATTTGCTGTCCTGACAACTGTCTGGCCAAGAATCCTTGTTCCTCTTCTAAAAGAAAAATTATTTGATTGCAATTTGTCATTCAAGATGAAAAGCAGTGAATTGTTAAATTTATTTTCCTGATTACTTTACAGGAAACTGCTCCCTAAGTATTTCCTTTCTTTTCAGTTGTACCAGAAAACATTTCTAACTATTCAGATTAAAAAAAATATGCTCTAAAGAAGCAAAGAATTTACATACAAGTGTATGCAGAGAGAAATTTCATTAAATAAATTCTTGAAGTATTCTTAGTTTTATTGATAAGAAAAGTGAAAGATCCCCTATTGGATTTTTCTGACATAATAAATTGAGAATCATACTGCTCAGAAGTTTCTAAAAGTATTTCGTTTAGTATTTCTCTTGTTGTATTTCTTGGAAAACAGAAGTTATTCCTCATGACTTCTCAAAATATCGTTTGCTGCTTCTACTAGTCTTGAATTATCTGTTTTCAAAGGAAGAGAGGAAGCTTCTGCGTAGAATTTTGCTGTGCAATTGAATGAAGTTCCTAAGAAAAAAAAAAAAAAGTTATTTTCATCTAAGTTAGGAAGACATCTCCTACATGTTGACTGGAAGTGTGACTGGTTAGTTTCTGTGGTTGTACAGTTAACGAGCACTGAAAATAAACTGTTAGAACTAAGTGAATTAGTTCAGTCTGAGCTGTGTAGTCATGCAGGGCTACAGGATAAGCCTTGTTAGCTTGAGAAGTAATCTTGTTTATAATGATTTTTTCCCAAGTTTTGCACCTTTGTTTATAGAAACATCTTAATGAACTTTAAAAAATATATAATGTTTTGGGGTTTGGTATTTCTTAAGGTCCAAAAGAGAAATATCTGTTTGTTCTGCTTCTTAGTAGGTTTCAAGTTTTCATCCAACATATATCCTGTGTTTTTGCACGTGGCAATTACAACACTGTTGCCTTTGGTCTTTAACAAAGAAGCTGAAAAGAATGTCCTTCTGTTTGTTTGTTTTCCCTTGTAGTTATAATTGAATAATGCTTCTCTGTGCATGAATGTTATGTCTTGAGATAAATTGTAATCGGTCTAAATTATGGCAAAGGATTAATGATCACTTGCTTCATTCAGGAATTCTATATTCTTTGTTTACTATATCATATCACATCACATGTATATAATGTTAATAATTTGGAAAAGTGAATTAAAAAATAAATTCACTAACAAAAGTTATTTAACTTGGTTGGGAATGGAGAGAACTGTCAAGAATTTAAAATCCCTTCGTCTATATATTAGTCATAATGGCTGCTGATATTCTTAAATACAAAGTAGAACAAATTAAGGAAAACTTTCACAATGATTATATGCCTTGAGAAATTCTAGTTTCATTATATCCACTTAAGAGATCTGACCATCATTCTAATCAATTTAGAATGTACATTTGGTTTAAAAATAAATTATGGTATTTCTTAAAGAATATTGTCTGACTGAATTAAATATTGAACAAGACAAAACTATCAAAAGTGAAAGATTTGTGGCAAGTACACTGAATAGATTTATATTGTTACAAATACATGTTTCTTCATTATTCTGTTTGCCTAAAACTGAACTTAAATATGAAATAGTGATTAGTGTAGAAAATGAGAAGTTAATTTGAATATTTCATTAGAGGGGACATACCATTAAACTAAATAATGAGAAATTAAAGATTAAGTTATTCTCTTACACTAATTATTAAATGTGTTATTGCATAAATGGCAGAATTTGGAAGGAAATTATATTCCAAATACTATTTATTTATCTATAAAATCAATCCTAACTCATGAAATGTTACTTAAATTTTTAGTCAGTTTTACTGGCTTCAAAATAAATATGGTAGAACAGTGATTGTGAATAGCTGCTCCTATGTTCAAGTTATTTGTCCTGTAGAGCTAGCAGAACAGTATCACATTCTGTTTTGTCATGCAGCATTGGTAAACTGGTCAATCTAAAATTCTGTCAGAAAGCAATTCTGTAAGTTACTAGTCTTGTGGAGATGTAACTGGGATCAGAATTTGTCCTACTGAGCTTAGTGTTACAGATGATTTTTAAACTGGAGAAGGAGCCATCTGTCTTTACAGAACACTGTCTCATGGGGTAATGGAATCAGCTGTGTAAAGTCTTTTCCCATAGAGCTCTTACTTTCTTCTCCAGTATATTTATTCCAGGCATCATAGAATGGTTCAAGTTAGGGTTAGGAAGCAACCTTCAAGGTCATCTAGTCCCAACCTCCCTGCCGTGGGTGGGAATGCCTCCCTAGTTCAGATTGCTCAGGGCCCTGTCCAACCCTGAACATTTCCAGGCATGTTGCATCCACAGCCTCACTGGGCAATCTGCTCACTACCTCACCACCCTCACATAAAGAATTTCTTTCTGATATCTGATGTAAACCTGCTGTCTTGCAGTTTGAACTCATTACCCCTTGTCCTAGGACTCCATGTCCTTGTCAAAGAGTTCATAGAGGCTAACCTCTAGAGCCTGTCACAATCCCTCCCCTCTGGATAGCGTCCACTCCCTCCAGTGCACCACATAGCTCTGTGTCATCTGCAGTTTGATGAGGGTGCCCTCAATCTCACTGTCAGTGTCACCAAAATGTTATAGTGCTGGCCCCAACACCAACCCCTGAGGGACATTACTTGTCCTTGGTCTCTATTTGACCATCAAGCAATTGACTGCAGCTCTTTAAGTGTGATCATCCAGCCAATTTCCTACCTGCTGAGTGGTCCCAGATGGCTCACCATTTCTTCAGTCACAGTTAATTCTCTCAACCATTTTAAGCAGTGCTAGTACCTCTGCTATCCTGAACATGACTGTGCTTTTCCAGAAGGAAGTCTGATCCAGATGTAGTACAGCTTGAAGCTTGAACTGGCTTATTATGTTAAAGTCTTGGACCACCTCCATTACTTTATTGGAATTTGAAACCTCTAGGGTTCATTGCAAAACAGAAGTGTTCCCTTAGGGGTTATTTTTATTAATTCCGATCCTGGGCTGACTATTGACTATAACCTGTGTGGTAAGAACTTCTCAGTTCAATTCCAGTTCTGTATAAATGCTTTGAGCCATTCTGCTCAGAAACAATCTTATGTCATGCTAAGAAGACTTTGGAAGAGACACGCAGTATCATGACTGTTATATGCAGGTCCAGAAGCAATAAACTGGCAATAAACAATGCCGGTCTAGAATGCAATGTTTAGGAAGTGTTTTGATCTTTGCAGTACAGTCTGTGCTAGACATCTCTGGTAACTCAGCTGATTATGTTAAAAAAATATAAAGTTGGCTAATTTCATGGACAAAGCTACCTCTTCATCCATTTCCTTTTCTTTTAAAACTGAGCACTCTGTCAGCTTCAAAACATACAAGACCATTTCAAAGTAACAAAGAACAGTCATTCTGCTCCCCCGTTTTATTTCCACCAAATCTCTGTATGCAATATTTACTCCAACTTCTTCAACATTCACTTTTGCTGGGCTTTTTGGTCCTGCATGAAAATTAATTACAATAATTATCTGCAGTGGAGGGTACTGTTTGGCCCAGAATTGTGACTCCAGCTTTCTCCTTTACACAAATTTCCTGCAGTATATGCCAAGGCAAAATTTTAGCTGTCTTGGCAAAACAGAATATGTTTTAGAAAATAGTCTCCGAGTCTCTCCAAGTCTCATTGGAGCTTGTTTTTTTAAATGGGCAAGGCAATCACTGAACTTGGGGAATATGGACACCCAGTAACAGTCACAATTTAGACAACTGAGGAAATTATCTCAATACTCTCTTATAAAAGGATGAAACTTATTTTGATTTGTTCAACTTTGCTTACTTTGTTTTTAAAAAGAGAAATGCCCTGTAAATTTGTATTTTTAAATGTTTTCTGGGATCTTTGCCAGTTTCAAGCAGACTTTTTCTCTAATTCTGAAGAAAACATTAAAATAAATAATCCATAACAGAGTTGTATCTGATAACTTTAGTGTCCATTTGACTTAGAGAACAGTTATACAAGAGTGTTGGACTTACAAGTCATAGAATCATTTAGGACCTTTATGATCATCAAGTCCAATCATACAGCTAAGTCAAATTCCACTACTAGACCATGTCCCTAATCCCTACATTTGCACATCTTTTAAATGTTAAAAAATGTTTGATTAATTTAATATTACAATTTTGTATTTTAAATGAAAATGCATTTATTTCTAGCTTCTCGTAAAAGACACAAAAAGGATAGAGATGAAGCTTGGGAGTATGAAGAACATGACAGAAGAAGTTCTGGTGACCATAGGAGAAGTGGTCATTATCATGAAGGAAGGAGGATTTCTGGTAGTGGCCGTTACCGTAATCGCAGTCCCGATGACTCTGATATGGACGATTATTCTTCTCCTCCTAGCCTCAGTGAGGGTAACTGATTCTTATAAGGATTTAATTTTATTTCATAATGCTAGTGCTTTTTTACGGGGTATGCAAACATTTTAAAGTGGTCGTCATTTCATGCAATATTGAGTACGTGTGTAAGAAATGTAAATAATTCTTTCTTTAAGTTTTGAGAAAGTTTTTGTTTTACTCCTTATTCTCTTAATTAGTGGCTAGAAAAATGAAGAAGAAAGAAAAACAAAAGAAGAGGAAAGCTTATGAACCTAAACTAACACCTGAAGGTAATTTTGGAAGATTTTTCTACAGTTTGTATTTTCTGCTTTATATGTGAGATAATTATTTATGGATTTCCTTTTTTTTTTGTTTTTTTTTTTTACCAGAAATGATGGATTCTTCAACCTTCAAAAGGTTTACTGCTTCAATAGAGAATATTCTGGAAAATCTGGAAGACATGGATTTTACAGCTTTTGGTAATAAATCTGAAGTTTTCAAAATGCTTGCCCCAGTTAGAAACCTGAGAAAAAACTGTATTGGTATTTTTGAACTTACTTCATGGTGATTTAATTTCATGTGAAAACTTGATATGCTAGGGCATGCTGGATTTATATGGCTTCCACCCTGAGTGGTGGCCTTTACCTTTCCTATTCCACTTGCCGCTGCCTGAAGAAGATCCTTCTTTCTCCTGTCTGCAGAATCCAAAAGGGGCATGAATCACGAGTAATCCCCTTGGAGTTGAAAGATACTTTTTTGGGATGTCATTAAGGTGTTACCTTCTGTCAGCCATGTAAACAAGATGGTTCTATTGTGAGGCATGTCTGAGGCACATAATTACACATCTGGTACATGATTATTCAGTTTTTTGAATAATCAAATTTAATTTTTTATTCAGTTATTCAATTCAATGATTGTACAATTCAGACAGCAGCGTCCTTGTGAATCTATGGCTAAGACACTGAATTGCTTGCCTATTTCAGTGGAAAAACAGCCTCCTTAGCTAAATGTCTAAGGAAGTAGTTGATGTTGCCAAAGGTGACTTTCTTTTGAAATGGATATTGGAATATTCATTAATATTTTTCCCACCATCTTTGTCAGAGGATTAAAAGAAGGGGAGGGGCATAGTAAACAAGTTTCTATAGTTTTTAAAGCCATAGTGTATGCAATCTTGAACTTAAAAGTAAGTAATTGGATCTTTCTGTGTCTGGTAACATGATTTTTGTCTAAGGTTAAATATAATTAATACACAGATTATCTCAAGGTGCTTAATTTCATATGTGTTTTTCATTTACTGCTTTTGCCCAGATTTGAACTTTAGGGATGCAATTGTTTAAGATTTGTTTTACTGAATTGAAAGTGATGGCACAAGCACTGCAGTAAATGGGGTTTTCTGTTTTAAAAATTTTTAGTTTGTGACTTTCAGAACTACATGCCTCATGTTAGGCTCTTAAATGGTATTTCAGAACCAGTCATACTTAACAAGTATTCCTTGATTCAACACGACCAAAAGGTATCTTCATCAGTCCTTGTTAGATGCCAATTATTTAGAGCTATTAGATGCTGGCTATCTGGACAATCTGCTCTTCTTTTTTCAGTTAGCTTCTTCATATTGGAATAAAAAATACTGATTTCCTAGAAGTCTTATTAGAAATATAATTGCTAATATTTTAAATTTTTTTTTATAGGTGATGATGATGAGATTCCGCAGGAATTGCTACTGGGCAAACATCAGCTTAGTGAGTTGGGTAGTGAATCTGCAAAAATCAAGGCAATGGGCATTATGGACAAGGTACCTCTTCAGAATCTTTTATTTTGAATATAAAATACTGACTAACATACAAAAACTTACTTCCTTTGTAATGACATTCCACCCTCTTCAAGCATAACAGACCGAAAGAACATCTGAGCTTCAGTTCACTTAGCTAAAGTGCTTAGGAAGTTACAACTTCCTAACTGAGGATGAAGCTGAGACATTTTTGTTGAGAGGTTCTCTGCTGTGTCCTACTCTTCAGCAGTCAGCTAGAGGAACTTTTGTTGGTGCAAACTTGTTGATGTCTCACCTCCAGAAACAGTATTCTTGATTTCCTTTTATTTTCCTGGAGCTTCTGTCTTTGGGCAGTCTTACGACAAACTTTGCCTGCTCTTGACCACATAACATTTGTGGAGTGTCTGTGAAACCACATACTATTGTAATTACTCTGGACTCTTCCAAACTTCTTTAATCCAAACTTTAGATATTCCTCCTGAGTTTTCCTTCACTCTCCCTACCTTCCTTTGTAGTTTGTGGGTGGCATGATTGTTTCTGGTTCCTAAGCATTCTCACCCTTAGCCTCTGTCTCATATTTTTAATATATACATACTTATATATGTGTCTATATCAGTTTTGTTGCTTCCAAAGGTGAATAGATGAGAAAAACTGGCTGTCCTCAAGTTTAACATATTCCACAAATTATTTAATTAGACTTTTACAGAGGGATCAGTAAGTGGGTTCAATTTACTTTTTTCAACATGATACTTCTTTGAAGATAACACCATTATTAAGAATCAGGGAATTTATTTCTGCTTGCTCATGCAGTATGAATTTTCTCCTAATAAAGCTCTATATGATCAGTTAGAATTTGTAGATCATACATGTATTTGGTAAATTTCTATTTCTAGAAGCAAGTAGTTACACAACATTAATGACAGGCAATTTAAAATTTTGTTTCTCTGGATTTTACTGGTTGAAAATGCAGTTTAATGAAAACAGGTAAAATATACTCTAGGATTGCAGTTATAGTATGTGCATTCTCCTCATGCCAATTTTCTTACAGTTGAAGTCTCCATACAGATACAGATTGTACAAGCTCTGCCCTTCATTACTCAATGTTCTTTTCAGCAATTTGGAATTATTTTTATTGCTGCCATTGTTTGACTTCTTTCTTTGTTTGTTTTAGCTCTCAACAGATAAAACAGTAAAAGTCCTAAATATTTTGGAGAAGAATATTCAAGATGGATCAAAGCTGTCTACTTTACTTAACCACGTGAGTTTGAAATTTCAAAGTTTCATACCGTTGTCTAGAATAGTTTTTTTAGTGGTATGTTCAAATACTCTGTATGTGTGTGAAAGGGATTTCTGATATAATGTGTGTGATTGAGTTTGCCAAATTTTAATGCTTGAAGCAAAATTCATTTAATTATATTTTTTCAGTACTAATCATGTTTTACTATAACGGTGATAACTAACATATTGGGAGCAACTGTATTTTCTTTTGTTTCATTTTAAATACTATGATTTCATCCTGAAATATTCTTTGTAATTCTTGTGTAATTTGCATTGTTTAAATTGCATCCATTGCATTGGATGTTTCTTTGCTATGTGTCCATAAAACGTCCCTTACAAAATGGAAGAAATACTACAGTTTTTACACAGAGTCTGTGTTTCTTCTGAGCATTAAGGAGGAGGTTTAAAGTTTAAAACTTTCACTGCAAAGTGACAATGTCAGTGAAAATAAAATTTACTGGAAATTTGATATTTTAGGATGGGGGCTTTTTCCTAGTATACCTAAAACTGCTCAAAGATTTTGAGGTTATATGAGGTTAATGGTCTGTATTTCACATTTCCCATATTTTTCATACACTTTTTATTAAAAACAATATTGCAGCAAGATTATAATTACATTTTCTAGAAAAGAACCTCCTCATCTGTAGAAAGGATTATGTGAGAAAGATTAGTAGTAGGTTCTATCAGAAAGGAAGAATTTGAGCTTGCACACGAAAACCAGAGACACATTATTTATACCTAAATACTTTCATCTAGATATAGTTTCAGTATATGGTTCTGAATGTCTTTGGCAATACAAAAAAATACATAAAAAGGAAGTACTGGTTTACCTGGTCTACTTCATTGTGATGAAGTCTTTATGCTAATGATTTTAAAGTGATATTTTTATTTTCATTTTTTGAAGTAAAACTCAAAAATATTAAGAGGTTAATTTAATTGTCCAGTGCTTGCAGTTCAGAGGCAAACTTGGATTAAAAACAAACAGTTTTTTAAGAGACAAGTTTTAGATTTTCTTAAAATTATTATCATTGTGGCAAAGAAAGTCTCTTCTAAGGCATAAGCTTGCTACTTTTACAGTGCAGTGAACATAGTTTACCTCCATGTCAGTAATATGTCTCCTCATATTTTTCAGAGGCAGAGGATGCTTTAATATTAGTTTCATTTCCTGAGTTAATTAGGGGAAACTTTTTTTTTTCCTTAACGTGTCATTCTTCTACATAGCAAATTCCATAAAGGCTTTTTATCTGAGAAGTTTGCAGGGACCTCTTGATTTGCAGACTTTTGTTGATACTATAATTATATATATCATATATATATAATGTGCTGTTCTATTGATTCAAATTCTCTTACCGCAAAGGCAAAAAGCTGTTACAGTTGCACTGACCTCTGGTCTTTACAAGGAAAGCCAGCAGTGTTTAAGTGTGGTGTCATATAGGTAGGAAAGACCCTTTGTCTCTAGAGACTCTGTCTGTACCAGAGAAGCTAAGAGAAAGCTCCTAGCTTTGCTGTAATAATGTTATTACAATATTTAAGTATTGCTGGACAGTCATATTTAACCTCATGCATGTTTGTTTTGGTACCTCATATAAACACAGTTATACAGAGACTCAGTAGCCTGTGGTAATCTAAATGGACATCTTTGATGAGAGATGGTTTGTGAAGCAGAGGAAGTTGTGTACTTACAAATTTCATGTGACTTGCAAGAGTCTTTTTGTAGAAGAATTCCCTCTAGTGGCAGAAATTAGATGGATCAAAGCATGGACTGGTGCCTCTGAAGAGAACACCAGAAGAAGGAATTAGATTTTGCTTAATGTGCATCAGTCTTCAATAGAGTACGCAGCAGTCTTCTTTATCAGTACCTCCCAATGAGACACAGAAACCTTCTTTGTGTTCTAAGGGAAAAAGACAGAATACAAGATTTTGAAGACCAGTAGCTTAGGGAGACATTACAAGCTTGTTGCTAGAAAAACAAATATTACTTGATTTTTAAAACAAATTATTTTGGTGTTGTAAAGGGAATACAGTATTTTATACATGAGTGTATGTAAGCATATTAATGTGATGTTATTTTCTTTTACTTGGTGAGAATAAAAATTTGACTCCTTGTTCATACTCTCCTGTTTTTCTTTTTGTTGCAGAATAATGACACTGAAGATGAGGAGAGATTATGGCGAGATCTTATTATGGAAAGAGTGACAAAATCTGCTGATGCTTGTCTTACTGCTATCAATATTATGACATCACCAAATATGCCTAAAGCTGTATATATTGAGGACGTAATAGAAAGAGTTATTCAGTACACAAAATTTCATTTGCAGAACACTCTCTATCCTCAGTATGATCCTGTGTATAGAGTGGATCCTCATGGTGGTTAGTATGCTAAGAAATGCTTCCATATTAAAAGCTATTAAAAGTTAATCTAATGTATGATGATGTAGATGACTTTCTGGAATAAGTTTTTTGCATGCAACTTTTTTATTGATAGTTCTTTCTTGTCACATGCAGTATCCTGAATTAATGCACTCTTAGTTTGAGGATGATGAAACAGGGGAGAAAAAACAATGAAATGTGTCATCTGAAGAACTTAATCATATAGCACCTTGGTTTACTGCAATAATGGAAATGTAAATGTATTTAGATTAAAGAATTTAGAAGTTTGATGTTAACTTTTGTGTATTGTTACTGTATGTTGAAATAAGTTATTTCATAGTCATAATCTCCATGTATATAATGATTTCTTTTAGGGAAAACAATTTAACTTCTAGCCTTTTTTTTCATGTACATCCCTACAGATTCATGGCTCCAATTTCAAAAACATTTCTAAAAATCTCAGGTCCAGAATTCAGAGTTATTATGAAAAATAATTATCATGTGAAGTTACTGCTTTCCAGCTGATACCGCTGAGAAGTTTTTTTAAATTGCTTTTGCAAAGTTGTAGTCATGCAGTTGTTTTGGGGATACTTTTTGAGGAAGATAATCTTTCTCGTGTTTGAAACACTGAAAATACTAATGAATATGTATTTTATTTTCTAGGTGGTGTTTTAAGTTCAAAAGCAAAGCGTGCCAAGTGTTCCACCCACAAGCAAAGAGTTATAGTGATGTTGTATAACAAAGTTTGTGACATTGTCAGCAGTTTGTCAGAATTGTTAGAAATACAGCTTCTCACGGATACGACTATTCTTCAGGTAGTTTTTTTCAGAATTCCTCTCCAGAAATGCTAGCTTTGCTTTTTCTAGAGTAAATGTGAAGTATAATTGTCTCAGCGACATGAAGTTTGAAATCATTACAAGCTTTTGAATTCTTAGCATCAGAGTAACTAGTTTGTTGTGTAGTATGTCATTTGCATCTTCTCTTCTAGACTTAAGAAAAAATTAACCTGATTGTATTCAAATATGGAGTAGTAGAATCATTTACACTGGAAAAGATCCTTAAGAACATCAAGTCTAAACTGCCAAGTGCATCACTAAACCATGTCCTTAACATCCTATCTACATGTCTTTCAAATATCTACAGGGATATTGGCTGAACTGCTTCCATGGACACTTAAAATCCATCCCCGGCACAACTCATGGCCCATTTCCTTTATCTTGCCACTTGTTAGCTGGGATAAGAGACCAACCTCACCTGGCTACTGACTCCCTTCAGGGAGTTGTACAGATCTATAAGGCCCCTCCTGGAGCCTCCTCTTCTCCACATTAAACAGCCTGATACCCCCTCCACCACTTCTCATAAGACTTGGGCCCTAATTTAATAACTTTATTTGCCAATAATATAAAGTAATTGTTGAATGCCTTATTTGCTAAATGAATAATCGACTTGCAAAACTGCATATATACCGGTTTATTAGTCTTATATACTTAAAATTACTTCTGTCCATTGATAGGTGTCATCGATGGGAATAACACCTTTCTTTGTAGAAAATGTCAGCGAGCTACAGTTATGTGCCATCAAATTAGTGACTGCAGTAAGTACTTTCTAATTTGTGGGTTCTTGTGCCTGTACTCCTGAGAGTTCTTAGGGCATTTACATTGGCTGTATTTTCTCTCTGGTGGAGAATTGGAGTGTGGAATTTATGCTATTATTGCTTGTTTTTACAGTTTGTTATCCTAGTATAAAAACAGTGTTATATCTACCTGAGCTGCCCATATTTACAGAGTACTCTGTAGAAAGAAATTACATACTTCAAGCAAGAAGCTTCTGAATTTTGATTCTCAGTTAAAGTGTAAACATAAACCTCTTCCCCTAACCTGTCCTTTTTTATTTTAAGAATTTTTTTTTTTATCTTTAATCCTAGCCATTCTTTATTTCCTATGTTCAGATTTGAACTTATGCAGTAAGTCATAAAACTAGTATGGTATTTCTGTATAATAGAATAAATTATTTTCCTCAGAAGAGGTGACTTTGAAAAAATCACAGGATAAGTAAAATGTTACTTCAGGAAAAAATGTAGTGGAACATGATGTCCTTGTTCAAGTAGAACATTTTGATCTTTGTAAGGATTATATTCTTCAGTATTCTGCCCCCCAAAAAACCCAAGGGGAGGCAAAATCAACAGTTTTGATTGTAAATTGAAATAACATATCATGTCAGGCAAACATTAAAGCCTGATATATGAAGTAAAACTGTTTTCTCAAATATACTCTACAACCTGTATGTGTTCATGTAAACTGTGTTGTGACAGAGTTTTCCTTTGTACTGAGAGAAATAAATACTAAGAACAAAAACCTAGTATTGTACTGTTTGACCTTCCTATATAGTATGTTATACCATCAACAAAAATATTTTATATAGAAGGTATTTTCAAGACCTATTACACATTTATGTTAAATAAAGATTTTTTTAAAATCTCTGTTTGGAAAAGTTTTTATGTATGTTTTAATTAAATGCTTCCATTGAGAAAGCAATGCATTAACAAGAAGGTGAATTTATTGAAGTGTAGTGTGAAGTGTATACTGTCATATATAATATTTACAACATATTTAGAATTCTATATTTTATGTAACAATAAATCATTGTCTAATGATTAATCCTGTAACTATTAAATAGGTGTTCTCCCGGTATGAAAAACACAGACAGCTAATACTAGAAGAAATTTTCACTTCCCTTGCAAGACTACCAACTAGCAAGAGGAGTTTGAGAAACTTCAGGTAATTTCTGATGTAAATTAATGACTTGTAGACTATAGTATTTAGAGTTTTGTAGGATTTTCGGCCTCATTGATAATTAAACTAAAAATGTGCCTCTACAAGCTGCACTTTTTGCTGGTTGAGATTTCAAAACAAATTGTTTGACAAATATCTTGTAATGATTACTCAGTTTTATGCTATCACCTCAGTGCCTACTTATAAAAATAATTGAAGCATTATTATTCTCACTAAGAATGTGAATGGGTGTAATGTTAGTGGGTGTTGAGGATTATTTTGTGTTGGTCAATTCTTTAATTCTGTTTGTATGGAGTTACATGATTTCTTCATAACTAAATCTTTGTAGGAAAATTCTGGTTGAATTTCTTTGAGGTCACACTCAGAGCACTCTTTTCAGGAAGAGAATCAGTTTTGTATCCATATCATCTTCTTTGTCAGGGTTTACCACCTTTTGATGTTGTTAAGTGTAGCAATAAGGTGGTATTGGTGTGTGTATGGGCAGTAAACTCATACTATTTCTGAGGATGCATCAGGGAGAAACATAGGCTTCTTACCAGTTTAAGAGAGTTGCCTGCTGAAGTTTGTAGTCAGCTATGCTGCTGCAGATTATTTTAGGTATAGCCCTTGTGAAAGTCAGTCTAGGTCATGGTCATTTAAAAGTCCTACATATTTCACATACATTAAAAACTACAGAAAAATTATTACAGCAACAGGTTGTTGTGTTTTGTTTTGTTGAGGAGAATATGGTATTATACATAATAAGCTTATTATTATTTTAGCAGGTACATGTTTGTTTTATTAAATATTCCTGTAGCTATTTCAGCCCATGAACTGTGTGCTGTTCCAGTTCATCTCTTCTGTGAAAGAGCAATACTTAATGGTTTTGTTAGGTCAAATGTTGTACTGCATAAAAAGGTGCAAATTAATAGATAAATGTCTAGAATGCGGGTTTCTAGCTGTGGTAATAATTTTTGAAAGACACTACTTAGGAGCAAAATTTTTCTTGTGTTTTCTGCTTTTTGTTTACTTTTAGCATTAATACTGTCTTATTAACAGGTTAAACAGCAGTGACACTGATGGAGAGCCTATGTACATTCAGATGGTAACAGCACTAGTTCTGCAACTTATTCAGTGTGTGGTGCACTTACCATCAGCAGAAAAGGATTCTAATTCAGAGGAGGAATCAAACAAGAAAGTAAGATATTTTTAAATCCTTTGTGTGTATGTGTGTCTGTATGTGTGTAGAAATCACGTCAGTAATTCATGAATAGGTGTTTGCAGGTAGCATATGTTATTACAGTGCTCTAGTAATCAAGCATTGTAATTTTATGTATGTTGTGATTTTTTTATGCATGAGAAATACTGATTTGGAAATCATAGATCTATGTTAAGATAATAGACAAATGTATCTTGTTGTTTTTAGGTGGATCAAGATGTGCTTATTACTAACTCATATGAAACAGCCATGAGAACAGCACAAAACTTCCTTTCTATTTTCCTTAAGAAGTAAGTACTGTTGCATTCTTTAGTGTATTGGTAAACCCAACTCCAAATGAATATTTTGCAAACTGACGACTGAACAGTGATAAAGACCTATTCATAAAATTGTTTATAATAATGTACTTTATAGATGCCCAAGAGAGCTTCTTACAATGACAAAAATGTTTATAGAAGAGAAATTCTGCAGAGTGTTTTTTGTATATTTAAGAAGCTGTCTCACAGTTCATATAAGATTCCTTTGTTTTGGTTCTCTTATTTATCTGAAGCCTGGGAGAGAAGGCTGAATAGATGTTTAAGTGGGGAATCCATGCTGATTGAGTCATCAGATACAAAACAAACCCTAAAAATTACTTTCACTGAGCTGAAGTTAGGAGTGTCAATAGCTCAAAAATTAATAAAAAAGTATCTGAATTAACCATAGGATTTCAAAGAACAAGTATTTAAGTTTTTGTTGTGTTAATTTCTACACTTAAAGCTGAAAAGCTATTTAGTAAGCCATCTAGCAATTGCATGCTTCTGATACTAAACTTAGGGATGATATATAGAAGTCAAGAAGTATCAGGTATGTTAACTTTTGATGGGTTCTTTGTGGTTTTGGTTGGTTGGTTAGTTGGTGATTTTTTTGGCATTCTGATTGTAACCTTTGTGAAGCATAATACTGGGATGTGTTATGACTTTCAGATAAACAAAACCAAGCTTAAAGAATATAAACATACCAACTCTTAAATATCATACTCTAGGTTCATATTTATAGTTCTACCATTTATAATTCTATCCAAGTTAATACAAACTTGATGAGTGCTCTTTCAAAAATGCAAAAGATGTATTTATTTTTAATGCAAAAATAAAAATCTTATCAACAAAATTCTCCTGTCATGGATTAGCTGCTTTATTTCCAGTGCAACTTGAAGTGATAACTGTTTAAGCTATTTCTTTGCAAACAAATAAAACAAGTTTTCTGCTAGTATTTCAGATTTATTTTCTTGGAATTCCATAAAACTGTTTTTTCTGATTAAAGATAGGATTACTTCTATTTATATGAGAAGAAACCTTATATGGCTGTTAAATTCACTTGCAAAAAATGTTTTCTTGTTAATAGGTGTGGCAGTAAACAAGGGGAAGAAGACTACAGGCCACTATTTGAGAACTTTATTCAAGATCTACTTTCAACAGTCAATAAACCAGAATGGCCAGCTGCAGAGTTGCTACTTAGCTTACTAGGAAGGCTATTGGTAAGGGATTCTTGTTTTCAACTGTATTAATTAATTTCTTATTACAATGAAGACTTGTTTTATTTCTTCTGAAACTACTGTAGGAATGCTTTCTGATTGTTGGCAGACATGCAGCATATAAGGATTTCCTTACATGTATCACTACTATTCAATACATAAATAATAAAATTTTGGTTAGAGGATCATTCATATGGAGTTTGTTAAAAATCATATATTTGCTAATGGAAGTCCAGTTCCAGTATTTGATTAAAATTTCGACATTAAAAAGTGTCATTTCACAGTATCTAATAAGTATATGTATTTATTTGGAGTAAAGTCAGCCTAATAGCTGTAATTATATGTATTAAGTATGTATATTACTGGACTATATACTCTGGACTATTCCCTTAGCACAGAGCCAGAAAACAACACAGTGGTTTGGTTATTTACAGCGACGGCAAAGGCTTATGACATTTTCCAGAATGGGACTGTTTTTGTTAGTGTGTTTTTTGAGTGTTGCTTGTGACTATTATAATGTAATTACGCAGTAATTCGAGCAGCTTCTTGAAAAAATATTGTATGGTCCTGTTCTTGGGAAAAATAAGTTTTATGTGAGTAATGAAGAGGTAGCATTATGGTGCTTAAAATCTCTGCTGTTGGAGATCTGCTATGCTAGTTGTCCAGTTTGTTTTTGTACTAAAAAAACCTCTGACTGATGTATTTGTAGAGCGAGAGAGACCTAATAAAAAAGAAACATTAATATAAAGTAAGTAATACATGTGTGATGTAATAGTAAATTACATAACTTTTTGCAGTACAGAAGTTTTTGCAGGTGGAAATTTTAATAAGGCAAAGGAGTCTTGTGAGAAGAATCTCTGTGGCATAAATAGCTATTTAAAAATGTCTATTCTGCTTTTATTAGGTTCACCAGTTCAGTAACAAATCTACAGAAATGGCATTAAGAGTTGCATCACTTGACTATCTTGGAACTGTAGCAGCAAGACTGAGGAAAGATGCAGTCACCAGCAAAATGGATCAAGGTTCTTTAGCCAGAATCCTCAAACAGGTGTGTGAGACATCCATGGCAGTGGGATGGAGATCTATCCATTCAAATGCTTGAAATTTTTAAATATACTTTAAAAATTGACATAGAGAATCAGTCTGAATTCACTGTTTAGGTTTCTGAATCAAATATATACAATTTATACATATTGCATTTCTTAACTCATGTCTTCCTTGCACCATTTCTGTAGCAATCCTGTAAATTAATTAATTACAATGGTTAGTCAGTTTTCTTCTGACAGTACTGAAGAAATAATGGAGTAACAGTTGGATTCTGTCTTAAGGAACTTTAAAAATACATATGAACCTGCATTTGCTATTGCAAAGTGGAATATGAGCTTTTGGCATTCAAATATATGCTTTAGAGAGTTAATGTATTAGTCTTTACATGGTGTAATTTGAGATTTTGGGGAAAGTTCGGTGTTTTTTACTGAACTTACTTATGTATCTGTAGTGGGTTGATGCTGGCCAGATGCCAGGCCCTCACCCAAACTGCTCTGACTCCCCTCTGCAGCTGCACGGGGAGAGAAAATGTAAGGCAGGGTCCATGGGTTGAGATAAGACTATGAGAGATCACTCATCAAATACCATCACAGGCAAAACAGCCTCAACTTTAGAGATATGAGGTGAATTTATACTAACAAAATCAGAGCAGGATAATGAGAAGTAAAATAAATCCTTAAAAACACCTTTCCCACCCCATTCCCTCCTTCCCAGCTCTACTCCTACCCAGCAGTGCAAGGAGACAGGGCACGGGGGTTGTGGTCAGTTCATCACCCAGGGCTTCTCTCACTGCTGAGGGAGAGGAGTAATTCCCCTGCTGCACCCCGGGGTCCTTCCCACGGGAGACAGCTCTCCATGAACCTCTCCAACGTGAGTGCATCTCACAGGCAGCAGCTCCCTGCAGACTGCTGCCACGTGAGCCCACCCCACGAGCAGCACCCCTCAGACTGCTGCAGCAGTGGGTCGCTCTTGCATGGGGTGCAGTCCTCCAAGGACGGGCTGCTCCAGCCTGGGAGCAGGGCCCTCTTCCCACAGGTCTCCCACAGGCTCCCAGGCTCCTCTCGGGCCCCCAGCTGCTCTGGTGTGGGCTCCTCCAGGGGCTGCAGGTGGATCTCTGCATCCCTGGGACCTCCCTGGGCTGCAGGGGCTCAGCTGCCTCACCATGGGCTGCGCCAGGGGCTGCAGGGGAATCTCAGTTCCAGTGCCTGGAGCATCTCCTGCCCCTCCTCCTTCACTGGCTTTGGTGTCTGCAGGACTGTTCCTCTCACATGTTCTCACCCACTCTGCTCTGGTCACAATGACATCTGAACAATAACTTTTTTGTTCTTTTTTTTATAAAGTATGCCATCACAGACACATTGCCACCATCTCTAGTTGGCCCAGCCTTGGCCAGCAGCACATCCATCTTTGGAGCCACCAGGGACCGGCTCTGCTGGACATGGAACAAGCTTCTGGCAGTTTCTCACAGAAGCCACCCCTGTAGCCCCCCCACTACCAAAAACAGGCCATGCGAAGTCTTTCATTAGAGACTTCATGCTTGGATTTCTGCTAATGCTGCTCAAAATCTGCAGGAGTAGTAACATGTGCTAAAGCAGGGTATATATTTGGGCTCTATATATAATATAAGAAAATCTCATGTGTCCTTTTACAAATGGGAACTTGCAATTTTCTTATGGACACTATAAATTTCTGTCTGAACTAACTGTTCTCAGGATTTCCCTTCCACTTCCCTGAAAAAACTACAGATCTATTGCATGTACTTTATAATGTCCATTAGATTTATATTGAAGGAAAATTTCTATACTTTCCAGGTATTCATTTAAAGAGTAAAAGTCATCTACTCCTTTATGAGGCTGATTCTTCCCATAATTTCTTTTGATTAGAATATTCTACAACATACAGTGTTAAATCTTTATGTTCATGGCATAATATAATTTATACTTCTCTATTATAAGGGATCATAATTCTCCACTGTTGGCAGTGATTCTGACAATTTTATATTATACTTACTGAGGAAGTATTTTAGAAAAATCCATTTCTCTTTCCTTATCCTCAGAAGTTATAATAGTATTGAAAAATATTCTAGAAAGATATATACCTGAGCAGTGGCCTAAATTTTTCTGTTTGGTTTCGGGTTTGTACAGGATCAAATAGCTGCCAGGCAATGGCATCTGCAGAAAATGAAATTGCTGGGCAGTTGGTGCTCAAGCACTTTTTCTCAGTTTCTCAGGAAACTTAACATCAGTAAGGTAGTCAGTACCATCCATGCATTGTGGAAGGTGTGTACTATACAGTACCATCAGTTAGGATAAATTCTTGTGTTACTTACTAATTTGTGAGAGAACAATGTGTACAGTACAGCTGACCTTCACTTTCTGGTTTAAATGGCAACAAAACAAGAAGATCCATTGGTAGCTGTTGTCATCAGAAACTTAAGTTATTATTTCTATTCAGAAATAAGCTCACTCCTCTACAGATTTTTTTTCCTGCTAAATTGAATACTTTTGTTGGATATTTTCTTCTGCACTCTGATATCATTACTATGATATTAGTCAGTGATTGATAAATGCTTATAGTGCTTTCTACTGTTGGACTCAGGATTCATAGAATAGGTTTTAGAGGAATACCTGTTCTGTTTTGACATTTTCTAACAGTATATTCTTTTTTTTAGAAATAGATTATCTAGTTTATTTGAACTCTTGTGCATGCTTTTCATTAGTTTATCTCTTGATACACTGATGTTCTGGACTTGTTAATTGTACCTTTCTCTGCTTACTGATGTTACGTACAGCACACGTGTCAAGATTCTCAGTTGGTGCTATTAATACAGAACTAAAGATGGTTGTAAGTTAGAAGTTTCATTGGTGATGAAGAAAATTTTTTTCTGGCTGGAGAATTTAGGGCCAAAAATTATTCTTCTACTTTCATTTTGATTGTTGAATATGATTTTTTACGGGCTTAAGTGTTTCTCTTTGTTCTGGGATTTTTATTTGTTTGAAAGTAGTTAGGCAGTTAAGCATCACACAACCCTTATCTTAAGCCAGTTATCTACAGAATTTTACATTTGTCATAGGCCACAATTTCTGCTCACAATTTGCACATACATCAGGGTGTTAATATATATATGTGTGTGTATATATATATGTGTGTGTGTGTGTGTGTGAGTGTATACACCTAATCAATATTATATGTCTTATAGGCTTTGAACTCTTGAACTCATTCACTTTGGGGTAAAAGAATAATACCTTTTTCTGCTGTAACATCAGCAACTGCAAGGATCCTAGTGTTTCAATATGAGGAAATAATTTGAGGAAATAAGGGTGTTTTCTGGGTTTCACCCTTTTTTATTTTTCTATGACAGTGGGCCATTATGAAAGATCATAGATTGATTCAGGTTTTGTTTTCAATCAGTCTGTTTTAAAACCAGTCTTATTCTGCTCTTAATATTTTTTTTTTACTTTATAACTAATTGGTTAAAAATTATTAATGCTGTACAATTATGCAAGCAACTGACTTCAGTGTATTTTATATGTGGACAAATATGCAAATATATGGAGATTTGCAGATGGTAATTATGACTGCAATATTCTTGTTCATAACTATGTTTCTACTGCTAACAGGTTTCAGGAGGAGATGATGAAATTCAACAGCTGCAAAAGGCTTTACTAGATTATCTGGATGAGAACACAGAAATTGATGCATCATTAGTGGTAAATTTCAGCTGTCTTTCATCAGGAATGTATATAAATAATTTTGGTAGCACTCACTGAAGAAAATTATTTTTTTATTATATATTTAGTGCTTCAGTTAAATTGTCACCCTAACATATACTGTTGATTGTGTTTTCCAAAATAATGTTGATGCATTATATTCCCTAAATCTCATTATAAATGTGATAATTTTCTTTTTCTGTATCTGTTGATTTTGTTTTTTGTTGATTTGTTTTCTGTGCATCCTGCTCTATTTCTCCAGTTTTCTCGGAAGTTTTATGTAGCTCAGTGGTTTCGTGATACAACTATGGAGACAGAAAAAGCAATTAAATCTCAGAAGGATGAGGATTCATCTGAAGGAACTCATCATGCAAAAGATGTTGAGACCACAGGACAAATCATGCATAGAGCAGAAAGTCGCAAAAAGTTTCTTCGTGGCATCATTAAAACTGCTCCATCTCAGTTCAGTACATTAAAGTATGTTTCAGTACCACTTATTTCTTTATTAGCCATGCATTTGATGTTTTAAATAACTTTTTTGTGAACATGTCCTGATTAACACATGGAATTTATTTCAGGATGAATTCTGATACTGTGGACTATGAAGATGCATGTTTGATTGTTCGCTACTTGGCCTCTATGAGGCCGTTTGCCCAGAGCTTCGATATTTATTTGACACAGGTAAACTGTGCTGAAAGTCTTGGTATAGTGAGACATAGTTGGATTCTGATTCCAAACACTTTCACAGCCATGTACTGTTATCTGTCCATTGCTGGGCAGAGGTATTTACAGGCCATGATAACACAATTTGCTTTTATATTCTGTATTGATGTCTTAAGTTATTAAGTTTCTTTTATCTTGCATGTGTTTTGTATGTTATATTGTGCAACATTATTTTATTTATTCATATATGGCAATGGCCAAATCATTGTATGCACACAATGAGAGGATCTTTACAAAGTGTTGAAATAATTTTCACAGCTTCTGTAAGGTGATTGCTCCTTTGGTAAGATTATCTCATGAAAATGAGCTTAATTTGATTTGAAAGTAAAAACCAGATTGGCCAGTTGTTTGCAGTTCATATTGCTATCACTTTGGAAGCTGCTGTTTGACCAGTGTAATTTCTTGCTTTTTCTGAGCAAAGGTCACTAACACTGGCACAGTGGCATGTTTGAAATTTAGTACTAGTTTAGGCTGCACTGCTTAAACTGGTCTGCATACAGAGCCATTTTTAGAGTGCCCATATCCAACTCTGCTGTTAAAAGAGCCATGGTGAAAGCCACAACTGAATGACAAAAGCAGAATTTAAAGTTAAGAACCTTATAACCCATTTTAAAGAAGTAGCAAATCAAGGTAAATAGCCATGTTCAGTTTTCAGTGCCATGAAACATCATTTACATGCACCTTTTTATTCTGAGAAGATAAACTCAGCTTTTAGTTGTTACTATTTTAGTAATATTATTTGTATGTTATTCTGCTGCATTTTTGCTCTTAATTATTATTTGGTACCTTCCCAAAACAGTCTTTTTGTTGTCTTCCAGATTCTGCGTGTACTTGGTGAAAATGCAATTGCTGTTCGAACAAAAGCCATGAAGTGTTTGTCTGAGGTTGTTGCTGTAGACCCCAGTATTCTAGCCAGGGTAAAAATGAAAATATCTAACATGCACATATCACTCTTAAAATAAATCTTTATTTCTTATTCTGAACCTTTGTTTCATTTGTTCTCTTTAGCTGGATATGCAGCGAGGAGTTCATGGGCGGCTAATGGATAACTCCACTAGTGTACGAGAAGCAGCTGTGGAGCTGCTTGGGCGATTTGTGCTCTGTCGTCCCCAGCTTGCTGAGCAGTATTATGATATGCTGATTGAAAGAATATTGGTACAGTACTTTTTGTGGTACTTACAGTAAAATAAGTAGCACTGGAAATTTTGTTTTTAACTGAGCCTGTTCAATAAACTGGAATTGTTTGAATGTTGAGCCATCATGCTTTTAAGGACAACTTTGTAATATGCACAACTTGCTTCTGTAGAGGATTTATTAAGTTGGAAGGTGAACTTACACAGAAAGTTGTACTGTATCAGGACCAGGGCTATATTCCTTTTAATTCCATTATTAGTGTTCAAATTAGCCAAGTCATGGTTTAAGCCCAAATAGAGGTTTAGCACACACCATGCAGCTGCTCACTCAACCCCCACATCTCTTACCCCTACCCTGGTGTAATGACCAGGAGGATTGCAGTAAAAATTATGTGTTGAGATAAGAATATTTAATAATTGAAAATAAAGTAAAATACAAAAAAAAGTATAAATAATGATAATAAAAAAGAAACAAACCATTGATGCACAATGCAATTGCTCACCATCTGCAGGCGGATGCCAGAGCCCCATTCCCAAACCTAGATTGGCTGTGCTTTCTGATAACTCCCTCCTGTTTATATACCAGGCGTGACATTCTGTGGTGTGGAGTATCCCTTTGGCCAGTTCAGGTCGCCTGTCGTGGCATGCTCCCTCCCAGGTTCTTTTGCCTACCTCCTCACTGGCAGAACATGAGACAAGGAGAGAAAAAAAAAAAAAGTCCTTGTCTTAGGATAAACACAACTTAGCCAAAATCAAAACATCAGTGTGTTATCAACACCATTCTCATTCTAAATCCAAAACACAGCACTGTAACACCTACTAGACAAAATTAACTCTACCCTAGCTTTAACCAGGACAACGTGAAATAAAGAATTTTGCTGCATATTTAATGTCTGAAATATGGATTATTGAGGGCAGCTTTTCTATGCTATTTTTAGTGTTTTAAAGGTTTATTATTTTTTTTTTACAAACAAGTAAACAAGTGGGTTTTTTTTTGTCCAGGTGTTCAATGTTAATTTTGCTGTCATATAACATTAACTTATGGTGTACATGTCAGGATTTTAGACAAGTACTACATATTTGCTATAGTTACATGATAAAACAAGTTTGTGAAGGCTTTCAGAGATAAGTAGGTCATGTGCTTATGATACTACATAAAGCAGTTAAACATGACTTTCAAAATCAATAGGTTTTGAGTAAAGTGATACGAAGTGAAGATAAAGTAATTAAAGCATCACCACATCTGGCTTGTAAGTTCTTGAGTTAAGAAGTGGATTATCCATTTTGCAACATCATGAGCTCTTAGATGGGAGGGTACAGATGGAGAAAATGTTTCAGCATCCTGGGGACTCAGCCAGAGCCTTTAGAACAAGTTATGCTGAACTTTTGTATAAATTCCAGAAGGTTTTAGTTACAGTTTCTAAATAAATTTTGCAAGTCAAATTGGGTGCTCTTCAAATATTAATTCATAAAGAACATAAATTAATGTTTCTGATTTTTTTCTCCTCATAGGATACTGGTATCAGTGTCAGAAAAAGAGTAATAAAGATACTTAGAGATATCTGCATTGAACAACCAACATTTCCCAAAATTACAGAAATGTGTGTGAAAATGATTCGGAGAGTCAATGATGAAGAAGGCATTAAGGTAGAATGAAATATATCCTTCAGAATTTTAATTATTGTTATTTCAGTGTCTCCCTATTTTGACAAAATAAAAGAAGTATTTCATTTCTCCTTTGACATATTTATGACTTACGAATTTCTGAGAACTGATATTTTAGCTTTCTGTTATTCTCTCTGACTTCTCTTTCTTTCCTGTCCTCTCTTTTCTGTAACTTCTTGCTGACAATCAAAATATTTTAAATATTTTCCAGAGACTTTTTTTTTCTTCTTGCAAGTATTTTCTCTGGTACTTTTCTTTTCTAACAAGTAAAATTGGCATATAAAACTTTAATTTCTGCAAATCAATACATTTTAAGTAATTAACTTTTGACATTAATATATGCCATATATAATTGTTAAAGGTATTAATATTATTAAATGTAATAAATATAAAGGTATAAATCTATAATTATTAAAGGTATAAAAATATATTAATCTGTGCTAATTTGGTATTAATTCTGAATGTTCAGTGAGGCAGTTATTCCCCATGAAATATTGCTTATGTGCTCATACTCTACCCTTTGTGCAGTGTGTATTTGCAGAAGGGCACAAATCTAATATAATTGTCATCTAATAAAGCTGACAATGATCACTTTCTTTAATTTGGCAAAAAAAATTTTAAATTGTCAAGTAATTAGGGACACCTGTAATAATTTTGTATCACACTTTCAATAAAATTTGAAAGCTTTAAAGCTGCAGCAGATATTTTTACCTCTGGAGGTATGTAAATGTAAAATGACTTTCTGAGAAGACTCTAAATCAACAACAGATGAACTAGAGCCAAGGTACTGCTGGAAAAGGAGGATTACCATGTTCTTGCCCCTCCTTCCGGTTACCTTTCTAACAATAAGAAAAAATGAGGCATAAACTTCAATGTGTTTTTAACAATTCCATGAATGAGAAGTAATTTTGGAATAATGTTTGTTCACTTGCATTCTATTCTATATTGTTCTTCATTCAAAAATATTGGAAGATTACATACTTCCTATATTTGAGTGTAGAGACTTGGCTTCTCTCTCTTTCCCACCTTGTCACAGCTGTTTTGTAAACTAAAGGTACCTGCTACAGCAGTTCTGTTGTAAGGATTGTTTGTTCAGTTGTCAGCTTCCCAGCTGTGTTTTTCTGAGGAATACCAATTTATGCAGGAAGGTGGTCACTTTATTTTTTGCAGCATCAGTTCCCAGTGTTTCATTTTGCTGAAGTTTGACCTGAGATCAGTGTAAGTCCTGTACTAGTAGATCTGGGTCTATCTCAGATAACATTTCCCACTACAGTCTCATTTAAATTGCATAATTCCTTATGAAAAGGAACAGATTATCAGTACATCTGTTGTATGGATGCATTAGAAATAATACTTATGTGACAATGTACGTTTATTTACCTCTGTTAATACTTTGTTTTCCTTCAGAAATTAGTAAATGAGACATTCCAGAAGCTCTGGTTTACTCCAACTCCACACCATGACAAAGAAGCAATGACAAGGAAAATACTAAACATCACTGATGTGGTATGTTAAACAAATTTGAGTTGTGTGCAAAATTCAGTTTTGTTTTTAGTATCTTAGAAACATTATCTGTATTTTTTTAACACAGTAATATGTTGGATGGTTTCCCCTTTTTATGTTTCCTGGCATGAAATGTATGCCAAAAATACTCATGTGATTGAGCAGGCTGTAGGAAATTTTAAATGCTTGCTAATCTGCTGGCAATAATAACTGTGACCACACTATATTCAGATTCTATCAAATAGTTTCTATCAAATCAGTTTCTCTTGTATGTAAGATTCTATAGGAATTGCTACTAGCAGCTTATAGTTAAGCCTACCTAAGAACTTGTCTCTTAAAATAAAATTTTCCTCAATTGATAACCTTTATTTGGCAAGGTTAATTAGCTGTTTTAATAAATACAGGGTCATGTTTTTGCTCAAAGTTAACTGGTGTTTGCATAGTTGTATCTCACTATTTAGGAGCAGCAAATTAAAAAACACATTTCTAAAATCACAAAATCTGTTTCAGAAAAGAAATGCTTTAATTTGTAGTGAAAATACATTGTATAAACCATTGTGCTAAAATATGTTTTAATATCAGTTATTCAAAAGTCTAAGTCTCAAAAACTTACTTCATTACTTACAATTACAGATTGAAACCTCATTTTGCTTTACAGTATTTTTAAAAAATATAGCCTAGTTTGCATTCTTCCTGTCTGAGAAGTCAGTCAGTTTGACTTCTGTTTAATTCTCAATTCTGTCTGTTCTAATTTGAACCATCTGTGTGCTGTTCCTGATGTATGATACCAGTGAAGGCTTGGTTTGTTTATATAAAAACACGTGTATATAAATATATTTATACACACATATATACATAATATACCTATGTGTGTGTGTGTGTGTCTGTGTCTGTGTCTGTGTCTGTGTCTGTTTACTTTCTCTGGTGCCCAGTGACAGGACTCAAGGGAAGAACCTGAAGTTGTGTCAGGGGAGGTTTAGATTGGATATCAGCAAAAGGTTCTTCACCCAGAGGGTGGTTGGGCACTGAACAGGCTCCCCAGGGCAGTGGTCACAGCACCAGCCTGACAGAGCTCACAAAGTGTTTGGGAAATGCTCTCGGGTACATGGTGTGTGACTCTGGGGTGTGCTGTGCAGGGCTGGGAACTGGACTTGATGATCCCTGTGGATCCCTTCCAGCTCAAGACATCCTGTGGTTCTGTGATACACATACATGTCTGTCCATTTTCAAAGTGTCAGAATTGTATTTATACATTAATTTGTGCAAAATTTTCTACAAAATGGGAGCTTATCTTGCACTGGAGACAGCAATCTCCAGTAATGCATTTATGCTTTGTGTTGTATGAAATACAAATTCTAAAGTCACTTAAATTGTGGGAACTATTTTTCAAATGCAGAAGACAGTTTCTGGTCTCCATTGTTTTTAACGCATTTAGAAATGTATGCATATTTGCTGGTCTTTTGAGATGACATCTGTATTGAAATAAATTGTCCTCAGATGCCTTGTTTATTAACCAATTTATTCTCAAAAATACTTATAGGTTGCAGCTTGTAGAGATACAGGATATGATTGGTTTGAACAGCTTCTTCAGAATGTAAGTAACGAATTTTGAATGTATAGTACAGTCATTGTTATAATTTTAGTGTTCCTTTTGCTTCTAAAACACGTAGGATGGGAACTCCAAGACCAGTCCTACCATAGACAAATTCAATTCCTGCTCTTTAAGAACTGACCTTTTTTAATATCTTTCTTGGTGCAGCTTTCTTTGGCATTAGCTTCTGTCTTTGCAAATGATCTCTTAACAATACTACACTTCTTGGTTTTGGGAGGAGTTTGATTTATTTGTTTAATTTCATTAGTTCTTCAGTAATGACTGACATAACACAAAGGCCACAGCTAAGGCAGTTAATTCTGAAATAAGGCATCTAGTGATGTTGATTTTTTTTTAAACAGTACATAAGTGTATTTTCACATCCAATGTATTTTCGTTACTTCTACATTATATTCTACTTATATCTAACACCAATATTTATAAGAATTGAGTTTGGTTTGTTTGTATCTCTTAACCTGTGTTACCATTCTCTACATCTTGCATGCACTGGTTAATTTTCAAGCAAGAAAATCCTTTGATTCCACTCTTGCCTGGAGTGCCATGAAAATAGGTTATCAAGTAAATCACGGCCTCTTCACTGAAGGTCTCAGTCCTTCTTAGACACTAGAAGAATCTTCACGGATACAATTTTAGCACACAAACTCATATGTAAAAAGTTTAAATAAAGTTTTTATATACAGCTATGTTAGATCATCATTTTGTATTGTAGCTTAGTGTAAAAAACGTTTAAATTTGCACTTCATTTCTCTAAGCATTTGAAAAATCTTCTAACTCCTGCTAGTTTCTGCTTATTTCATTGAGCATAAAACAGCTTTCATCCCACTGCAAAAAATAAGAATTACTATTGATTTTTACTGCAGTTATTTTTTTGTTACTTATGTTGCTCTTTTTACTTCCCATAATTTTTTCGTCACCATGTAAGTTTTAGAGAAATACTTTTGTAGTTTAAAATCCTTGTGTATCTCTAGTAATTGTTTTAAAACCAGCATGTATCCTATACAGATGAATGCAGCTTAACATTAAACCATTTTCTGTTTCATCTGCTACAGCTATTGAAGTCAGAAGAGGATGCCTCATATAAACCGGTGAAGAAAGCCTGTACTCAACTTGTTGACAATTTGGTTGAGCACATTCTTAAGTATGAAGAATCTTTATCAGGTAATACTATTTAAAACTCTGCTAAAATCCTTTGAATTTTTTGTGATACTGTTACAGTTGTTGAAATCACTTCATTGCAAAATGTTACTATTCTGGAATTCCTGTTAAAAGCTGCTTATACTAAATCATTGTTCTTAAATGATGAAATTTCAAGTACTGTGTGATAATAAAACCTCCTAATCTTCACTAGCTAACCACAATAGTAGAAATACTTCTAAAATAACTAGTTCAAACTTTCAGATTACTAAAACCAAAACTAACATGGCAAATTTTATTTTCATTTGTATATTCTACATTTGTAATAGTGATCATGGGCTAGTCTAACGCAGCAGTGATGTCTTTGACACATCTTTGCTTCTTTATTCAAGTCTTTTGTGGTCACATATAAATGTTGACATATTATGTTCCCATTTCTAACAAGAACATTCTGTTTTGATCTTTAAGGAGATGCAATGAAAGAGATACTCAAAAAGTGGTTTTTATGGCTTGAACAGTACTTGGTCTTACTATCCTTTTTGTATTTTCTAATCTTTTGCAGATTCTGACAATAAAGGTGTGAATTCTGGTCGCTTGGTTGCTTGCATAACCACTTTGTTCTTATTCAGCAAAATAAGGCCCCAGCTAATGGTCAAACATGCCATGACCATGCAGCCATACCTGACCACTAAATGTAGTGTAAGTAGAGAAAATCAGTCTTTTCCCTAGATAATTGAGCATGAAAATGAACATCTGTCATGTATACTTGATGAAATTTAAGACAGAAAAAGAAAATTTTAATTGTGGAGTTTTTTCATGAGCATCATGGCTTTGGAGGCTACTAGATCCTTTTGAAGATCCCTGTAGCTTTTAAAATGTTCTTCCTCCTCTGCTCTACATCCATATTTTGCAGCCAAATGAAACTGAAACCTGTGCTGCCTCTTTCCCAGTTTTTTTCCCTTCAGGAAATAGTTTCTTAGAACTTTTGTTCCTTTTTGTTTTAGTTTACAGTCACAATCTTAAAAAGTATTAATGTTTAACATATTAATCTTAAGACGAAAGATAAGGTTCCATAAAATAGAGTGATTTAATATATAGAAAATATATGAGAAGAAAAAGTGTTACTTAATCCTCTTCTAGACTTCATTTCTCACTTCTCTAGCTGTAGTGGTCTTGTATTTCCCTGTAAGACATTGTAGAGAGCTCCAACGCTGAAGCCCTCCCCTAGTCAGGTCTCTGAATCCTTGCAGCATTTTGTGCCATTTTGATCTGGTGCCCTGATTGGTCAGAAGGAGTGGGACAGGATCAAGCACCCTTTGTTCAAGGATGATGCCCATTAGTGGGTGGCAACAGTGCCTTTCAATAAATGAACTGCCAGGGCAGAATATGCAGTGATTGTTAACAATTTAGACTGTAGATACAGCCTGTCACTGTCCAGGCATTTTCCACACTCTCTAGGCACATCTGCAACAGGCTCTTAGAGCTGCTTCTGAAAAAACAGTATAGGAAAGACTTATCTAAATATTTACTTGCTGCAGCTCATTTAGTGGGTTGCAGATGTTTTGTTTTGTGTTTACACGTGGCTGAGATGAATCATAGAATTACCACTGATATCTTGAATGTGTCAAATAGCCTGATATTACTAGTCAGGATTTATAATATCCTGATTAGCAAGCTGGATTTTTCAAAAGTCCATTTCTAGCAGTATGTCTCTTTAACAGATGTTTTCCATAGATTTCACACCTAAAATATGTACACAATCATGATAATGCAAACCAGTAGTAGTTTTAAGTGTAATTTCTACACTTGTGCACATTATTACCTTTTGTTTAATGTGCATTAAGTCATAGCACAACTTAATTTTGTTGCTGATACCTGGTTTTCAGGTATTGTGTCTTCTCTAGTGTGCATATCTCAGGAAGAGTTCCTAGATTTCTTGTAATACTACAGAAAATTATGAGACCCAAAGGTTTTCAGGTCTGACACAGCGTTGATAAGAGGTGTAATTATGCTCACCCAGACTTTTTTCCCAGAATGCCTGCAGTAAACAGAACTAGATTTCATACATTTAATGTAATTTAATAACAGATGTAAAATATATAAATATTATTTTAGATGTTTACCAAATATCTTAAATAAGCTGGAGTTTTTAACTGTCAGTTTGTATCAGTAGTATTTATTTTATCCATGGCCAGAAGTGTTAAACAGTATAAATGTTGTTTCAGACCCAGAATGATTTCATGGTGATCTGCAATGTTGCAAAAATCTTAGAGCTTGTAGTGCCACTAATGGAACACCCAAGTGAGACCTTTCTTGCGACTATTGAGGAAGACCTCATGAAACTCATCATCAAATATGGCATGACAGTAAGTTTTCAATTGCTATCATTCTATTGATTCCATTTCACATGACTTTGGTTTAAAGATGGTCTTGTCTTCATTATGAAGTTAATTTTTGAGTAATGAAAAATCACTATACTTGGTTTACCAGGGTTTTCATGTGGCTTTTCTGTATTTTAATGAGTTTGAGTAGGTTTGCAGAGCAATCTAAGGAGAGACTTTACATTATATCTGTTAGATTGTTAATTTTAGTTCAGCACGGCTTTTTCCTTCGCAAGAACCTCAACTTAAACTTTAAGTAGATAATTTATTTGTTCTTTCTTGCTCCTAGGTTGTTCAGCACTGTGTGAGCTGTCTTGGGGCTGTTGTGAACAAGGTCACCCAGAACTATAAATTTGTGTGGGCCTGTTTTAACAGATACTATGGTAAGCAAAATCAAAACAAGAAATTGTCGCTTTTCAGTGTTGAGTACAAGTTTTACCTGAGGGATACACCACAATTAAACACTGTGATAAAAACTTTTATTTTACTGTAGGTGCACTTTCTAAATTAAAAAATCAACACCAAGAAGACCCCAACAGTACAATACTCACTGCCAATAAACCAGCACTCCTTAGATCACTTTTCACTGTTGGAGCACTGTGTCGGCATTTTGATTTTGATCAGGAAGATTTTAAGGGCAACAGCAAGGTAAAATAGCTTTCATTTATTCTCCATGTCTTAGGTATAATGAATGCTTCACTTAAGTTTGAAAGCACGTTATTCCTAGTCCCCCAAAGGTATATATTTTTCTATAATGCATATGATATAGCTTTCTGGTTTTTAAATACCTGATTTTGCAATGACTATGTAGTCGAGTTGTGTATCTCCTTTCATTTCTTATATATATGCTTTCTATAAGGGATTGAAAACATGTGTTTCATCTTCAAATAGCTATTATTTTTGTCTTAATTTGCCCAGGTTAACATTAAGGATAAAGTACTTGAACTGCTGATGTATTTTACAAAGCATTCAGATGAAGAAGTACAGACAAAAGCCATTATTGGTCTTGGTAAGAAATAATAGTTTTTTATTATTCTGATCTAGTAAAAATCCACATGGATCAGTCGGAATTGATGTATTTGTGTAGTCACAGAAGTGTTTGTTTAAAATCAAAAATTACTAACTATTTTGTTTGAGAACTGGTCATACATAGCAAAGCTGTCAAGGGGTTGCTAGTTGCATAAGTCTGCAGCAGCCTGGGTGTTTTTGACAGTGAATGCCTTTTGATGTGTGTGTGTGTGTGTGTGTGTGTGTGTGATGGAGTTGTAGGGGCCAGCAAATTTCCAAGGTAATGAAGATGCTATTTTTTTACTCCACATGCAAATATGTTGTTACTCCAAACCTTGTTTTTCAGTCCAAAAGGTAAAAAAGGATGGAAAAACTTGGAACATTTTAGAGTTGGGAGCAGCCATTCTGCAGGAGTCAAGGGAACTGCTGTTTATAGTAGCTGGATGGCCTTTGTGAGATTAGTGTGGCATCAGTGACTTGCAGTAGAAAATGAACTGCCACTAACTTGGGGACAAAATTGTACATCTGAGAAAATTTTGTATGGGCAGATAGGTCTTGGTGTCTGGAAGACTGCATTTCATGGTTATTTCTTGGTCTGAAATAAATTGTCTCCAAGGCATGAGAGCCTCCATTGTATGATTTAACTGTGGACAAGAACTTGCCTCTTTATGTTGTTGTTTAGGTGACTTTTCAGATAACCTACTCTAATACAGGCTAGGGAGGCCTATGAGGATAAGGATCAAGACTGAATCTTCATTTCATATTCTGCGAGAAACCATTTTAAGACAGTTGAGCAGGATTAATGGCATTGGAGTTGCCCCTGTTACAGGAGCAAGGCTATGGTTCTCTGGACTACTTTCAGTTTTTCTAGACATCATGTCAGTGTACATGACACTTTACTGTAGTCTAGTTAGTTTAATTGCACTCTATAGAATGTCATAGGTGGGGTAGGGTCTGTATTCCTAACCACAAACATGATCACTCTGCTCATGGATATGGAGTATGTCACATTTGCTAGAAATGTTTCTAAATTATTGACTGAACTGTGATCTGTTTTGTCAGTAGTCATTCTTCAGATTTTTTTTCTGCCTATGAGCATATCAATCTTTAATTAAACCTCACTGTTTTTAGTGATATATTGATTTCAGCCAAGTACTGATTCTAAAGATAGCTGTTAGATATATGGAGATGTGGTAGACAGTGCGAATTTCCACCTCAGGCTTAACTGAGCAAAGTTGCCAAATTCATTCAGTGTTTGTGAGCAGCAGCACGGTGAAAGAGACTGGCAAGCTAACTCAATATTTATATATGGCAAAGAGGGTCATGTGAAGAATGTACTTTCCTATCAGCCTGTCTTTAATAGGGACACTCAACAGTTTAGCCTTTACCTCAGGATGTGCCACTGCTGTTGAGGGATTAAGGGATTATGCGTAATCCTAAAGTTAATAATAATGGTTGTGATTCTCTTCCAGAAGTGCACTTGCAAAACAAATTGAGGATATAAACTTGTTAGCAAATGTAGCTAAAATTTTAAGTACTTAACCGTTAACTCAACCAAATTCAGTGGTTACTCTAGAGATTCTGAACAGAGTGAAAACAAAGGTGAGAAGAGAAATGGTATGACAGCATCTCTGAGATGTAGATTCAGTCCTTAAAAAAACATGCTGCAGGTGCCTTTCTTCATCTCCTGTGACAGCCTCTTAGGCCAAGTAAGACTATTTTTTCCCCAGTTAAGTGGGGATGGAAAAAGTAAGGATTTGCCTGAGAACACTGGCATTTTAGAGTTCTCAAAGTGAATGAAGAAAAAGTTTTATGAGTTGTTACAGATACATCCATGTGCTTTTCATTTTTAAAATTAGGCAGAAGAAATGGGTTGCACTTTGCACAGAGACAGGTTACAAACATCAGTATACAGTTGTATAGACTGCACAATCATACCAAATCCTCCAAAGACCACCATAAATTTCTTCTCTTTTCCCTTTCTCTCACCTGCTTCTCTGCTTCCTTGCTTCTTGTTTTGAGACTGAAATGAGATCTGAAACACACTGAGGGCTTGACTTGGACTTAGCCTTTACCTACACTATCTCTTTGTGTGTATGGAGCCTGTTTTAAAAACTTGACTCAATAGTCCTCCTATTACAGCTATTTTTGTGTTTCGTTCTTGCATAATTTTGCTTTCATTTTTCCACTCATTTTTCTTTCATGTTCTGTTTTTACTGTGTGCCCATTTAAAATTTGAATTTTTTGTGGTCACGAAAAATGCATTTAATGTCTGCTTTTCCTAAACAGTTTTAAAAACAATTAAGTAGTTAAAATAAATTAAATTAAGATGTAAGTTCCCATTACTGTTTTTTTTAAGATACTCCATAAGAATTTGACAGCAACACTTCTAAATCAACATACATTATCTAAAGTGGTATATACTGCCAGTAATTTAGAAAAGTTTTTGTTAAATACAATCTTAAGAATAGCCAGTTCATAAACAAGGGTAAGACTACAGATAAGAACTGTTCTTAGTTCTTAGTAACTGTTCTTAGTAGTGTGTGTCTTTCAAAACACATAGTCTTGGGAATATTTCAGATTATCTTCAAGAGAAGACTACAAGAGGTATATGAATAATGACAGCAAGAGGTATAAATTTTACTGTGTTCCTGGTAACTGTTTTTTCTATTATTATATTAAATACTCATGGTATTTATCATTTTTTCTGCATTTTCTCTGCATCCATATGAGTCACATTTTACAGTTGCAGCAAAATGTTTGTCTCTAGGTGTATTCGAAAAAAAAAAGCTGATAACTTTTGGTAATGTTCCTTTCTTGTTCTTATGATAGCTCCTAGTCATTGAGATGCAGGCCACTACACTGGACCTGGTTCCAGATTTGTATAACTTTCTGTGCAGCTGCCCTAGGTCAGCATTGCATTTTATCCATCAAACAGAGTCATGGTTAATACAACTGTCATGGCTATCAGAATTCCTTGTAAGCGACAGATGGTATCCACGTGGAAGTGCAGTACTGTTTGGACTAGAAAAAGCTATGCTTCTGGGAGGAGATAAATTTCATATCTTTCTTCTGAAGAAATTAAAAAGCAGAAATACAAATTCTAGATTATAATAATGAGAACCATTTCCTCTTTTCTCCACTCTTAGGATTTGCATTTATTCAGCACCCAAGTTTAATGTTTGAACAAGAAGTGAAGACTCTGTACAACAGCATTCTTTCAGATAAGAACTGTTCAGTAAACTTAAAAATCCAGGTGTTAAAAAACCTCCAGACCTACTTGCAGGAGGAGGATACACGTATGCAGCAGGCAGACAGAGACTGTAAGTGCTGAGTTCTTCTGTGCTCGTGAGCCTTGCAAAACTACACTTTGTTGCATAGTTACTATGTATCTGTGCTGGGTCACTTAAAATTGTAAACAGATCAGTAGTATTGTTCCAGGAGTATTTCAGAATTATTTAAAAAGAGGTGTATGCATAGATGTATTATTTACTTCCAATATGTATAAATACTGGAAGCAATCCAGAATTCATAACTGTTGTAATCACAGTAATAGTATTACTGTGAAAACCACTAATTTTAATTGGAAGACAAAAAATCCCAAGTGCAACATTTTTTAATATACTTCATTAAGGAATTAAGACTTGAAATAAATTTTTTAATATATATATACACTAGATTGATCTGTGTTTCATGAGATCATAAACCCATTCAAAGACAGCTGAAATGTGTATTTATTATGACATTAGAGACCAGCATATATATAACAAGTGATGGCAAAATAAGTGGTTATACTGTGATGTGTATGCTATTGCTTTTGTCCTTTTTACAGGGAAAAAAGTAGCAAAACAGGAAGACCTGAAAGAAATGGGTGATATTTCCTCAGGGATGAGTAGTTCCATCATGCAGCTATATCTCAAACAGGTCCTTGAGGCTTTCTTTCATAACCAGTCCAGTGTACGCCACTTTGCTCTAAATGTCATTGCACTGACATTAAACCAAGGTCTCATCCATCCTGTTCAGGTATGATAGGCTTTTGCGGCGGGACTTCCTTTTACTCATCTTTTTAGAGGCTTTCACACTTGCGATGTAATTTTCCAGGTCTTCTCTTCTATTTGTGTTACAGTAGTTTCTTACTGTAGCAAGAGGCCTTTACAAAAGGCATAATTTGAAATCTGCTTTGTTTTGTTAGCCCACAAGATTCCAAATGCTTCATTATCTATTTTTGGATTAAGTTGCAAAAGCTCAGGCAGTACCTAAAGAGTATGTAGATAGGGAGCATATTTCGGTTACAACTTGAGGTATATGCCAAAATGTTTTCCTTATTTAGTTCTTTATCTGGTGTTAGCTTGCTTCTACCTCAGCCTCTATATCCTTCAAACATTATGAAATTCAACAGTGTCAGAACTTCAGTCATCATCTCCATAATTCTTTGCTTACATACTGTTTTGTAATTAATTTTGATGCTGCAACTACTGCATATGTTCAGTCATAAGTGGTTTTTTTCGGATTTTTTAAAATGCAGTTTTCTGTGTTTTAAATTGACTTTAGAGTTTGAGAAAAAGGGAAATACCTCACAATTTAGTTAGAAAGCTGGTATCTCATAGTATTTTGTTCTATTTACTTGAAAAAAGGGTAGTAAGTTGCACAGACCTTCCTATTCTAATTTCTGCAGTAGAAACAAAGAACAAAGACTGAAAAAGAGGAGGTACAATGCCTCTGAATAACCATTTCATTTGTTTTTCAAGTGTGTGCCATACTTAATTGCTATGGGCACAGATCCAGAGCCCTCTATGCGAAATAAAGCTGACCAACAGTTGGTGGAAATAGACAAAAAATACGCTGGATTCATTCACGTAAGTAATTCTAATTTAACATTTTACAAAACACAGTTATGTTCTTTAGTCGTTTAACACTTGAATATTTGTCAGCTCCAGAAAAAGAGTATAAAGTAAAAGAATAAGCAATAACTGTAAGTAGTTGTGAAGATTACTCCCTGTTTGGAGATTTCTGTTCTGAGAAACAGAAAGAATAATATAATTTGAAGTGTCTCTTCCAGTCAAAAATTTCCTTTAATTTATGAATCACAGTAATATTTTCTAAATAGTACTTTAGAGCCTTTATTTGATAAGAGGTAAGGACAAGTGTTTTGTAATGTTCAGCAGTGATTTTGCTGTATCAGTGGACTAGAAAAGAAAACACCATCTAACAGTCAATAACACTCCTTACATTAGAGTGTGCAAGGCACCAAGGCTTTATAAACTAATCTAAGCAGAATCAGCATAGGAAACTGTTTACATATGATGAATCTTGCTGAAAGGAAAAACTAAGGGCTGTGTGAAGATGTGGAGTTGTGGCATAGTACCAGTTCTGCTTAAGATCTGAAATTAAGCTTCAGCATTCTCCTTATTTAGGAAGATCCCAGTCTAGGTTCAGTGTGTGTACTGTGTTGTAAGACCTCTTGCATGTTATTCCTTGTATTCCACAGCATTTGAAGCATTGCAGTGTTGATGACATCCAAAAAGATAACTCATCTATTAAGTGAAGGCTAGCAGCTGGAATTTGCTGGTTTAGGCAGCAATACATATATATGTCTATGTGTATATACACACAGACGTGTATAGACACACATCACCTCTGCTGAACAGCAGCAGAGGTGATATGTGGACAGTAGGCTATGCAACCTAACTAGAGATTCAGTTTCTTCTGGAACTAGACCAAGACCATTGAAGTGAGTAAAATCAACTCAGAAGTATTGGATATGTGAAAAAAACACAACCGAACACTGATTTTCTATTTGTTGGTCCTATCATACTTATATGGATTCAGTTACTGGTTGCACTGCAGGGGATACCAAGCATATACATGTGGTAAAATATTCTGTTCACATATGAAAACATTTAAGTGCTCCTGAAAATGGTTTAAATTTAAATACCTGGCTATAGTGAGTAAACAGACTAGCTGCATGGTCCTAGCAGAATTTATAGTCAAAGCAGTTCACAAGACATTCCTTATCTCTGCCACAATTCTGTTTGACAGCTCAAATCTGTTTGCCACCTCAAAAGGTAGTATTGCCTCAGTGCATGTTTTAAGTTTCAGATGAGCATCCTTTTAAAAAGATTTTGTTTCACTGCTTTGGAAGCAACGTTTTGAATAAAAGTAAATATATTTTCATTTCAGATGAAAGCAGTGGCTGGTATGAAGATGTCTTATCAAGTACAACAGGCAATTAATACCTGCCCAAAAGATCCTGTGAGAGGTTTTAGACATGATGAATCATCCAGTGCACTGTGTTCACACCTCTACTCCATGATTCGAGGGAATCGTCAACACAGACGAGCCTTTCTAATTTCTTTACTCAACCTCTTTGATGATACTGCAGTAAGCACCACATTTCCTTCACTTAAAAAGAAGTTAAAATGGAGCCTTACAAGCCTAAGTTCTTTTATTATGTATTTTTATGACATAACTATTGATAGCTTTGTCCGCAGTGTACCTTTTAAAATTTCTAATAGAAGGTATTTATCTGTGTAATAGAATGCATGTTGCATCACTCTGTACCTTTTTATACTCAGTTTGGACTGATCAGAAATAATGTATCTTCAGCTATGACTAAATTTTGCATGTATAGGTGTTTTTAAGAGTGGGTTTGGGGCCTATATAGAATAAAAATTGTTACCATGTTTTTTGCTCTAGACTGTTAAGAACACTGTGGAAGTCTGTGAATCCAGGATATTTCTATATGTATTTATGTGTAATTTTTTCTTTGACTTCCAGAAAACAGAGGTGAATATGCTTTTGTACATAGCAGACAATCTAGCCTGTTTTCCTTACCAAACACAGGAAGAGCCACTGTTTATAATGCATCATATAGACATTACACTATCAGTTTCTGGTAGCAACCTACTACAGTCATTTAAAGAGGTATGTGCATTTGTATTTTAGTATCTCTATGATGGTGGAAACATATAAGCTTCTCTATAAAGTGGTCAATTTTTTAGTGAATGCAGCACCATTATTATTGTGTGATCCAGTTGCATTACTTGGCATGTAAACAATAGTCCAAAAACAAGCAACACTGTCTGTTCTGACCTGTATCTGGTAAACATTAGTCAAAAAGTCTACTTATTTTGCTGCTTATATTATTAAAAAAAGAATTAATTTTGAGATCAAATCTGTATAATTTCCCAATATGGCTGAACAACAGTTAATTGTACGCATCTGAAAGCACAAGAACCTAGAATCATCATGGAATACTAATTTGTTGTGGTTGTTCATAAAATTTTAATAATAAAATTCAGTTGGTAGTTTATTTTGTTGTTAAGTAGCTGATGGCAGTTGCATTTGTGTTGCCTGAGATATTTAAAATACATTATTTGTTGCAAGAGAGGAGTGGGCAATATTTCTTAAGGCAGCACATAAGAACCTGGATCATTACAGAGTACCTGTTGTTATGCCAACACACAAGCCTGTAAGTGAGAGGCCTCTGCTTCTTAATGACTTCAGACTTAAGTCTTCCTTTCCTGAATGGCTATTACAGCAGAAGGTACAAATTGTCAGGAAGCAAACCAGTTTCTAGAGTGTCCAGTTTGACTAATAAATACAAGTCAGAGTTGATGACTGGAAGTTCACTGCCTGAAAAGTACTGTGCTATAAACTCCGACCCTACCAAACTTGATTTTTAATCTGCTAGAAAGAGACAATATATTCATCAGGTTGAGAACCAGTGTGTAGCACCCAGCACCCAAAAAGGATAAGATCCTGCTTAGGTCTGTGTCCTGAAAAATCATACTATGTGCAGTAATAATGCATATGTGAAATTCTGTAGATCTACAAGCAATCATAGAACTAATCATAGAATCATAAAATGGCTAGGGTTGGAAGGGACCTTAAAGATCACCTTGTTCCAACCCTCCATTATGGCAGGGACTTTCCACTAGACCAGATTGCTCAGACCCCCACCCATCCATAAGGCAGCAGATGATTATTAATCATTATTAATTCATTATTAATATGATCACTTTGGTCAGCAGTATAATTCGTGTCATAGAATTTTAAGAGACAAGTATTTAAAACCAGCTTGGATACGAAAGCATATGTTCAAATCTCCATGAAACACAGAAATTATATTCAGGTGAAAGACAAGCAGAATTTTCTTCCTGATTTATTGTGTTTGGCCATCTACTGTATTTTGCTGAGACTGCTAATGAACTTCAGCAGTCTTTTAATGAGAATATACCAGGGGCATGCTTGTTGCTTCACTTCCTTCTGTCTGCACCTTGCAAGAAAACCAGGGTTTTGGATAAATTTTTCATTATCTTTTTGCCATAGATAATTTTAAGACTACCAAGTTATCAATTAATAATATTGTTCAGGGAATTCTGTCTAATTTAAGCTAGTAACAATTTTGGACAGATTATTTTAGAAACACGCATAATATTTGCTTACCCTAATTTTGGAATGTTTGTTAACTTCTCCATCTTGCAGTCTATGGTGAAAGACAAAAAAAAGGAAAGGAAGCCTTCATCGGATGAGGAGACTGAGAGTGACAGTAACAGTGGTAGCGGGAGTGAAAGTGAGGAGGAAGCTTCTAAGCCTCGGAGGTTACGGAAACGAGTGGACTCTGACTCAGATTCTGATGAAGAAAATGATATAAATGCAGTGATGAAGTGTTTACCTGAAAATTCAGCTCCTTTAATTGAATTTGCTAATGTCTCCCAAGGCATATTATTACTTCTGATGTTGAAACAGCATCTAAAGAACCTCTGTGGATTCTCTGATAGGTAAGGCTATTTAGATAATAGGACACTTGTTATGCAGTGAGTTGTTTGGAAGCTTTTTCATTTATTTGAGTTGATTGTAAGCGCTTGTTTAAGCAGTACATCTGTGTAACAAAGAAAAAAAATATTAAGTTGAACTTTGGCTTAAAAAAACCCAGTTATTTAATTTCTGACCAGGGTATCTATTGTATATGGAATGGTTCAAAGATAAATACTTATATTGGAGACTTAAAAAATTGTTTGTTCAAATTAATCTGGACTCTCCTTAAAAGGTCTTTTCTATTTTCTTTAAACAGTAAAATTCAAAAATATTCTCCATCTGAATCTGCAAAAGTTTATGATAAAGCTATAAACAGGAAGACGGGAGTGCATTTCCATCCTAAACAAACTCTGGATTTTCTGCGGAGTGATATGGCTAATTCCAAGATCACAGAAGAGGTGAAGAGGAGTATAGTAAAACAGTACTTAGATGTAAGTAAAATTGCTTTGCAGAAAGTCTGAAATCCTTTAACACAGTATAAACTTGAAAGTACATTTCAAAATGTTAAGTTCTTGGTTATCTTATGTGACATGTTGATCTTCCTTTCAGGATGTTTAGCAGGACTGTATCTCAAAGGTTTCTAATAAGTTTAAGCTCAATTATAATTAATTTCAGCTAAAGAATATTCATCTTTATGAATGGTATGGATGGTATCCATCTCGTATACCTCTCCCATGTTACTTGTTCACTTTATTCCTGACTCTTTCCTTCATGGGAACAGAGAGAGGATGTGTCTTATTAACTGTCCCTCACCCTGCACCAGTAACAGTTAGAGAAAACTTGCCATTTAGAAAACACAGGAAGAAAGCTTTTGTGTATCTACCAAAAAAAAATCAGTTGAACAGCTGTCTGCTATTTGTTTTACCCTGTTTCTTTATGCTGCTACTTGTTTCTAGCATAATGTAGCATGATGTAAATGTCCATGTTTAAAGTTGCAATGTGAACTGATCTTTCTTGTTCTAATAGTTCAAGCTCCTTATGGAACATTTGGATCCTGATGAAGAGGAAGAAGATGGAGAGGTGTCAGCTAGCACAAATGCTCGGAACAAAGCAATTACCTCGCTGCTTGGAGGAGGCAGCCCTAAAAACAATGCAGCTGAGACAGAGGACGATGAAAGTGATGGGGAGGATAGAGGAGGAGGCACTTCAGGGGTGAGGCGGAGGAGGAGTCAACGTATTTCGCAGCGTATTACGTAAAATGATTTTTATGTGCTTATAAATGTCAGTTTATTATATTAAATGTACACCAAGTAATGTAATCCACATGAAAAGAAAAGCATTTTGTAGATAGAGATTCTCTACTTAACCGTTTATACAACTTTTGTAGAAAGTTTAACAGAAAAGACAATAAAAAAAACAAACTAGAAAATGAGATTTATCCCGTATAAAAACTTATTAATTTTCCTTTGGAATGTACTGTGTGTTATCCTTTTTATTGTTGCCAAGTTTTTATGTAGCTTTATGATTCATGTGTATATATAATTTTATATATCAATAAGAGATAAAGACACGGGTACAAATTAAGAGTATGTGGTTTTACAAGGATATGTTAACCCCTTGGCGCTGGCGGTCGCGGTGCGTCTCATTGCCGGCAATGGAATGTGTGCCGGGGAATCCCAACTCCCGGCGTCAAGGGATTAAAAGCAATAAAAGCAATAATTTCACTAAAGTTCTTTTGTGTAACACTTGGTCTTTTTTCCCCCCAATGTTTTAGTCATTGAGAAGGTCAAAACGAAATTCAGACTCTACGGAGTTGGCAGCACAGATGAATGAAAGTGTTGATGTCATGGATGTCATCGCTATTTGCTGTCCAAAGTACAAAGACCGACCACAAATTGCAAGAGTAGTACAGAAAACCAGCAATGGCTTCAGTGTTCAGTGGATGGCAGGCTCCTACAGTGGCTCCTGGACTGAGGCTAAGCGCCGTGATGGCCGCAAACTGGTGCCTTGGGTAGACACTATTAAAGAGTCAGACATTATTTACAAAAAAATTGCTCTAACGAGTGCTAATAAGCTGACTAATAAAGTTGTGCAGACTTTACGATCGCTGTATGCCGCCAAGGATGGAACTTCCAGCTAATGAATTTGTACATGCAGCCAAATTTACAGGAATTGAAATAACAGAAAAACTTGAAATATCAACTTTCTGGCAAAAAAAAATCAGTTAAATGAAGAGTAAGAATGGAACCTGGGACGCGGGGAAAAAAGAAGGAAATGTTTGGTAAACATTTTTGTGGGAGCTTCCTTCGCTGTTGTGCAGCAGAAACTTCTCAGTTCATTTTTACTCCCACTGTATTATAGTTTAACAAAAAAATTGTTTATATCTTGAAAAAAAAACCTTTCTGTTTAAAAAAAATAAACAAGTGAATGTTGGAAATTAGTCTGTTAATGTTCTTAATAAAGTGTTCTTGGAGTTTAACCTAGCAGCGGATGGCTTTCTTTAGCTTAGCCCAGTTTCCAGGAAAGCATTGTTTTTCCAGGCTGTAAAGTGGCAGAATCTCCTGGATATATAATTTATTCTGTTGAAGAAAAAAAAAAAAAGGAAAAAAAAAGCATGCAGTATCTATGACCTATCTGCAGGAGGAGTTTTTGTAAATGTAGATTTTGATGTATTAGGTCACCCTGAAATAATACAAGAAAAGGGATCCCCAGCAAATCTGGTGGAACGAATACTGCAATAAATTTTTTTACTTCTCTTTGTTACTTGTCTGTTTCCATTTGAATTTCTTATTGTAAAGATCTGTTTAAATCCATTTATATTATTTTGCAGTCTTTTATGTAAAATTTCCTATATCAGTGGTTTTCAAAACAAGACATAAAATATTGTTTATACAGTTTGTATAGGCTGACTTCTGAATAATTGGTATCTTTTTATTTTTATCCCTAAAAGGGTGTAAACACAAGTTAACTCCAGGGTTTTATTGTATCCTGCAATATTTAGTATTAACTATATGATTTAGCACTGTGCCAAACACATTTTCAAGAGTACATTTTGATATAAAAAGAAACTGTAGTTTATTCCTTGTATGCTTCAATTTCTTTCTAATGCTGTCCAAGTGGTAATTTATGATAGTTCAGATCTGGGGAAAGCTGAATTACTCCTCTGCTTGGGCAAACTGGCCATGTATGCATTTCTCTGGGTTAATATAGAGAGGCTTGTGTCACGAGGAGCTAGTGGCTAAGGAGTGGATGGGTATGAGTCTGGGCAATTATACTACATTCCTTCACAAATGATTTTTTTTAAAAAAAAATGTTTGTATATTGGACTAATTTTTTTACTAATTGAAAGATGTTTTCACATTTTGTAAATTGATAAAATGCTATTGAAATCTTGCAGAAGCATTTGCTTCAACTGCCTTGCCAGTACCATTCATAAGCTGTTTGTCTTCCTAGAAAACAAGAAAAGCGGCATATTTTCAAACAGGAAAAAAACTAAAAACAGCCAAACTTTTTGGGAGTCTATTAAACCCTGCTGTCTTTTCAAATGTATTTATCAAAAAACATGTGTTCCTCAACATAATTATTTTTTCAATTGTGTTTTGTTTCTTTAAAATATTTAATATATTGTAGGGGGCTGTTTTTATGAAACTGACTTGCAGAATTCTGATACATTATTCAATTTGTGAGGAATAGTAACAGTACTCCAAAATATTGATATGTAAAGAAACCCAAACAACACATTAAACAAATTATTAGTAACTCCTCAGAATCCAGTTAGTAGATTGTTGGGGAATGCCTTTTTGCTGTTTCACCACTGGAATTTTTCTGAACAGAAATGTTTTAGTGCATCTGTCTTTGATAGTGTTGATAGTGTTCTCTTCACCATACAAAAAGCCACCTCTTGGGCTAAGTTCAGATTGTTAAAGGAGGGAGAAGTAGAAGCAGCAGGGCTCAGTCCTCTGCAGCTCTGGAAGTAGAACATTTTTGTAGCAAACAATGAAAGACTATATTTCTCAGAGCCAAGTGCAGCATTTATACTGGCAAACTCATACTTGGAGACTAGAGGGGTTATGTGGCATGTCAGATATTACTGATAAGCAGAGTTGAAAATACTTCACCAAGAAACTCCCAAGTGATAAACCCAAGGATTTCATACACTTAGAGTTTAAAATTGACTGTTAGTAATTTTTGATGCAATTGTATTAAAGCATCTTATTTTTAATAGGTAATACAGATATTTCCTTGTTCATTTCATGTGGCTTTTCCAGTAGCAAAGATGGGGGATTATTTCAATTTGCTTGGTATTTATTGGAATAAAATTATCAGAAAGAAGTTATAATTAAACAATATAAACCTGAAGTCTAAAATTTTCTTAGTTGAGAGGATTTAGACCATTGCTATATTGTATGATATGCCACTGGCATACATGCTCCTTGATGGGATGCGACGGATGTTATATAATTTACAGTTATAAAGTTGATTATAGATTATTAAATAAATTGAATATGATTCTTACAAGTTAAGAGTTGAATTTTACCCTCCCAAAGTACGCAGAGTAATACCTAGTCCAGTTTTTCCAAAAACAAAGTTACCTGCTGTGAGAGGAAAAGGCAGCAGTGCCCCATTTTGGGAAACAAACTCTTGTTTGCTGAGTGTGACTCAGGCTGGTGGTTCTCTGCCACATGGAGTCGAGGGCCCAGTCTTGACACCAGTGGCATCAGTGCAGGGCTCAAACTGAGTAGCAACTGCAGTTTTTCCAACATCAACCACATCAGTAGCAACAGCACAAGCCACAATAAGAATTTTTCTACATAAGAAAGTGTTTTGGTTTTTGTTTGGTTTTTAAGTGCTGCAGTGCAGTGATTGATACAGTAACACAATTTTACTCCTTTGTATTGACATAACTTTGTAGTATTTTTTCACTGTATGGCTATAGATTTTTACATATATAAGATTATTGAATTTTTTATTCTTCCTGCTTTCTCCCTTTGAGTACAGGACCTGTACGTGGAACTTGTTGCAGTAGCTTACCTAACAAAGGGGTATTATCAAGCTTTTAGAATTAACACTAGCCATACTGAACTTTTTAAGAAAACACAGACACTTCCACAATCTAAAAAAGAATGGAATTATTATTTTTAATCTTCCACTTCAGTACTGTAAAATTGCAGAATAATGCTTGAATATTTTCAAGATCACAATAGTTTTTGAGAGAACTGTAACTATAAATATTTTTTTAAATGATTCAGTAACATCCTTTTGTATTTTTGAGGTTCTTTATTGCTTATATTAACAACTCTTAGTGTGTACAAAGTAGGCATGGGAAATATTCAGCGTAAATATTTTAGTGAGGCGTGGCCATTAAAAAAAAGTGCTATTTAAATTTTTTAAATTTGAGTCAAACTTTAGCCTTTGTTTTGCTGTTGTGATGTCACTAGTAAGAATATTGTTACTGTGGAATAATTAGGATCTGATGGACAGTAGCTCTAACATGAAATACCTTGCAGCCCTAAAAGAGTTCTTAAATGTGTTTGTGGCTCATGTCAAAAAAAAAGTTTTTAAACATGTCTGGCTCATCTGGTTAGCAGCAGGACACTCTGCCACATGCACGTATTAATGATATTCCAGGGAAACAAATGGATGAGTTCAGCTGATCCTTTGCTTTGATTCCAGGCGGAACAATGATGCTGAATTCAGAAAAACACATTTCCTATGCTTTCCTGTGTCCCACACTCCTGAAATCTCATGCCCTACACATAGCAGGAGTGCAAGCCACAATTCCTGTATCCTAGTGTTCCTCCACTCACCAAAGAGCCACACCATGATCGTATGAGCATTTCCACATCCTTCAGAGGATTTGTCATCTTATCATTGGAGTTCTGAGTTGTAATGACTGAGTTCTTAATGTAAGTAGCAAGTTTTTAGATTTCATGGTTCCTTGACTAAATATTAAAGTGTTTTTGTTATATACAAATAAGTTCATAGTATTTTCATATTTCATTTCTTTAAAATAAATGCTTTAAGAGTTCAGTTTGGATCCTTCCAAAATGGAAACTTCCAAGTTTTTAATGCTAGAATGTGCATACACTTTGCTGATCCCTTTTCACTATGCTCACAGTGCTCAAATTATGCCTGGGCACCTGTAAATCATCGAGGGAATGCATCTTTTAAATTATTTTGGGA